>NW_004524683.1:144391-154442 GCF_000260255.1 Octodon degus | reverse complement strand
AAAAAAAAAAAAAAAAGTGTCATCTAGCACACTGTCCATTCTCATGCACTGGGTTAATTTATCCCTTAGTTGTTGCAGAGAGATCGGGTCCACAGTCTCCCAAACAAGTGGACAGCAAAGACTAAGAGAAATGGTATGATTTCAGGGCTCCAAGAAGATCAAAACCTCTCACAGAATTCAAGATTCTCTGGAGCTAAGACCCACATTTATTTAGTTATCAGAACAATAGAGGGGGGATACTCAAGAAGGGTGGAAACTACTGAAGGCCTTCTCCAAATAAAGCATTATGTGAATTTAGGAGAGCTATGTTAACTCCAGGTAAGTCTCCACCCAGGAGTGAGATGCCTGAGGCTGTAGTCTTTATCTAGTTGAGGTTGGAGTCAGGTGTCTTTAGCTGTCCCACCTTGCCTTATCCTTTGAGGCTTCACAGTTTCACCTGCCCTTAAGGGCCTCCATGGGGACCAGTGACTCATAGGGGTTCACTCACTGTGAGTCTGCTGCCCATCTCCAGACAAGGGACAGAGGCATTGCACAGACTGAAAGGTTAACATGGAAAGACAATTGATTAAGTCCTGCTCAGAGCTGCTTTGGAGTGGTCTGCATAATTCATCCACAACACTGCCTGGACAACTCCCATGGACCTACTGGGCTGGGCTGTCTTCTCAGTGCTCAAGAGCCAGTTCCACACAGTGGATGCAGAGCACCCGACTCATCACCCAGATGAACACAGGACAACTACAAGGTAAGGTGCTGAGGGAGAAACACTGTGTGGATAGGGCAGGACAGCCAGAAAGGTCATGCAGAGAGAGGGCTGGGAGGGTGCTGGCTAAGACTGGGGAGGGGACTGGCTGGGTCCCAAAGGCAACAGAGGCTTTTAAGCTAGAGGACTCAATCCACTCTGTTGTGAAAGTCTTCCAGCTGCCTGGAAGATGGACTGAAAAGGGCTAGGGAGATAGTTGAGTAGAATAAGTGCTTGCCTGGCAAACACAAGGGCCTGAGTTCAATCCCCAGTTCCACAAAAAAAAAAAAAAAAAAAAAAAAAAAAAAAAAAAAAGATGGACTGAGAAGCAAGAGTGGCTCCTTGTACAATACACAGAAGTCCAGAAAGAAGGCTGAGGTGCTGGGACTTGTTGCCAGGAGGGTGGGCATGGGAAGAAGGGGCTGAAGGCAGCTTCGCATGGGCAGTAGGCTTGAGGTGTGGGCAACGCGATGGGAGTAAGGGAGACAAGGCTGGGTGTATAGGAGAAGCGCAGTTTGAGAGTTTGAACTCCCCTGAGTAGCTCAAGCATTCTGCAGCCTTCACAGTGCTTTCCAGAAGCAAAGATGTCTTCACACACATCATACTCTACTGCTTTGCTACAGAAATTTGAATTTATAAGGAAAACAGAATCAGACTAAATATAGAAAGCATCTAATGCTGCTAGATGAACACAGTAAGGTTTAAACAGCTTGGGACAATCTGAGTTCCTCACACAGATGAAGGGACCAGTTATTTCTGAGATGCACGGTACCCTGCGGCAGGTGCTTTCACATTCGGGGCTGCACGCGCCACTGTACACACATGCCGTGCAGACTACAATCCTACAGAAGGCAGCATCACCTCTTTCTCTAGTTGCAGAAAGTGAGATTCAGAGAGGGTAAGTGGCTGGCCCAAAGTTTGGGAGGCGACAAGTGGCAGATTAGGGCTCTGTCTGTCCCTAAGCACCACCTCTCCTTCCACCTCCAGTGCCTTCCTGGCTGACAACCCCCTGGCCCCAGTCTGACCAAGTCCCAGTGGCCCCTTCTCCACACATCCTGCCTCCCATCCCAACCAAACTCTGAAGCTCACAGCCCATCATTATTCCTTCCTAGTACTCATCGTCCCCGTCAGAACATTTATGTTTTGCCATATTGCATACCTATTTATGGATTTTCTGTATGCCTAACAATAAGCTACCCCTTGCCCCTTTTCAATACTGGAGATTGGCCCCAGGCTCTCACACTGAGCTACACCCCCAACTAGTTTAAAAAATTTTTTTTTAATTTTATTTATTTATGTGTGTGTGTGTGTGTGTGGCCAGCTCAGCCCACCAGGGGGCGGGGCCGGCTGGCATGTGGTGCTGGAGGATTGAACTGCGGTCCCTCTGCTTTGCTAAGCTTGTTCTAAGTAGGCGCTTTAGACCACTGAGCCATCTTACCAGCCCAGTTTTTTAAATTTTTTATTCATTTTAATGAGAAAAAAATAGCAATGAAACAATTTCAAAACAGGTTAGTAGGACAATTACAATAATTAATACATTGCATATTGTCTTCATAAGTTATTCAGAGAACAAGATGCAGACACATCTTGTCTAAACAATATTAGTACAAACTTTTCTTCTCATTGAATAGAAGATAGCTATATATCCTATTTCACTACAAAATGGTCCTTTATTTATATCCCCCTTTTTTGTTTTGTTTTGTCAGAGATAGGGGTTCCATTGTTGTTAAGAGACCAACCAGTTTTTTATTTATTTTGAATAGGTCTTCACTAAATCACTGAATTTCTCAGGCTGAGCTCCTACTTGTGATCCTCCTGCCTCAGCCTCCCAGAGTGCTGGGATTACAGGTGTGCATCACACCTGGCTAACTGCTCACCCTTGAAGTCAAAGACTTTATGTTTACTAGAGGTGTTTGTGGATTTAAAACTATATATTAAACTGATTCAACAGGTCCAAAAGTTGGTAAATAAGGCTGAAACAATGCATCTGTATACAGCCACAACCATGGCCATCTTCCCCACATAAACACAAATGCAGCCATCTGTCCCCAAACCATAGAACAGATTAAGTTCATAAACCAAGGTATCACTGTAGATTACTCATATTTTTATTAAATTTTTTCTTGTAAAATAAATACCAAGTTTATACATACACACAAGTATTTTTATATAGTTCATAAGTTTCTCTTCAGGCACATAGTAAAATCTGTACCTGCACGCAGAAAGAATTCTGAAAAATAGAATAAAATAATATTATACATAATTTTAGAATGAATCTTCTAATTACAGTTTTAAGACTTTTTTTTAAACTTTATTTGTGTGTGTGTGTGTGTGTGTGGCCAGCTCAGTCCACCAGGGGGCGGGGCTGGCTGGCATGTGGTGCTGGGGGATTGAACCGCGGTCCCTGTGCTTTGCTAAGCTTGTTCTAAGTAGGGGCTTTAGACCACTGAGCCATCTCACCAGCCCTAAGACTTTCATAGACATCTTGCATAATCATTTCATAAAACCCATATTTACCTTCCTGTATGCCAAACTCAAAGACTCATGTAATGTTACAGCTAGAAATGAACTTAAAAATCAAAGAAGGGATGAAGAGAGGGTAGAAGAATGGGGGGAGGGGAATCAAGTTATATCGTGCACAGGTACAAATTCCCTACAGTGGATGTGCTCATTATGTATACTTAAAATGTGCCAATAAACTTGATTAATTTAAAAAAAAATCAGTCTACCAAAAAAAAAAAAAGTTAGGGGGCCGGGGTGATGGCTCAGTGGAATAAGCGCTTCCCTGGCAAGCATGAAGACTTGAGTTCGATCCCCGGTTCGCCAAAAAAAAAAAAATCAGTCTAGTGCCAGATGTAGTGGCACATGCCTGTAATCCAGCACTAGAGAGGCTGAGACAGGACTGTTATAAGTTTGAGGCCAGCGTGGGCTACACAGTCAACTGGACCAGTCTGAATTACATAGCAAGATCCTGTCTCAAAAGTCACTCAGTCCAATTCTTCGACTTTGTAGTTGAAACAGATTTAGGGTATGGAATGCTAGCGACCTCTACATAGGGCTACACAGTGTCGGAGAAGACTACTGTGCATGTCTTCCCAAAGTGGACTCTTAGCAGACTGCACTGCTATTCACTCTGCTTTCCCCAGCTCTCTAGTAACCACATGTGGCCACGTGACTATGCAGTAGCCAATGAGATGGAAGCAGAAGCCTATGGCCTTTCAGGAAGTCTCCTTAAAGGGAGACTTTCCATGCTCCCTGACTTCTTTCTTCCCCTTACCTGGAAAGGAGGCTGGGTCCCTGATGACCTCAGGATGTCACCATGGCAGCAGTAGACAGCCTATTCATCTTATTTGAGGAAAAAGTTGTGTGTTACTCAGGCTGCCACTATGGGTTTTCAGCTCTGAGCTGACAACGCTGATTAACCCACCTTGCTGCCCCTTTCCCCTGTAAATCTGCTCCTGTCTCAGCAAGTGACATTCTGTCCCACCAGCTGCTTGGAGCAAATACCTCAGAGTCAGTGCTAATGACTCTCTCACACCCCACAACCCTTCCACCAGCAATTTGTTAACTGTTCCTTCACTGTAGGCCAAATCTGCCTGTTTCCCTCTCTTTCCCTGTCCTTGTTCTGGTCCTGGCCACCATCCTCACAGGACGGCAGCAGCACCATCCTAAATAGCTCCCTGCATTCACTTCTGTCAGCCATCATCTCTTCCCCCAGCCTGTGTTCCGCAGAACAGCCAGACTGAACCTTTAAAAGGGAAAGTTAGCCCAGCTTCTCCTTTTCCTCAGAACTTTTCAATAGCTGTGCTCATGGGGATGGAGAGCAAAGTCTTTCCTAGAGCTGCTGCCTGCCAGGGTCCCTGCCTAGTCCTCTGACCTCACACACAGACACACACACACACACACACACACACACACACACACACACGCCCCCACACACTCCATCACACCACCTCCTCTTCACTACCTGGGAGCTCACCAGCTCCTGCCTGAGGCTTGTCTGTTCCCAGAACCCTTGAACCCCCCCATACCACACATATTTCTCCCTTAGCCTCCTCAGGCCTCTGACTGTGGCTTATAGGGGAGATCTTCCCAACCATCCTCCTAAAGTAAAACTCCACTACCCTCTCTGCATTTGTTCCTCAGCACATTCGCCACATGGCCTTTGCTGGTTTGTCATCTACATCCATCCCCCAGAAGGGTAAGCTCTCTTTTTTTTTTTTTTTTTTGCGGAACCGGGGATTGAACTCAGGCCCTTGTGCTTGCCAGGGAAGCACTTATTCCACTGATCCATCTCCCTGGCCCCAGAAGGGTAAGCTCATTTCCTTTATTCACTGTTTGGTTCTCAGTGCCCACAAGAGGGCCAAGAATGAGTGGGTCCGTGAGTGCTAAGCTGGTGTCCTTGAACCAGTTCCCATGGCCGCTAATTAAAATCCAGGTGTAAGTATATAGTTTATAAAGCCATTTGCTCTGAGTTGAAGTGTTGCTGTTGGATCTACTAACTGTCGCTGTGACAACTTACTAAATATTTGCTGCAGACGAAAATAAGTCAACTTCACCTTACTAGTTAAGAAAATATAAACAATTTGGTTTTCTATTCTAATAAGTCATGATTAATAACAATTTTAAAAACCTTGAAATGAGAGATGGAATACCATACAAAGCCTTTTCTTACTGTTCTTAGTGAAGAGGGTCAAACAGACCATGTATTATTCAGTGAGAAACACAGTAGTCCTCTCAGATCTTTCCAGCTTTACAGAAAATCCTGATGATTAATTTTAAAACATGAATACATAAACATCTACTAACAGATTTATCTTTTCATCCACAAACTATTTCTTTTCAAAGTTAGGAAATTTTCAGCTGGCCTTATAAACTGAAGTAACAAATCTTTAAGTAAACTTTATTTACTAATAAGGCTTAAGCTCAGAACATTTCTGGAGACAATGTATCATTAATATTTGTTTCCATCTGGAGAAGGAACAAAGCCTGACAAACACCACAGTTCCCCTGGCTCAAAGAAAAACAAGAGGCAGTCTAGCTTCTTCCAGCAGATGGGGGCTGAACCTTGCAAGGGAAAGATCATCAAGCTCTGAAGTTGTGCTTACAAAAATACATACTCCTCTCATACTTTTTTTTTGTGGAACCAGGGATTGAACTCAGGCCCTGAGCTTATTCTACTGAGCTATCTCCCTAGTCCGTTTGTGTTTTTGAGCTGCTGAAGTACTTTTTAGGGGAAAAAAAAATCTCTCCAAAAAGTGAGGGCCTTCCTTTGACTGTAGCTCTCCCTATATAGGGTATATCTCCCCTAACTCTGCCTCAGGTTCTTCCAAAGTAAACTCACATCATCTCTGCATATATTTTGTTTTGTTTTTTTGTTTTGTTTTCAGAACCGGGGATTGAACTCAGACCCTCGCACTTGCCAGGCAAGCGCTTATTCTGATATGAGCTGTCTCCTCAGCCCCAGGTAGAACTCTTTTTTTTTTTTTTTTGGCAGAACCGGGGATTGAATTCAGGACCTTGCGCTTACCAGGGAAGCGCTTATTCTACTGAGCCATCTCCCCGGCCCTCACATCATCTCTGGAAGACAGTTGTCACAATAACACATATAGAGTGTGTAACCCTACATAGGGTCCCACATAGTATTCAATGAACAGTAGCTGTTACCACTCCATGAGCAATTATCTCATCTAAAAACACTGGCACTTTTTAAAGTAATATACACAAATAAATCATTTGTAAAGCACTTGGAAAACACAGAAAAGTGTGGACTTAAAATTCTTCCATAGCACTGTGCATAAAATCTTCCACAAACAAAAGAGATGCTATGGACCACACAATTGTTCCTCTAACAACTTCAAAATAGTGACCTCTGCTGGCCAGTGAAAAACAGGAGCCCTCCAGTCAACTTCCATGATTGAGCAAGGGTTGAGTCAACCAGGCTTGGGTCCCCGTTTCTGGAGCAAAAACCAGGTACTACATTACAAGGGACAGAAATCCTCACAGGGGTTACCACGATGTAATTGGGATGTTAACAGAATTAAGGCTGGCCTTTCCATTTGCTCATCCACTCAGAAGATTATTTTTTCAAACTCCGTGGTCTCCTATTTTTAAAATGCCATAATTACATGCAAATGTTATAGCAGAAAAACAATGCAAAGGGCATTAAAAATCAATCTTCCATGTAAGCCTCAGATTTTCCAGCATGAAGATCCAAAAGCAGGAGTGGTGACAAATGTGTAGAAAACACAGTGAAAGAGTCAGAATGCATCATTAAGAATGTTACAACAAGGGGGTGGGGCTCACGGGGAGCATATGTCTCATTTAGCTGGAATAACTAACTACAAAAAAGGTTTTTTTAAAAAACCCTGCAAACTTCTGATAAGACACAGACATTCAATTAGGAAGCAGCCTAGACTCCTTTCTTCGGGCAAGTAAAATGCTAATGGAAGAGGCTGCTCCAGGGTCTGTTGGCTAGGATCTTCAGCTATAAAACACATTCCTACCTCCAAAGGTGTGAAATAAAAAAAGGGTCGCAAAATGGCAGCCACAGGACTGTGTAGTTTGGTTTGGCATATGCTGTATTTTTTTTTTTTTTAATCAATGCATTGCCAGCACTTTAAAAGTGGAGATTTCATATCAAAATCCAGTTTCTGCTTCATAAGCAAACAGCGAGAGCTGGCCATCCTGGGCCTGCACACTGCTCAAGTAGCAGTCAGCTATTGCCACGTGGCCACAGGCTCCCTCCTTTGCTGCAGCCCCCCAACATACACTACTGACCTCCCTAGTCCGCTTGCTACATCCCCTGCCTCTATGAATGTCTGAGACCCTGGGTCAGCACCAACCCTAAGACAGTTATGATAGTCATTCAGTCTGCACCCACCAATATGCATGTAAAGGAACACATTTCCCTCTAAGAATGCCATTAGTTCTGTCACATCAGCTTCTATGCTTATATCTACCGATGATTTCTTTGACCAGAGGATTATTTAAAAGTTATTTAATTTCAAAACTTATCAACTGATGGGGCTGGTGAGATGGCTCAGTGGTCTAAAGCACCTACTTAGAACAAACTTAGCAAAGCAAAGGGACCACGGTTCAATCCCCCAGCACCATATGCCAGCCAGGGCCGCCCCCTGGTGGGCTGAGCTGGCCACACACACACACACACACACACACACACACACACACTAAATAAATAAAAATTAAAAAAAAAAAAAACACACAAAACTTATCAACTGATTGATTTCTTTTTTTTTTTTAACTTTCTACAAAAGTACGTTTGTTGGGGGCCAGGGAGATGGCTCAGTAGAATAAGCGCTTGCCAGGCAAGCGCAGGGCCTGAGTTCAATCCCTGGTTCCGCAAAAAAAAAAAAAAAGTACGTTTGTCCTGGAAGATCCGGAGCAGCTCCATGGCGAGCCACTCATAGGGGACGAAACTGCACACCTCCGGGATCATGTCCTGCATGAAGCTGGTGTGTTTGGTTTGCTCACATTCTTCACCTTGTGGCTCTTGTTGAGGCCCACGGCCATGGGATAGCGTGCAGCCATGGCTACGGGTCTTCAATGGTTGCAGTAGCAGAAGCTGAATTACCATTTTTAATTGATCTCTACCTTAATTGCCTTACAGACTGGCCTATGTATGGACAGATTCACAAACATTCAACATAAGCTTGAAAAGAATGAAGTACCCAGAAGATCAAGTCTGCTGTTTACACCATTCAAATATGCTGTCTCTACTGTCTTGTGTATTTAAGGCAATGTATATAAAAGTACACAAATTTTACACACCTGGTTCAGTGTGTTTGATATGAATACACCCATATAATCTAAATGTAGACATTTCCTCAGAAGCATTTCTCATGCCCTCCCAAGAAAACATTCCACCTTTCCCCACACCATTCTTTTATTTATTTATTTATTTTTTGTTCTTGAAAAGTACACACAAAGGCAATCACATATACATACATATTCCTTTGGGTCTGGCTTCCTTGCTTGATATCATGAGTTTCTTTCCTGTTGCTACATATAGTGATAGCTCACTTTTTTGACTGCAACATAATGCTCCATTGTTAAAGTAAAGCATATTATGTTTACCCATTCTGTTCATTCACACTTGAATTGTCTCCTATCTGCAACTACTGTAAAAAAATTCTGCCACAAGAAACATGACTTTTGGAGCATGTAATGGGCATACACCAAGTTAGTGGAATTGACAGACCTAGGGGAGGCACATGTCCTCTCATGCCTTCCAGCAATTATCTGAATTAAATTCCCCACATCTTCATCACCTGTTAGGCCTTTTTATTTTTTGCAGAACTGGGGATTGAACTCAGGCCCTTGTGCTTACCAGGCAAGCACTTACTCTACTGAGCTATCTCCCCGGCCTGTTTGGGCTTTTTAATCTTTTGCCCTTCAGGTGGTACGTAAAACAGTATCCTAATGGTGTTGAATGCTTACTTCCATTAAAAGCCATCTGGATAAATTCCTTTCTAAAATGTCTGCTCTTCTTTGGTCCACACTGCTGTACCTTTTGTACTGTGGTGCTGTTTTTTGGTGCATTAGTTTGTCCAAGACACAGGATGCTACCAGATTTATACCTGACTCCATTTTACCGGTCTCTTTATTTCCAACATATCTATCCCTGTTTTAGATGCCTCACATTAGTAACAAATTGAATTTTTATATTCAGTTTATCTTTGCTTCATACTTGTAACGTTTAGCCTATGTAATATAATTACTGATGTATTTGTTTTAAAATGTCTTATTGTGTGCTTTATTTATTTTTTGCAGAACGGGATTGAATTGAGGCCCTGGCAAGCGCTTATTCTACTGAGCTATCTCTCCAGCTCCATGTGCATTCTATTGGTCCTACCTGCTAGGTTTTCTTTTGCATTCATTTTGGTTATTCCACTTCGGAGTCTTTATTTTTTATGTATTTAGTACAGCGATCATCCTGTTTTCAGCCTCCCAATCCCTGAGATTACAGCGCGCCACCACACTCAGTCTGAGTCCCTGGCTCAGCATGCTCCAAGGGCAGGGCCGGCAAAGCACCCCATCCCTGCTTCTGCCCAAGCAGACACTTCAGTCCACTGAGCTATCTGGCCAACCCTTCTTGTCTTAAAACTTTTACTATTATTTTAATGGTTATACAATTTATATCTTAAGCCTATTATTAGTACTTTTACTCTTCCCAACAATATAAAGATCTCATCTTTTAACTCCTAAATACTGACATACCTGCTGTGATGCACTCTAATTCTCTACATTTAAGGCCTCATGAGTTGCAAGTCAATACTTGCATTTACTGTT
>NW_004524683.1:132487-143216 GCF_000260255.1 Octodon degus | reverse complement strand
TTGGTACAGAATCTCACTATACAGTTTGGACTTGTGATTCTCCTGTTTCAGCCTCCCCTCCCATGTACCACCATGCCCGGTTTTGGTGGCCAGCATGGCATGCCCAGGGTTCCAGGGCTGGTATGGCATGTGGTACCAGGGATTGAACTTGGGTCCTTGCGCTTGCCAGGCAGGTGCTTAGACTGCTGAGCTATCTCCCCAGCCCATCTGGTTATTTTTAACTGTTTGGATGTGTATTTGAGAACTTGTTTGTAGATACAACTAAGACTTCAGGTGCTGTCTAATCCCCAGTTTTCTGACACCTTCTGCTATGACCTGGAGATCATTCAAATTAATGACTATTCTAGCTCAACGACAATATTCGCAATCTTCTTTGTCAACCTTTTAGGGCAGCAGTAATCAATCTACAGCACACATACTATTTGTTTTTAAAAGATGTTAATGTATGAATTGCTTTTTCTGAACTAAAACTTCAGTATCCAGGTTTACCTGCAGTGTTGGCACTTTGCAATAAGTGGGTTTTAGTTGCAGTCTGAGCATGCATCTCTAAAAGGTTTGTCATCTGTTCCAGGGTACAGCACTTCGGGATCCCAGCCCAAAGTAAAATTTACCAATTCATCTTTGAAGGTCTTGAAGAACCCAAAATCTGTCCTCTCTGGGAGACTCAGAGCACTGCCCATATTCTCCACATCATTCTTATCCACAAAGGTAACTCTCAGAAGCCATGTTGGCTCAAGCCTAACTAGACCTTTGGATACTTATCTGTGAGGGTTCATTTCTTTCAATCAGGCAGTTAGAAACACATCCTCAGTCTCTATTACACGTGAACACAGAAGCTAGTAGTAGAAAGCGACAAGGAGAAAGAATTAAAGCACTGAGAGAAAAAAAATTCAGAACCTTTTAAAAAAACCTGGGAACTTTCCAAGTTCCTCATGAGTCCTAAGAGCCAATCTAAAGCTGGTTGTGGTAGTGCACGCCTATAATCCCAACACTCTGGAAACTGAGGCAGGAGGACCGATCCCTTGAGTCTGAGGCCAGCCTGCACAATATAGTGACACCAAGTTCAAAAAAAGAAAAGCCAATTTACTTGGGCTCACCAAGGTTTCCTGTAACCTTAGGATCAGCTCTCCTTTGTATGCTTATACTAATTTGAGGTAGAGATTCTGTCCTTGCAACTAAGAGTCTTCACATAGGAAAGGATCTGTCAACAATTACTAATGGATTAAGATATTAAAAGCTAGAACTAAGGACTGTTACTAATAGCCTAAGAGCTAAAAGGATAGACCAATCAGGAGTCAGCATAGCTTCAAAAATCTATGAAGACCTATGATTCAGAAGTCATCATCCACTGTTTCTCTGCAGTGATAGCCCACTAGACTTCAGGGTTATGTGCAATGCATGGTCAATGGTATCTAGGAAGATATATGTGTACAAGGAGATAGTGAACACTTGGGAGAAAGGTGAAGCCTCTGGCACTGCAAAATAAGGCAGGTCAGGGGGCCAGGGAGATGGCTTAGTGGAATAAGCACTTCCCTGGCAAGCGCAAGGGCCTGAGTTCAATCCCTGGTTCCACCAAAAAAAAAAAAAAAAAAAAAAAAAAATAAGGCAGGTGACAAAGGGGGCTACCACCAGGACATTGGAGGATATACTATATTTAGTGACAAGGATGGAGACATAAATGTGATCAACTATTCGAGCAGGCAAGCAGCTGCTTAGGCAACGAGTAGCAATACCAAGACATAACACTTTGTAAATAAGCATAAAAAGTGTCCTTTTTTTTTTTTTAAATGTATTTAGTACAGAGTCTATAGGCTCTCACTACACAGATTAGAATTCTAGTGATCCTCCTGTTTTTCAGCCTCCCAAGCACTGGGATTACAGACGCATGCCACCATGCCCAGTCTCAACTGCCATCCCAGTATGCCCTAGAGGTGAGGCTGGCACAGCAAGCTGGGGATCAAAGCCCCGGCCCCTGCGTCTGCCTAAGCAGGTGCTTTAATTCGCTGAGCTATCTGGCCGGCCCTACACAAAGGGTTCTTTTTTTAAATATTTATTTATTTATTTATTTATTTATTTATTTATTTATTTATTTTGTGGTGTGTGGCCAGCTCAGCCCACCAGCGGGGGGCGGGGCTGGCTGGCATGTGGTGCTTGGGGATTGAACCGCGGTCCCTGTGCTCTAGCTAAGCTTGTTCTAAGTAGGTGCTTTAGACCACTGAGCCATCTCACCAGCCCCACAAAGGGTTCTTTGCAAGCAGAAATTGCTTCCACTTTCTTCTCACACAAGATGAACTCTTGAGCACAAGGTCTGCAACTCTGCACCACTGCTACCTACCACAGGGCCTGTGTACAGCAGGCAATGAGCAAATGCCAAATGAGTGAACGGAAATATTTTACTAAAAGCCTTTAATCCCTGTCTTAAAATTCTATGTAAGGTGTTTCAAATCCCCCCCCCCCCCCGAACCAGGGATTGAACTCAGGCCCTTGTGCTTGCCAGGGAAGCGCTTATTCTACTGAGCTATCTCCCCAGCTGTAAGGTGTTTCAAAATAAAGAATTTTTCAGATTTTAAAAAGGAAATACATTATATGGCATCACAGTAGTCTGGTACAACTCACAATCAAGACACTCTACAATAAAATGGAAGAACAGTCACATCTGTTCAGGTCAGGTTTTACTGTAAACAAATTTTGTCATCAATCTTTTTTTTTTTTTTTTTTTTTCCGAATGCCTTCAGGGCAGGTTTGGCTGGCTTGAGTTGTAGGGATTGAACCACAGCAACCTGAGTCTAACTGCTTTGTTGAAGCAGCCACTTAAAGAACTGAGCTAAGGGACAGGCCCCCTTTGTCATCAATCTTAGCAATAAATAACCCTCCTTACTTCAGGATTGCAGACAAAGGTTTGCTAAACATTATGACCGAAAGCCAGGCATGGTGGCGTATAACTATCATGCCAGCATTGGTGAGTCTGAGGCAGGACTGCCACAAATTCGAGGCTAGCCTGGGCTACATAATGAGTTAATTCAAGGCCAGCCTGGACTACTAGTCTCAAAAAACCCAAAGATGTTACTCAGATCCTGGAACAAATGATCACAATTTACAAGGGGAGGCCATGTGCATCTTATCAACTGCTGTCATTCCAAGGTAAGTATATGAAACCTGTGTATCTGTCCACATCCCTTCACTACCTTTAGTATCCGGCTGCGTCCTTCAAGCTTCTCAATAAATGAATCAAATGGAAACCTCCAATTTACAGCACTTACCCTTCACACACTCGTGAGAGTACCATAGGGCAAATGAACAATGACTGGTTCTCACAGTAAAGCTTACACTTACTAGAGATGCAGATGCTTTTGCCCTGCCCCAGAGGGACCAATCATCTGTGTTTTAATAAGCTTGCCCAAGAGATTCTAATGTGTAGTGAAGACTGAGAACTTCTGCTCTAGAACTTTTGCTCACCCTTCTCACTGTGTGATTTTTTCAGATCATTTGTTCAGACTTTGTTAAAAATTGCATCTCCTCTGAACCAGCCAACACCTAAAGTGCACTGAAGCAGAGCCCAGACTCCACACATTGAAAACAATGGGGCCAGGGAGATGGCTCAGTGAAATAAGCGCTTCGCTGGCAAGCGCAAGGCCTGAGTTTAATCCCCAGTTCCACCAAAAAAGAAAGGAAGAAAAAATAAAAGAGAACACTGCAAATTACCATGTCACACAGAAACTGGCAGCGCCACACTCCAAGTGCACCCACAAGAGACTGTAAACCACTTGAGGGCAGGGGCTTAGTGCGTTTCCAATGCATGTGCTATGACACTCAGTAAATGTTTTAATTAGCCAGCTCTATACCAACTTGCACATTATCACTACAGCAACTGCCAAGGCTGCTTGGGAACACGAATGCACTACCGAGGTATGCATCTATCCCCTTTATGCTTATTTGAAAATGAAGGTCAACTTGCTAAGAATAGTTAAGACTCTTAACTAGTGAATGAAAGCCATTTGTGTTTTTATTTATTTATTTTGTTAATAATGTATTTGATACAGGGTCTCACTACACAGCTCAGGACTCAATAGTGATCCTCCCATTTTCAGCTTTCCTAGCACCAGGATTATAGGAGTGTCCTACCACACCCGGACTCTGTCTCAGGCTCAGCACATTCAGGGGCAGAGCTGGCCCAGCATTTGGTCCTGGGGATTGAACCCCCAGTTCCCTGTGCTTGCCTAAGCAGGCACTTAATCCACTAAGCTATCTCACCAGCCCTATCCATTTGCATTTTTAAACTGTTTAATTGTAAAGAAAGACAACTAAAGATTAGGAGAGTAATAAAGGGAACAGAGAGCCTTAATTCTTCTGCTACCCAGAGGTGAAATTCGGTCTCCTGGAGTAAAGCTGCCAGACATAACTGTTAGCGTAGGAGAGTATGATCCACTGAGACACACGGTCTTGACAAGGAAAGAAACCTCTGTTGAAGGATGGCTTTCAGCACCTGGACCCTTTTTGTTTTAGCTTTGGGAGAAAGACAGCCAAGACAACAAAGAAAGAGAATTCTGGGATTATTGATAAACACAGATCACCCACCAAATAGTCTGGCCAAGGACAAAAGCTGAATGCTTAAGGGTTAAACCTTTTCAAGTTTTATAATCAACAACTCAAGATTAAATTCTAATGGTGTAAGGAAACACACACACAGGAAATTAATAATTGTACTTGTAGACACACATATTTTAGTTCATTGTCCCATTTTTTTAATTGGTGATTTTTTTTTTACCCAACTCAGCATCAGTGATAAACAAAAGGATATAAAGTATCATAAATATTTATAGGAAGGCACAGAAAACAATTGCCAAGGAAGGAATCAAGCAAAGGAAAGAACTGTTGCCCACTGTGCCCGCTCAACTGTGTAAGGTTGTTCCCAGGCAGTTTCTCAATTCTTTGGGAAAGAAGTTTTGAAGCTTCATGCCTTCAATGAAGGTCAAGCAGACATTACAGAGCTGATACCATCACATTTTGTACTGACAGCAGGGAAAGGTTTTACAGACACTAATTCTCAAGCCAGTGTCACAGCATGGAACTCACAGGCAGAATGGGACTTCACCAAAGGAAACACCTCTCTTCCTTCAGGTCCTCCTTGTGCACAGAAGCTCTTTTTAATAATACCCTTGGCACAAGAGCTGGCCCCTACATCATCAACACACAACTGGAGAAGAAACTGACCTCCTCGCCTGCTACACACAACACAGATCTGTGAGGAGTTTCCCAATATTCAGGTATCATGTGGTCTGTATTTTTTACACAATATAATCTCCTGAGAGAAAATAGAAATGAAGATCTCAGATATATTCACATTGCTTTTTTTTTTTTTTTTTTTTTTGGCAGAACCAGGGATTGAACTCAGGCCCTTGCGCTGGCCAGGAAAGTGCTTATTCCACTGAGCCATCTCCCCGGCCCCTCACATTGCTTATTAAACACACCACTGTCCAAAGTATATGGAAACTGCAAGAACATAAATCTACTCAGACATTTGATACAAGCAGGCTAAAGTTTAAAGGAATTATTCCATCTTCAGCCTCAAAAATCCAATGGTTAAATAGCACAATTCTTCTTTAATGGAAGAACATTACGAGGACTTGCCTTCCAAAATGCTTCAGCTAAGGAATATAAAAACTTATGGCTTTAATATATAGAACATAAGACTTCTCAGTTAACCTAGCCACAATTTTCTGGTCATCATAAGAATATACTACATTTGAAATTCAACTTCACACACCTGTAATCCCAGATCAGAAGTTTGAGGTTAGCCTGAGCAACTTAGTGAGATCCTGTCTCAAAAAATAAAAATAATTTTTAAAAAAGGACGTGGGGATATAGCTCAGTGACAGAGGATAGGGGAGAGAAAGGAGAGTGAGCATTAGCGAGATGGTTCAGACACAAAGAAGGAGGAAAGGCGGAGGCCAAGTAGCAATAGCTTAAATACCCAAAACACTTGACAACTGGGAACTGTCCCATACAGGCACTTTAAAGGCCAGAAGGATTCATTTATAATTTGGTATGTGCTGGTTGAAGAAGCAATAGGCCCTAGGGCTAAAATATAAAAGTCTATTGTAAAGCTATAATACCTTAATAGAGAGACAAATGGTAGACACATATACCACATTAAAGATGTGTGTACAATACTGTGCTGACTTTAAAGAGAAAATTGGGGGGACTCTGAAGGGGAAAGATAATAGGAAAAGAATTATGAAGGAACATTTTTATCTAACACTATTCCAGTAAATATCTACCACCAGGACTTGAAGACCTCTATCTACTGAGTTAGCAAATGACCTCACCTGCTCACATCTGGGCCACACAACACACTCCAGGACAGTAATCCCCTGATGTTTCGGTTCCACTTGGTATCTGATGACTAAGTTGCTTCCGGCTTTAAAGATTTTCCTATTATATTTTCATTAGCTGGTTAATATGGCAGAAGTTGCTCTTTCTGTGAGGCCAGACAAACTGTACAAAGTAATTTGATCTAATGAAGATGAAGTGTACAGAAAGAAGGAAAAGCTTCCTGGTCTCTTCTCTCACTTGAAAAACTCTGTGAGCCCTTAATGTTTTGTTCCAGAAAAAGAAAGCAAAACTAGTTGGGAAAATACCTACACACTTACTGTTTACTAGCATGATACAAAATCAATTCATACATGTTGCTTAACTATTTCTCAAAAAAAAAAAAGTAAATGTTTAATCTTTTAAGAACTGAGTTATTCTACATTCCTTTATATAGAGTTAGGATCTGTAAATTGATACTTTTTTTGGATAATCATGCAAATTTAATTTGTCCCTGAAAACAAAAACACAACCTGACAGATTAACAAAACATGTCTTTCAGACAGTATTTTATTCTGTGAATTTTTTTTTCCCATTATTACTACTTTTATCCTTTTAAAGTTTATGTATTTCAAATTTCCAGGGAGCTAATCTCAGAATGATTAGGAAGTCCGGACGAAGTGACCTATTATAATTTGTGAAGTGGCTTCACTATTTTTAAAAGTGAATTCTACAAAATTTTGAGTTATTATTATTAAGTTATAAGAGCTAGAAATATTTCTTTGGCCACTGATGCACTTATAAAACTGGATAAAGATTTTATTATACCACACACACAAAAAGTGATCGGTACAGAAAAGGCAGATTTCAGTTATTCTGTTGAGAATTTCTTTCCATGATTTCTCCCATTAAAGTATAGTTTTCAAAGCAACCACCACGACAAAGGAAGCATCTAATTAGTCCATTTCTTCTGATCCAAGAATGCTGAACATTTACTGTACCGTCTGTAGTTGTATCAGCAGTGTAATGAACACAGTTTATATTACTGAGCTATTCTTTGAACTCCAAGAACTGCTGAAGTCTTTTCTGATGTTCTGCAGATGCTTGCACAGCACTAAATGAAACATAAATTCAAAGCATAAGCTTTATTTTACATTAAGCATATTAAGTGAACCACAGAGCACAGAGTCAATATTTTTCAAAACAATTAAAAATGAATAGAAATCTTCACTTATTTAGTACTTCTGAAAGAGCTGGATGAAAACCTTTTTTAATTTAATGAAGAGGAGGCTTGCACTGGGTAGCAACATGCTTCTACCTTCTAAGACCAAAGCAAATTGAGACTGACAAGGGAAGGCATCGATTTTAACCTGCTCTGCTGTGGAACCTGCTGTGCAGAGTTCCAGGCCTTGCAACAGATTTTCTGGATTTTATTATTTCATTCAAAACAGATTCCTACATTATCTTTGAGTTGTGGAATATTTGAATTGCCTTTAATATAAAATCCTTTAAACTAAAATGTTTGGTTAAAACACAATAGACTTCATTAATTGTTTTCAAACATAACAGCTTGGTGGTTTAGATTTACTTTTCTCTTTGAACATAAGTTATGTTTTAGATGGAGACAGAATTCCCTCTCTACCCTAATCACTATAAAAATAATCTACCTTGACAAAATTAGAGACCTGAAACTGGTGTAAAACTTTCATCTTAAACTTTTGGGTAAAAAGTGAATAATTAAAGATTCTGGTTTTCTAGTTCTTGAATAGTAACATATACTTACCACGATATTATTAATAATTTTGCCATGTATCACCTGAAAATGACTTCATACCTAGTGACTTTCTTGACCCATGTAGCTGCCGCTAGTGGGATCACTGAACACTGCGCCCAGGGGGCCGCGGAAGCCACCATCTCTACCTCGCACTCTGAAACCTGACTACATTGTGGCTGTCTATCCCAAGTCTTCTCCGCAAGCAGGCAGTGAGCTGTTTTCTCCCCACAACAATCTCTGTCCCTCATACATACTTTGATATGTTTTAGGCTGCACATAAATAAAATTTACTTATGAGTAAAATGGGGGCTGGTGGAGGCTAGCCAGACAGCTCAGCGAACTAAAGTTCCTGCTTCGGCAGAGAGTAGCAGCCTGGGTTCAATCCCCGGCGTGCCATGCCAGCCCTGCCCCTCAGGCACGCTGAGATGGCGATTGAAACCAGGCTAGGTGGCATGCGCCTGTAAATCCAGAGTTTGGGAGGCTGAAAACAGGAGAATCACTGAGCCCGACCTACGTAGTGTGATCCTGTACACCCTGTAGACCCTGTCCTAAATTCATAAAAAATAAAATAGGGGCTGGTGGGAAGATACAGATGAAAAGATACAAAGCCACAAATATTAAGATGAACAAGTCTACTGACCTAAGATACAACATAAATATAATTAATAAAACCATAAGAATTTTTGCTAAGTAGAGTTTAGCTATTCTTATCTAATAAAAAATGTGAGATTAAAGACTTAATTTGGTTCATTTACAGTAACCAATTTATTATCTATCTGTATATTATGACATGTTGTAAACCTCAAATACACCCAATAAAATTTATTACTTAAAACAAAAAAGCCAGCCATGATGGCACATGCCTATAATTCCACTTATTTGAGAGGCCTGAGGTAGGAGGAATGCAAGTTTTAGGTCAGCCTGAACAACTTAATATGTTGGATTAAGACTCTGTCAAAACAAAATTTCATTTTATTTTATTCTATTTTTTTGTATATTTAGGGAAGGGTCTACAGTGTGTTCAGGGGCTCACTACTAGATCGGACTTGTAGTGATCCGCCTGTTTACAGCCTCCCAAGAGCTGGGATTGCAGGCGTGCGCCACCATGCCTAGGCTCAACTGCTGTCTCACTGTGCCTTTGGGGCAAGGCTGGCAACTTGGCAGGCCCAGAGATTGAACCCCTGGCCCCTGCACCTGTTTGCAGGTGCTTTTACCCACTGAGCTATTTGGCTGGCCCTAAAACAAAATTTTAAAAAGGTCACGAGACTAGCCAGGCATGGTGATGTAGTTTCTATAATCTCAGCACTTGGTGGGCCAAAGTAGGAGGATCATGAGTCCATAGCCAACTTGGACTACACAGCAAGATCCTGTCTAAGACTAAATAAAACAGATTGGAGATATACAGCTAAATGGTAAAGTGCTTGCTAAGCATATGTTCAATTCCTAGTTTTAACAAAAGTATGAATGACTGTTTCATGAGTAACTGGTCTTGATTAATTTTCAAGAATTTACTGCAGGTGAGACATGCCAGTACTCAGGAGGCTGAGGCAGGAAGATCACTGAAAGTTTGAGGCCAACCTGGCTTACATAGTGAATTCAAGGCCAGCCTGAACTATATAGCAAAATTCTGGGGGAGACAACACAGTTTAACAGTTAAGAGTGCAGACACTATAGTTAGGTGCTATGGTGCACAGCTCTAACCCCAGCACTCCGGAGGCTGACGTAGAAATCACTGCATTCAAGGCCAGCCTAAATACACAGAGAAACCTTGTCTCAAAAAAAAGAAAAAGATTTAAGTGGCTGCCTCCACAAAGCTGTCAGCCTCCGGTTGCTGTAGTTCGATTCCCACAACACTCCAGCCAGCCAAACCACGCCTGAGGGCATTCAGAGCAAAAAAAAGAAAAAGAAAAAGAAAAAAAAAGAAGGGTATATAGACATCGGACACTCCATGGTTAAAAAGACATGGGGCTGAATTCTGGTTCTATAATTTACTACCTGCATAATCTCACATTGAGCTACTTGAACTCATTTAGTGACTCACCCACAACCACAGAGAGTCAATAATGTAACCAAACAAATGCAGAATGTTCTAATTCTACATAGTCTTTTCACCATCCATTCTATCCTACAGGATGTACAAAAGATTCTACTCATCAATCTGAGTGCATATGTAAAAATGGCTCTTCTTAGAGAAAAAAAACCAAGACATAGTTTCATGTCATAATTTCGCACAATTTTTATCAGTCATCTATCTCCTTCTAATAAGTCCTTATTCCCCCCTTTGCTTCTTGCTTTTGCTGTGTCATCAGTATGAATCATGTCTATTTTATTCTCTAAATCCATTAATGGGGCCGGGGAGATGGCTCAGTAGGATAAGCACTTGACTGGCAAATACAAGGATCTGAGTTCAATCCCCGGTTCCACAAAAAAAAAATAAAAAATAAATCCATTAATGAGGGGCCAGGGAGATGGCTCAGTAGAATAAGCTCTTGCCTGGCAAGCGCAGGGCCTGAGTTCAATCCCCGGTTCCAAAAAAAAAAAAAAAAAAAAAAAATCCATTAATGAGTCTCTTCTGAATGTCTTAATGGCAGAGGACTATCTACAGTCTTTTGCATTTCCAGATAGAACCAAAGTGCCCAATAAATA
>NW_004524683.1:128784-130498 GCF_000260255.1 Octodon degus | reverse complement strand
AGAACTAGAGATTGAACTCAGGCCCTTGCGCTTGCCAAGGAAGCGCAAGGGCCTGAGTTCAATCCCCCAGTTCTGCCAAAAACAAAAACAAACTAACAAAAAAAAAAGAGAGAGAGAAAGAACAAAAATCACTTTTTATCTTCCTTCCTCCATTTGAAGGAACTCTCATGTTTACGACATTTTAAACTACAAATGTTTTTTTTCTAAAAATTTAAACTACAAATATTAAATCTAAATCCAAGCTGTTAATTCACAATGGGACCATCAAGGTGCTAGAAGAACAATATCAACATCTGGGCCTCAATAATTCTGTTTCTCGGAGGAATTCCTTAAAAGTGGACTATCTGGGGCCAGGGAGATAGACATAGCTCAGTAGAATACGTGCTTGTCTGGCAAGTGCAAGGGCCTGAGTTCAATCCCCAGTTCCAAAAAAAAAAAAAAAAAAAAAGTGAACTATTAGTGCAGATCAAAACATGTAAACTTACTTCAGATGTTCACCAAATGTAGTAGTTATTCGATAGATGGCAGTTTTCAATGATGCTCTGAACGCAAATCTTAATGTCTTGTAAGAAGTGTCCACAAGACTTCCTGATATCCGAGGTGGTTTGCTGGAAGCATGAGGAAGCTTGAAGTACTTGTCAACTGCCTAGACCAAGAAACAAGAAAAATGCATTAATTCAAATGATCACAAAAGTTAACTTGACCCAAAAAAATATTTTAAACATACAGACACAGGCAGATACATACATGTACATACACATGCTCTTATTGTTAATCAGTCTCAACAGTTTAAAAACCAAACATCGGAGTGGCCTAGTTATGTTAGCAGTTACAAGGGGCCAGACCTGTGCTTTAAACAGCAGTTGAAATCCAACGGCCCTGAAAACGCAAAGCTGGGAAGTAAGATACTGGCATCCTACTGTTCATTGTTTTTTGTTTTTTGTTTTTTTGAGATAGGGTCTCACTGTGCAGTTGGCTGGCCTTTTGCTCACTTTTGTAGCCTCCAGGCTGGTCTCAAAGTCGCAGAGATCCTCCTGACTCAATCTCCTGAGTGCTAGGATTACAGGCATGCACCACGACTCCCAGTTCCGGGGCTGCACCATGGGTGCCTGCATCTGAGCTGAGATGGCAGGCCCAGGGGTCCAGGCCAAGACAGCACACCCGGGGATCTGGGGATGAGAACACATGGCACCTGGGGACAGGAATTGAACTACGGTCTTTTGGCTTGCCAGGGAGGTGCTTACACCTGAGCTATCTCTGAGCTATCTCTCTGGCCCCACTGTTCTTATAAGGATGGCAGGGAGCAAAGTCTTTATTATGGATCTCAGCAAAAAAAAAAACCCTGTAAACTTCACATAAAGTTATTTAATAAATTAGTTTATCTTCCTTTTCAATTCTAAGTAATTAGGCACTAAGCAAGACTAAATAGGGCAGAGTAATAATTCACAAGTAAAACTGATTCTATTTATAATTTTGGAGGGCCAGCCACATAGCTCAGCGCATTAAAGCGCCTGCTTAGGCAAACACAGAAGCAAGGGGCTCAATTCCCAGGCCGGCTGTGCCAGCCCCGCCCCTCGGGCATGCTGAAATGGCTTGAGACTGGACATGGTGGCATGTGCCTGTAATCCCAACACTTTGTGGAGGTTGTAAACAGAAGGATCACTATGAGTCCTATCTATGTAGTGAGACTCTGTACACCCTGCCCTAAAAAATA
>NW_004524683.1:122733-128283 GCF_000260255.1 Octodon degus | reverse complement strand
GCTGGGGGGATTGAACCGTGGTCCCTGTGCTTTGCTTAGCTTAGCTTGTTCTAAGTAGGTGCTTTAGACCACTGAGCCATCTCACCAGCCCCGAAAATGTTAATTTTTAAATGAAATAGCTATACTAATAGAAGGGATATGTAAAAGTATAAGTGTTATTCTATTTTGGAAACATAATATCTGAAGTGACAAGAAAAAAACAGTATAAGCATATTATTTACACTTATGGATATAATCACCACAGAACTGAAAACAAATTAATTATTTCTGCAACGATGTTTATAATTTCAAGAGCTCTTTTAAGTCATCTGAGAGTTCTTTTTTATTTTACCATGCAAACATGCTATTATTTGGATGATAGGGGTTTTTTGGGGTTTTTTTTTGATAGTTTCTTTAAAGCTGTTTGTCTCACTTTGCTTTCTCTGGTCTCCATCTTCTGTGTTAAAGACTTTCCTTAGAAATCTGTGACCCTGCTCATGACAGCGAGAGGGATCCAACAGCTCCTGGCACCTGGTTGGAGATTACGGATAACAGGCGTCACTGCAGATGACCTGCATGGTCTGTCCAGGGTGAACACCTACTTGTTCACTTCAAGTCATTTTTCTTGGATTGGCCAGTTTCTAGTTCCCAGTTTTCCTGGTACCCTACCAGAGGGATAACCCCTCCTCCTGCTGGTGTGGAACAGCTCCCACAACCTAGTCCATAGGAAGATAAAGCTGGAGTGCAGGAGGAGCAAAAAGCAGCAGAGGATCTAGGGACCCAAACCTTGTTTCAGCCCCTGACCCTTCACCCTTAGTTCCAGGGGTACCCAGTGCTTCTCCCACTGCCAACTTGGGATTTGCCTGTGGGATCTGTTAAATGAGTCATTTCAACCATCTGCTCTCCAGCTTCAAAAATGTTGCAGTTGGTTCTTCTCCTATTTATGGATTTATGTATTTTAGTAGTCTTTTTATTGTAGTTTAGTAGAGTTTTGGGGAAGGAACAAAATTTGATGCATGTGTTCATTATGTCATGTTAACTTCACATCTAACCATTTGTTCTTTCATAACAATTACTTGTAAGATAGTTTCCCAAGAGGAGGACATACTTGAGATAATTTTAGGCAGTATGGGAGGTGGTATACAGTGAAATACTTAAGCAATAGCAAGTAACTCTGAATCATAATGGAAAAGTTACTTTCTTGCATGCTTTCTGGTTAACTCTCAGCATGCCAGGAAAAAGTGTATCTTGTTTTTTTCCTTGGGTACTAAGAATTGAACCTAAAGCCTGTGTTTCCACTGAGTTACATGATTAACCTTTTTATTTTCTTGAGCAGAGTCTTGCTAAATTGCTAAGCTGCCCAGGTAGGGCTTGAATTTGCAATCCTCCTGCCTTAGCCACCCAGAATGCTAGGATTACAATAATGTGCCAGGGGGCCGGGGAGATAGCTCAGTAGAATTATGCTTGCCTGGCAAGCACAAGGGCCTGAGTTCAATCCCCAGTTCAGAAAAAAAAAAAAAAAAAAAAAAAAATGTGCCACAATACTTAGCTCCAACATACCTTCTTATGCTTACAGCTAAAGTAATTTTACCCATGGATTTGATCCCTTGTAACACACACACACACACACACACACACACACACACACACTTGTATTTACAGAAGAATGACAGGACAATGTAAAATAAGCTTACAGAAATTTAATTAAATAAGAATACAAACAGCAAACTCAAATTCTTATTCTGATTGTCCAGGTTTTGAAGATACACACATCTGAAAAGGGCAATGTCCTCTACATACAACTGTCAGTAGCTGCCCATGTGTTTTATCAATACTAATTCCAAACTAAAGATGTATCTTTAATAGGTTCTAGCTCAGTCAGTACTTTTGATTCTTTTATTTCTAACTATACCTCAAAATGCAGGGTTTTTGTTTTTTTGTTGTGGTACTGGGGATTGAACTCAGGACCTTGTGCTTGCCAAGCAAGAGCTTATTCTACTGAGCTATCTCCCCAGCCCCAAATGTAGTCATTTTGAAAACTTTGAACAGCTCCAAATTTTGTTGAGGAGAAAATAGCCATTTCCTTTGCAGTATAATTTCAAAATATTTGCATTTGTAGGTTTATAAATACAAATCCAAAGCCAGGTAAGGGCCAGCCAAATAGCCTGGCAGATTAAAGTACCTGCAAGCAGGCACAGAGACTGGGGTTCATTCCCTGGGCCTGTAGTACAGGCCCTGCCCCCAGGGCATGCTGACAGGGCAACTGAGACTGGGTGTGGTAGTGAGTACCAGTAATCCCAGCTCTTGGGAGGCTGTAAACAGGCAGATCACTACAAGTCCGATCTACCTGAACAGTCTGTAGACCCTTCCCTAAAAATAAAAAAAAAAAAAAAAAAAATTAAAATAAAAAAGCCAGGTAAAGTGGTGCACATCTGTAATCCCAGCACTTGAAGCAGGAGGATCACCACAAGTTCAAGAGTAGTCTGAGCTACATACTATGTTCAAAACTAGACTGGGCTACATAGTGACACTGTCTCAAAAATAAAAATTAATCAAATGATCAATCCAATTACTTTTTCACTTCAACAGCACTTACCCCTTTATAAACTATATAAATTTTGGTACATAAACATAACAGATAAGAAATTCTTCCATGTGTCCTCTCAGCAAAAGTAAATACTGTAAGTCAAGGTAGATTCTAAATCTCGTATGATCAATTTGACAACCATCATTAAAGTCTAGAGCACTGGTGGCAAATCTATGGCATGTGCTATTTGTTTTAGGAAAAAGATATTAATATGTGAGCTGTTTTTTCTCAGTGCTCAGGGTTTTTTTGTTTTGTTTGTATTGGGGTTTGAACTCAGGACCTTGTACCTGCCAGGCAGGCATTTATGCTACTAAGCTATTTCCCTGGCCCTCAGTGCTCAGCTTTACTTGCACTGTTGGCACTCTGCAATAAATAAGTAGGTTTTGGGTTACATTTTGGGCATTTGGTCTCTGAAAGGTTCTCCATCACTCACTGGTTTAGAGCCATGCTGTCCAATGCAATCACCACTAGCCACACACAATGACTGAGAACTGGAAATGTGGCAGGTCCAAACTGATATATGCTATAATGTTAAAAATATACACCAGGGCCAGATAGCTCAGTGGCCTAAGCGCCTGCCTGGCAAATGCAAGGTCCCAAGGTTCGATCCCTAGTACCACAAAAACAAAAAAACAAAACAAAAAAGCCCCACCAGATTTCCAAGACCTGTGAGGAAAAATATCATAAAATAATCTCATTACTTTACACTTGATTATGTAATAAAATTTTAGATATCCGGAGTTAAATATAATAAAATTTCACCTGTATATCGTGACTACCAGAAAACGTAAATTCATGCAGATGGACTGTATTATACTTCTATACAGTCTGTCTATAGTACTCATCTGATTTGTCTAAATGTCTTGGCAACTTTCTTTCCTTTATCATTGTGGTCAGAGTATTTTTTTTTAGTCAGAACATTTTTAAAAACTAAATTAATAACTATATTCAGTTAAGGCTAACAACTAAACAAAAACAAAGATACGTGTCCAGACACTCTCTTAAATGAAATATTATGTTTGTATTACTATGTTACCTGTGGTGCTAGGGATTAAACCCATGGCCCCAAGCATCCTCAGCTCTTCTAACATTTCTTTTATTTGATTATTATTATTCTTTTGTGGTACCAGGGATCAAACTTGGGACCTTACTCTTGCCAGGCAGGCGCTTATGTTGCTGAGCTATATCCCCAGTCCCGTAACATTTCTTTTATTTGAGATAGGGTCTCATTATGTTGTGTAGAGTGGCTCTAAACTGGTCACCTCAGCTTCCCAAAGTAGCTGGAAATACAGGTATGCATGACCTTACCTGGCTTTATTTTTACTTTTATTTTTGTACTTGGAATTAATCCCCAGGCCTTTTAACTGAATTACATTAGCAGCCCTTTTACTTTATTTTTACTTTTAGAATTATTATTATTTCTTAAATGTATTTGGTACAGGGTCTCACAATACAGCTGGGACTCCTAGTGATCCTCTTGTTTTCAGCCTCCCCAGTGCTGGGATCCAGCCATGCGCCACCACGCCTGGTCTTCTTGGCTGGCTCAGTGCACCTGAAGGTGGAGCTGGCATAGTACGTAGTGCCAGGGATGGAACCCAGGTCTCTGTGCTTGCCTATGCAGGAGCTTAGTCCGCTAAACTGTCTCACATATTGTAACTTCAGCACTCAGGAGGCTAAGGCAAAAAGACTGCCACAAGGTCTGCCTGGGCAATACACAGCAAGTTCAAGGACAGCCTAAATTATAGAGGAAGAACCTGTCTCAGAGAAAAGAAAAAGAAGTGGTTGCCTCAGCAGTACCTACACTAAAACTAGAACAATACAGAGAAGATTAGCATGGTTCCTGTGTAAGGATGAGACACAAATTCATTAAGTGTTGCATACTTTTTTCCAAAAAAGATCTAAAAACAAACAAAACAGACTTAAATACTAAGTACATAAAAGTTCCGAGAAACAAAATGACTAACGTATGTGGAAGGAAAGTTACGATCAAATTTATGAAAGTAGTATCTGATTAACTGAAATATAGGAAGCAATAGTTTATAATATTCAATAACATGCCCCAAGATTAGAACTAAATACTTAGCTATGAGATGACTGCAAGATACTACAGGCTTGTACTTCCCTAACTCAACAATCAAAAATCCAAACCACTTTGAAATCCAAACTTGTGGGGCTGAGGATTTAGCTCAACAGTAGAAAGCTTGCCTAGCAAGCTGGAAGCCCTGGGTTCAGTCTGCAGCACCAAAAACAAAAAATAAACCTCACCTGAAAGCCAAACTTGTACTCAAAGTTTTGGATTTTGGAGCCATCTTGGACTAGATATCCTCAATAAGCAGTCTACGCAAATATTCCTCAGTCCAATAAAAATCCCCAAATTGCAAATACTTTTATTTCCAAGCACTTCAGATATGGGATGCTCAGTTTGTATTTCCACTGCATAGGTGAAGACACTGATTTCAGAAAGTTAAATGACTCTGTTCAGTCACTCAGAAAGCAGCAAAGCCAAGGTGTGAACTGAGCATCAGTGTGAAGTCATATCTCCTATACTGTGTGCCTACTGGGTTGACTTTGACATATACTTTAGTTTTTTAAATATAAATGTTCTCTTTTCCTGAATAAGAATTTTTTCATTGCTGGGGAGATAGCTCAGCCACTTAGGCGGATGCTTTGTAAGCACAAGGTCCTGAGTTCAATCCTCAGTACCAAAAAAAAAAAAAAAAAAAAGAATTGTTGGGCCGGCCAGATAGCTCAGCAGATTAAAGCACCTGCTTAGGCAGATGCAGGGACCAGGGTTCGATCCCTGGTGTCTATGCCAGTCCCACCCCTGGGGCACGCTGAGAGGGCAATTGAGACTGGACATGGTGGCGTATACCTGTGATCCCAGCACTTGGGAGGCTGAAAACAGGAGGATCACTATGAGTCCAATCTGTGTAATGAGATCCTGTGGACTCTACTAAATACATAAAAAATAAAAAAATAAAAAA
>NW_004524683.1:120106-121583 GCF_000260255.1 Octodon degus | reverse complement strand
GGGGTTGAGTGTGAATAAACCTCACCATAGACAGACTTTCTGAGACTCAATAATGCAAGATAAGCCTTGGTACAAAGTCTGGGCTGTCACAATAATTTTATAAAGTACTCCTTCTAGAATACTTCACAAATATGAGATCAAACAGTATAAAATTCTAGACAAAGAACAGATTCTACCTTCAAACCCAAAATTCTCTCCCTCAATATTCCTTTTCCCTTCTTTTCTTCCTTCTAACCCCATATCCTCAAGGAAGCCAATAACGGCTTCACCTCTCCTTCTATCTTCCAAGACTATCTCAGATTCACCTGTCATGTCTTCTGACTACACTGCTTTTATGTACCCTGTGGGCTTAGTACAACTTAGTTTTTAGATGAGTCAGGTTTTTTTTCCAATTTATATCTTATCCCATGCTAACTGGCTGATAATATTTACTGGATGAATGTTATGACTTGTGTCTAGTTGTCCCCCCTCCAAAGCCTCATGCAGTCACTGGGGCAGGAAGCTTCTAGAGTCTGTAATAAATTCATGATCCAATGCTAGGCTTATGGGTGTGTTACACCCTATGTGGAGTGGATAGCCTGAATACGATGTAAGCAATGGAGAGAGGCTTATCTCTCACTGCTCCTCCCTTTTGGCTCTTGCCATTTTCCAGGGCACCCGAACTGCTGCCCTTCGCCAAGTGCCACTCTGCCTTGAAGCCAGCTGATTATGCACTGAAACCTCCACAAACTGTGAGCTAAGTTAAATAAACCTTTGCTTCCTTAATTTTTGGTGTCAGATATTTTGTTCTAGCAACAAGAAAAAAGTAACTGAGACAGTGAATAAATCTCTGGATCCACAAATACAAACTTTCACATTCCAAGTTGACTTTAAATGATAAGGCAAAGAATATGAAAGGGCTCATGTGCTACAACAAGATGATACTGCCTTTTCAAAAGACAGGCTGGGCACAGAAGCACACATCTGCAATGCCAGCACACTGGGAGGCTGAGGTGGGGCATCACAAGTCTGAGAACAGCCCAGATAACTTGGCAAGACCCCATCTCTTTTTTTTTTTTTTTTTTAAGACCCCATCTCAAAAAAAATTTTAAAAAAAGGTTGGGGATAAAAAGGTTCTGTACTTTCTGGGCTGAATCCCCAGTAATGAGAAAAAAACTCACATGAACAAATGAGTATATTTCTTATACACATTTTGCTACAATATTTATTTTTATTTTTTAAATATTTTTGGCGGAACTGGGGATTGAACTCATGCCCTTGTGCTCTACTGAGCCATCTCCCCAGTCCCTCGTTACAATATTTTTAATAAAAAAAGTACTCTTGTAGCCTTGGTCCCTAACCTTTTACTTATAAGGACAACAACAAAAATACTGTGAATTTCCATAGTATGGTTATTTGCTTTTCACTCACTGATAGGGAAATTACTACCATCAACTCAGTAGAATTTATATTTTAATTAACCCAGAAAGCAGGTAAA
>NW_004524683.1:105609-119726 GCF_000260255.1 Octodon degus | reverse complement strand
GATTAAAAAAATTATACCTGTCCCTCCTCCTTGCCCTTTGAAAGGTCTGAAGCGTGAAAGGCTCCCCTTTCCTTTCACATTCTGCCTTTAATGATTCAGAGAAATGGCCGATGTTATTGATACTGAGAAGTAAAACAAAAGAACAAAACAATTCCATACAATTGCTCCTTAGTAACAGGCAGAAGCTGATGTTATACAACTTGCCTTAAATTACAAAGACACTAGACCAAAGAACATAAACCCAAATACATTTAACAGGAGTCATAAAAATAACAGCACAACCACAACTCTGCCTCTCAAATAAAAGGGCAGTTTGAGATCATTATAATCAACTCACCACATCAGAAGTACACTCATTTCAGGTCTGAGAACCAAAGCCTTTGCTCATTTGACCAGCTATAAAGCCATCCAGCAGCCTTCTAACAAGTATTTGATAAACACCTATCACTTGCTAGGTACCCTATCAGAGGCTGGGAATACAGAAATGTGTTCTGACTAATCGTGACAGTCAGTTTAAGACAATATAGAGCTCAGATGAGAATTACATAGCACTCCCATATAAGGAACCAATATATGTTCTAGGAGGAGGACAGGGAACAGACATCACATACAGAACGAGAGTTACACTAAGACAATAAGGAATACTGGGGAGTGGTGGGGGACTGACAGTGCATAGGGAAGGGGGAACAGAGGGTTCATGGAAAGGACAGCAGAGCAGATGGAGTCAGAGCTTGAAGGGTCATCAGTTCAAGGAGGGAAAACATCACAATTATAATTCAGGACAGGATCAGCAACAGCCTACAGTAAAACAGGGTAGGAAGGACGGATAAAAAGATGAATTGGGTGGGTGGATACAGGAGGAGTCTTGCCATATGGGTGCAGCTGAATACCATGGTGACGGGAGTTAACAGAATTAGCAAAGCTAATTATTAGCTGAAAAATAAAGACAGGATACAGAACATGAAAAATTGGTAAGATTAAAGACACCATACAGCAACAGCAAGAGAATGAACAACAGCACAATTCTCACACTGGATCCACAGGTCTAGGGGTAAAATTCAGGTGGTACTGAATAAAAAACTGTATGTTTATCTTCACTAAGCTCTAAATTAAAATTCAGCATGTTTTATTCATGAATGTAAGTAATAATCATAGTAGGAAGCATTAGTAGTTTCTTTGACTTCGTGACCAATAGAGATCACCAATATTTTCTATCACTTTACTACTGTTACTCTTACCTTGAATTATCATTTATCTTTTTACTATTCAAAATGAGTTATTAGACTGACATATCTTTTTAATACAATAATATAAAAGTACGCTACATCACAAATTGACTGACTGAATGCAGTACCAGAGACTGAACCCAAGGCCTCTGCAATGAGCCATATGCAATGTATCTCTAAAAAAGAAAAAAGAAATGTATCTCCAGCCTTTTGTAAATTTTTATTTTGAGACAGAATTGCACTAAGTCACTAAACTGTCCAGGCTGGGTTGGGCTGGGCTTGACCTTGTAATCTTCTAACTCCAGCCCCCTGGACTGCTGGGATTACAGATGTGTACCACTACACCAGACACAAATTTAACATCTTAATAACTACATTTCAGTATGACTTTCTTTCTAATCTTCAATACTTTTGTAATTTAGAATACTATTCTTGGGGCTGGGGAGATGGCTCAGTGGAATAAGCACTTCCCTGGCAAGCACAAGGGCCTGAGTTCAATCCCCAGTTCCGGAAAACTATTCTGGGACCGGCAAGATAGCTCAGCAGTCTAAAGCACCTGCTTTGGCAAGCTTAGGCAAGCACAGGGACCCAGGTTCCATCCTGGCACCACATGTTGTGCCATCCCCACCCCTAGAGCAGGCTGAGCTGGCCACAAAAAAAAAGAAAAGAAAAAGAAAAAAAAGAGTACTATTCTGAGAAAGTCCACAGGCTTCACCAGGCTACCAAATCTTTATTAGAAGACCATTTAAGGACTCTGGCTTAGAGAGTAGAGTCCTGGGGTTACAAGCTCCAGAGAAAAGTGTTCAGATAAAGAAGAGATAGTTGTAGGTAGAGGGTATACAAATATGTAGTAACAAAGAAAAATCAGGAAGTGTGCAGTCAAGTTATAGGATCCATCAGCCAAGTAGATCCTGAACTGCTCATTACAATCAACTGCAGGATGAGGGACAGAAAAAGACTTGGAGACAGAAAAAAGACTTGACTATGGAGTAAAAGAACTATGATATAGAACAGGAAAAATAGACATCACCAGTCTGACACAAGGAGAGATTTAATACTCAAAAGCTAAGTATTAGTTCACTTCTTTGTTCTTGTGACTCCTTTACAGCTCCCAAAACAGGCCTCTGCCACTTTTTACTCTGCACCTCAAAAGTATCTGCCATCCCAACTCCTCTGTTTCAAAGTAAATAAGGCCTGAACTTTTTTTTTTTTAATGGTGCTAAGGATTGAACCTAGAGTCTTTATTTTATTTTTTTTATTGATAACTTTTTTTAAATTTTTTTTTAATAGTATTAGCTTGAAAATAGTTGGATTTCTTTACTTTTTAAGATGTTTTTCACAAAGATAGCATATTGATAACTTTTTTTAAATTTTTTTTTAATATTTATTTATTTTGTGTGTGTGTGTGTGTGTGTGTGTGTGTGTCCAACTCAGCCCACCAGGGGGCGGGGCTGGCTGGCATGTGGTGCTGGGGGCTTTGCTAAGCTTGTTCCAAGTAGGTGCTTTAGGGGCTGGGGAGATGGCTTAGTGGAATAAGTGCTTTCCTGGCAAGCGCAAAGGCCTGAGTTCAATCCCCGGTTCCGCAAAAAAAAAAAAACAAGTAGGTGCTTTAGACCACTGAGCCATCTCACCAGCCCTCCCTAGCCATTTTTATTTTAAGATAGATCTTATTAAGTTGCTAAGATGCCAATGATGGGTTGCAACCTGTAACCCTCCTACCTCAGCCTCCCTAAATACTAGAATTATAGGTATGTGCCACCATGGCTGGTGAGGCCTAACTTTTTTTTTTTAATTTTTATTTATTTATGGGGGGGGGCAACTCAGCCCACCAGGGGGCAGGGCTGGCTGGCATGTGGTGCTGGGGGATTGAACCGCAGTCCCTGTGCTTTGCTGAGCTTGTTCTAAGTAGGTGCTTTTAGACCACTGAGCCATCTCACCAGCCCCGAGGCCTAACTTTTGACAAATATGTAATTCTTGCTTTCTTACCTGAAGATATGAATGTAAACAGTCAAGTAAACAGACTGCTTTTCTTTAGGTCAAGTAGAAGAACTAGGAGTTTTGATAATGGGGAACACAAGAAGAGTGATTTTGGAGAAGTATGTCTCCAAAGCAGTATGATCACTGTGAAATCAATTCACTGAGTTTCAACAAGACCTGCCCCCACCCTATACTGTGGATTGAACCCAAGGAGACTCTACCACTGAGCTATATTCCCAGTCCTTTTAATTTTTAATTTTGAGACAAGTTGTTCCCAAAGCGGGATTTAAACTTGGGATCCTTCCAAATGCTGAGATTAGTGCTTTTTTAATGAACTACAATAGAAAATTATCAAAATGTATTGGACACAGTAAAGGTACTCTGCCACCATTTTTGTTTTTTAAATTTATGTATTTACTACAGGGTCTACAGGGTCTATAGGCAACGGTAAATACCTCCACTTTGCTTACTTCACTATACTAATGAGGATCACATTAGGAAAACCCAAGTCATACCCAAGTTACAGCTGCCCTATTGTACACTGCATAAGTTAAACATCAAGAGAAAGAGTCCATACTGTTTCTTCAGAGAAAAGTAGCTGGGAAAGAGTATAAATACTAAAGCTAGCCATGTGGACATGTGTCTTAAGAGTAACATACATGATGTGAAAGTGAGCAAAGACAATACCGGAAATCTGAAAAAACAAAAAACACTAGTTTTGATGAAGTAAGATTTTCTAAGAGCTAAAAGAGAACAGAGTTTTGGAGAATGAGAGTGTTTTTCTTCACTTCTTAAAACAACTTCCCAAGGCCCAAACATGCTGTGAGTGTTACTCTTTATGCTAATTCAACACCAACTCCTACAGAAAGCAAACCGCATTCCTCAATCTCTATTATGTCTAAATATCTCAAGACTAAGTGTTCACACCTCTCACATGATGCAATATTTTAAGTTGGTATAAAATGTATCACCCAATATAAAGTTAGGAAAGGAAGTCTACTAGAAAGGAGGACGCACTAGTTTATTTATTTATTTTTTGCCTAAAAAGACGTGATTAAAATGAAGATCCAGCCAGCCAAAAGGCATGCACTGATCTTACCTCTTTATCTCTGTTAAGAAAGCTTATCTCACTGGGAGAACTGACTGCAGACCATTTTCAGCAGCTAGAAGTCATGGAAGGAACCAAACTATGTCACTGAATAGAATTCCAATTTTTCTCCTAACTTATCTGTTTAGTACCAGGGTTTAGGATACTTTCTTTCTCTACAAACTTCGTACAAGCAAATTCAAACTTTTCTCTTTCTAGGACTATAATTCCTTGAAGGGCAAAACAGTATTTGTTAATCAATAAATAGGATATATAAGAAATAAACAGGGCTGAGCATGGTAGTGCATGCATGTAACCACAGCACTTCAGAGCTGAGGCAGGAGAATTGTCATGAGTTTGATGCCAGTGTGGCTTACATAGTGAATTCAAGGCCAGCCTGAACTATATCATAAGATCCTATCTCAAAAAAACAAAACAAAACAAAAAAACCACAAGAAAAAAATAAATTAAATATATAGAAAAACTGGGGAGCAGGGAGATCACCATATCCATGCACAACACGGAAGTTACATACCTCTTGCAGTGTCAACAAAGTATTAAGGATAGCTGGTAGTGTAGTCTGGACAACTCCAAAACTATCTTCTGTAAATGACGCTGCTACTAAATGAGATAGACCTAAGGGGAAAAGATGAAAAAGTTAAAAGTGAATAAAAAACAGACAAATCTAGCTGCAATACATCTATTCAAGATCAATTCTCTAAACATAAAAGAGCTATTAGGAGGGAGAAAGTACAATATAAAATGGGTGAAAGATGGAGATAAGCACCTAAAAAGTGCTTAACTGAGTCGTTTATAAGGTGACAAAATCTCATTAACTCTAACAGGGGAAAATATTTATCACTGAACTATTATGGATGGTAGGAAGAAAATGCAGAGACACAGCTCTTAAGAGGACACATCATAGGAGGTGCAGAAACTCTTTCCCGAGTGTTTCTTAAGCACTGAGAAGGCAATATATACATGGCAAAAAGAAACAGCTCGAGGGCAGGCAAGATAGCTCAGCAGACTAAGTGCCTATTTAGGCAAGCACAGGGGCTGGGGTTAGATTCCTAGCACCACATGCCACACTGGCCCCACCCTGGCATGTGTTGGGCCTGTGATGGAGTTTGGGAGTGGTGGTGCATGCCTATAATCTCAGCGTTGGTGAGGCTGAAAACAGGAGGATCACTACTACTTGGAGCTGCATAGGGTGACCCTGACCAAAAAAAGAAAAAGCTCGTTAACTGCTGAACAGCTAGGGAGATGGCTCAGTAGAATAAGTGCTTGCCTGACAAGCACAAGGGCCTGAGTTTAATCCCCAGTTCTGCAAAAAAGAAAAAAAAGCTGAACTTTCACATGTAATACAAATTAGGGAAAATTAAAAACAATCTACCAGCTGCATATTTTTTAAAAAATCTATCCATCCATGGGGCTGGGGAGATGGCTCAGTAGGATAAGCGCTTGACTGGCAAACACAAGGGTCTGAGTTCAATCCCCGGTTCCGCAAAAAAAAAAAAAAAAAAAAAATCTATCCATCCATCCATCCATCCATCCATCCATTTGCTTGGTACAGGGTCTTACTATGCAGCTGGGACTCATAGTGATCCTCCTGTTTCAGCCTCCCCCGTGCTGGGATTACAAAACCAAGTTTCAGAGTTGGCACAGCGTACCTGAGGCTCTGGGACTGACATGGCATGCAACATGGGGGATCAAACCCAGGTCCTTGCACTTGCCAGGCAGGCGCTTAGACTGCTGAGCTATATCCCCAGCCCCTAGCTGCATAGTGTGAAGTATAGAAACATAAGGACAAATCTCAATTTTTCTGCACAGGAGAAATATTTTGCCCAAATCAATCAAAAATACAGATAGGAACATAGCTCAATATTTGTCTACTACTTGTGAGGTTCTGGAACCACCCCAATACTGCAAACAATCAAACAAGTAAGGCAAAATATTCAAACAGCTAAGAAAAATGATCTGTAAAAAACAAAGATACATTTCTTGGGGGAAAGCAGAGGAGTAAGACAGGAGACAGGGTCTTGCTATGTAGTCCAGGAGCGCCTTAAACTCATAGTGATCCCTCCTGCCTCAGACTCCCAAGTGCAGGGATTACAGGTGTGTACTACTGTGTGAGGCAACAAAGACAGAAAAACGTATCTGGACATACAAAGATTGAGACCAAACCCAAGAACAGACCATTCATGGACTTACAAAGTCATATTTACAATTCACAGAGATTGCTCACCTTCTAATGCCCAAATATGCATTTGGGCATCTGAAAAAACTGCCTGAATGGAGGCCTCTGGGTGCTACAAATAAAAATACTTAAGTAAGTTCCCTTGGGCAAAAACAAATTATCAACTAGAAACTACAACAACAAAAGTCATAGCTGCCTCTGAAGAATTTAAATCTGAAATATAATCTTACAAAATATAAACTACAATAAAGCCTTCTGCCATTAACTTACTGTGGCCCTTGCTCAAGTCTAAATCTGTATATGCCTCAGTTTCTCATTTAGATTAATAATTACATGTGCTCAACCCAACTGAGAATAGTAATAGAAACCACATTAACAGAATGGTTAAAAAGCTCATTTTACAATAAGAGAGCACTTAAATAAATATTACCTGTCTGTGTGTCTGTCTCTCTCTCTGTCTCTCTGTCTGTCTCTCTCTCTCTCTCTCTCTCTCTCTCTCTCTCTCTCTCTCTCTTTTTTAAGACAGGGTCTCACTATGTAGGTTCACGCTTGTCTTGAACTACGCAGCCCAGACTGGACTTGAACTTACAGTGATCACTCTGCCTCAGTTTCTCGAGTGCTGGAATTATAGGCATGCATCGCAATGCCTAACAATACTATTTATCTTAAACTGCCTATTTATTCTTAATTCCACTTGAAAACAAAACCTTCCCAACTTTCTTTAATATACCACTGGTTATTTAGGGTAGGGTAGAGTAGAGTAACAACTGACCCATTTAGTAAATGCTTGCTTTGATTATACACCTGATAAAATGATATATTTTTCAACATCAAATTACAATGTCTACAATTCATCATAGCACAGGTCTACAGTACAAAATCAGAATCAAAAGGAGCCACTGCAAGGGAAAAGTAGATTTTGGTTACCATCTGCTCTCTAATTTAACAGGATATATGCCTTAGGCTATTTAACCCCCTGCACCTCAGGTTTCTCTCTGTAAAATGGGGACCAAAAAGCATTTCTCACAAGAATGCTATTAGAATTAAATAAAAAAACAGTGAAAGATCATGGCACACATGTAAAACACCCAAGGCAAGTTTTCTTCCTCTCCTTCTGAAGCCAAGCAGTGAAGTAAAACTTCAGAGACGCTCATGCTCTTGGTGAAAGACAGGATACTTTTCCTAAAATGGGCAGCTGAAGCCAGACTACTTTTTGGTAACGCTATTTGGGCAGAGCTCCACTTCGACTGTAATGAAAAAGCAGTTTCAAGAACATGAAATAGGGGCCAGGGAGACAGCTCAGTAGAATAAGGCCAGCACAAGGGCCTGAGTTCAATCCCTGTTTCTGGAGAAAGAAAAAAAAAAAAAAAAAGAACATGAAATAATATACGTGTATCTGTATTCTATCAGGAGTACTCAAATTTCTTTCCCCACCTGACTATGATCCCTGAAGAATAGAAAAGAATGAATATCAATGTAAACTTTCACTTGAATGCATTACAGCGCTGCTGGTGTAGTGGTATCATGCAAGATTCCCACTTGAATGCATTAATCAAATGAATACAATATTAGCCCATTTGCTAATACTATAACGTCTGCAGAAAGAATGAAGTAAGATTTATTTTTTTAATTTTATTTGGGGGGGGGGCAGCTCAGCCCACCAGGGGGCGCGGCTGGCTGGCATGTGGTGCTGGGGGATTAAACCGTGGTCCCTGTGCTTTGCTTAGTTTAGCTTGTTCTAAGTAGGTGCTTTAGACCACTGAGCCATCTCACCAGCCCCTGAAGTAAGATTTAAAAGACTAAAAGTAAAAATTCTTCCCCCTACATATGGGCAAAGGTTTTCTTCATCAAAGGATTAATACAACAGATATGGCCAAGTAGAAACAGAAAAAAAATCTTTTCTTTAGCTTCTGCAGTTAAGACATTCTCCTCTGGCATCCAGAAGTGCTGCTAGACAAGATAGAAAAGTCCTTTCTTTTGAGACCTGAAATGCAACTTTCTGTCTACTGTATATCTAATGTGTCCTCTAATTCAGTCATCTCTTTTCTTTTATCTAATGTGTCCTGTAACTCAGCAAGTGGCCACAAAGATGTCAGGAAAATGAGCCAGAAAGCATCAGCAAGCAAAGAGTCATTCACCCACTCTAACACCAATGCAGCAGGAAGGAACTGTTGTTGAGAATCAGAACAAAGCTGCCAGAAGCCTAGTCTCAAGAGGCCAACTTCAGGGTGAAGCCTCAAGCAGCTGCTGTGGGGACATGAGAGGCAACCACTGTTTCCAGAGAGGTTTAATGAAGTGCTACACAAAGATATAGCACTAGCTGGGATTAATCTCTAAAACATTCACGAATCAGGTCCTCTCTCATACTTCACCTCCTATTTCACTTTCCTTTGATTCTCAAGGCTCTAACTTCATATTCTTACCTTATTGAAAAAATACATTATCAGCACCCGTTTTGACAAAAAATTCTTAATCTGAGTTGGAAAACAAACAAAAAATTACCATGTTTATATTTTGAATTCTATTCAAATATATTACACATTTCCAGGTTTATCCTGATTATTAACTTAAAGATATGGAAACGCACATCTTACACAAAGAATATTTACAACAATCTATGTAAGTGAATTCATTTGTACTGTAAATTAAATAACCAAGATGAGCCATACATAACCTAAATTGTACTGTGTTCCTATATACAAATTTAACACTCAACTAGATCTCTACCACAACTGAAAAATTCTTAAGTGTTCCAGTGATATTTGGTAAGACCATACTCTTTCTCAATTTTCTTCAGCAGTGTTGCCCACTAGCCCCCCTTTTTACCTGCAGTACTAGGAATTAAAGCCAGAGCTTAATACATCTAGGCAAGTGCTCTTCTACTGCATTATATCCCCAACCCATTAAAAAACAAATTATCATTTATTTTGAGGTAGATCTCATACTAAGTGGGCTGGCCCCAAGCTTGCAATCCTCCTGCCTCAGTCTCTTGAGTAGCTGGCATTATAGGCTTATGGCATGGTGACTGACTCTCTCTACCCTTTTAATACCAAAAACAAGTATGCTTCCCTTACTGGAAAAAAAAAAAAAAAAAAAAAAAACTTTTGAGAGATGAGGTATTTCCCTCCTAGTTGGTATTTCCAGGAAACAAAATTTTCTTACTTTTTTTTTTTTTTTAATGTATTTAGTACAAGGTCTACAGAGCCTCACTACACAGATTGGACTCGGAGTGATCCTCCTGTTTTCAGCCTCCCAAGGGCAGGGATTATAGGTAAGCACCACCACACCCAGTCTCAATCCCTCTCAGTGTGGCCTGGGGGTGGGGCTGGCACAAAAGGGATTGAACCCCGGCCACTGTGCTCTGCCTAAGCAGGTGCTTTAGTCTGTTGAGCATCTGGCCAGCCCCATGATTTTCTTACTATGAAGATGAAAGCTAACCCAACTGACTTAAAAGTGAATTCATTTCTGGCACATACTTTCACCTAAAGGCCACAGGCCTACTCAGGGATATATGAGATAGCAGTCTGGTTGCTACAAAAAGTGAAGAGGCAGGGCCAGCCTGATAGCTCAGCAGACTAAAGCACCTGCTTAGGCAGAGTGCAGCAGCCAGGGTTCAATCCCCAGAGTGTCACGCTGGCCCCACCCACGGGGCATGCTGAGACGGCCATTGAGACTGGGCATGATGGTGTGTGCCTGTAATCCCAGCACTTGGGAGGCTGAAAACAGGAGAATCACTAAGTCTGACCTATGTAGTGAGACCCTGTAGACCCTGTCCTAAATACAAAAAAAAAAAAGAAAAGAAAAAGTCATGAGGCAATACTTAATGACATATAGAATAGTCTAAAAAAATGTCTTTAGTTATTGCCTCAATACATTTTTTTTTTTTTGGTGGAACTGGGGATTGAACTCAGGCCCTTAGCACTTATTCTACTGAGCTATCTCCCTGACCTACTGTTTCAATACTAACCAGTAAACAATTTCTCCCATTTAAAAAAATACAACTAACCCTTCAAAACGTCTTCTTCATGGGGGCTTGCCAGTTAGCTCAGATGCTTAAAGTGCCACTTGGGCAAAATGTCTTCAACCCTTCAAACCCCCTCAAGTCCCATTACTCTGCTTACAGCAAAATTCCTTGAAAAACTGACTGTTGTAGCTGTCCCTAGTTCCTGAGCCCATGCCAAGCAGCCTTCCATCTGCCTCCCTGCACCCAGTGGCTCACTGAAGGACGCAGTGGCCTGCACATTTGTAACGTCACAATTAATGCTTAGATTGCACCTCACGCTGCCTGAAGCTGCATCTGATGCAGCTTTTCCTTCTGGAAACACTTCCTTTTCTCAGCACTTGGCCATCTGAAAGGCCACTCCTCAGTGTCCTCTACTATTCTATTCCTCCTCCTCTTCCACAACTCTGGTCATTGCAGGGCTTCTTCCAGGACATCTTTTTCTTCTACATCTACACTCAAGAGTTTGTATTAGGTTTTGCTGCTTTAAAAGCTGCCAATTGTACTCTAACGACTTCCAAATGTACATTTTTGTAGCCTAGCACTTGCCATATGCCATCTGTCATATTCTTATTAGTATTTTCACTTGGTTGTCTAATAGGATTCTTAAAGCTGTCATGTTCAAAATCAAACTCCTGATTTCCCCTTCCTCACTTCACTTCTATCAAAAATCTCCTACAGAATCATCAGTAAATCATCTCAATTACAAATTATCCCTCCTCCTAAGGCCAAAAGTCTTAGTCAATACCAACTCCCTTACACACTACAAGCAAATTTATTAGGAAATCCTGTTATACTACCTGAAAATGTACATCCAGATCTCAGAGGCATCTAACAACTCTTCCACCCCCTCTGGTCACAGGTACCACCACGTCCCACTCTTCTCCACTAGACTTAAGTTTCTTCTTCTACTCCTGCCTAGGACTAAGACCCACATTCTGCAGAGTCTAGACTTACTCTAGCAACTAGAGCAGCACTTTAAAAATGTAAGTTATTATCATGTTGTTATTCTTCCACACAAAACTACACAGTGTCTGTTGATAGTAAAGAAGAGGCCATGGGGCCGGGGAGATGGCTCAGTAGGATAAGCACTTGGCTGGCAAACACAAGGATCTGAGTTCAATCCCCAGTTCCGCAAAAAAAAAAAAAAAAAAAAAAAAGAAGCCAGCCTTGACAACTTTTAATGGCCCAGTGAGCCAAGTGCCTGCTACCTCTCCAATCTTATCACTCACCTACACTCCTTTCTCCCTCACTCCGCTGCAATCACCCTGGTGTCCTAGCCCCTTAAGCCCAGTACATTCCTATATCGGGGTCTTTGCACAGGGCTGTCCACTGCCCTCCCTTCAGACATCTGATCAACCATCACCTTTTCCATAAGACCTCCCTGATCAGTCTATATAAAACACTCCTCTTTCCCCTGGATACTGTTACCTGTCCTATTTGCCTATTTAACCTAAACATATCAGATTTCTTTCAAGCATATTTTTCTTGTCTTATACATGACCTATCAGGATACATCATGAGGCTATAGTCTTTCTTTCTTTCTTTCTTTTTTTTTTGTGGAACCAGGGATTGAACTCAGACCCTTGCACTCACCAGGGAATACAGTCTCTCTTAATAGTACATAAAATATAGGGTAGGGATGTTGCTCAATGGTAGAGCTCTTGCCTAGCAAATGTGAAGCCCTGGGTTTAATCCCCAGTAGTAGGAAATAAAAAAGTACCTGAAGCATTTCTTACATTAATCCAATTAATGGTATTCTATATTTCAAAGAAATACAGTACAGTATAATATATTTATTTACTCATCTATTCCCCACTAGGATATAAACACATGTGTAAGGCTTTGTTTTATTTCTGTGCCTAAAACAGAACACTGCACATACAAAAAATTCTTTTTTGTTTTTTGAGACAGGTTTACATAGTAGCTCAAGCTGGCCTCCAACTGGTAACCATCCTGCCTCAGCCTCTCAAATGTTGATATTATAGGTGTGTGCCACCATATCTGACTCAAACATTTATTAAATCAACAAATGCAGAGATAAAAGGAACCCTGTTAGGTTAAACCATATAAAACTCAAAACCAGTCAAACACTGGTGATGTGTTGGGCCAACTAGATACACGAAGCACCACCAACAAAATTCCTGATGACTGATCCATGTGAGATCTTTAATGCTCTCAATGTCACATGTAAATGTAAATCATATATATATATATATATATATATTCCTACCTGTTCACGTTTATGCTGAATCCATGAATGAATCACACTGGGCTGTCTCACTGTCTTACCCTCAGCATTATTAAAAGAAGTATATGGAGAAGGATTAGAAAATTCAGACATCTGCTGACCTATTAAAAAAAAAAAAAAAAAAAGTGAAGCGAGGTAAGACCCTAAGTTGTCCGATTCCCTAAAACTGTAAGATTTCAGTTTTAGAAATCAAACAGTCCTCACCAGAAACAGAAGTCCATAGTCTTGGCGCTCTTCTAATCAGCTGAGGACTCTGTGGCAATCCATAGCAGGTGTTTCCATCAAAAATTCCAGCTACTCGCTTCACCACACTGGAGCCAAAAGGGGTTCCAAAAGGACTGGAGCCATCCGGTGTTTTTGCTGTGACAGAACAGAGCCAGCACTGAAGCAATGTGACCAAGGATAGGAGCATGAGGGCTCTATCCCATTTTTCTGTTTACCTCATTTACTCCATTTACTCAAAGCTTGGTGGATTATTTAATGTAGGTCTGTGTTCCCAGGGTCTACATTTTATTTTCCCCAATCAGTGATCACTTAAGGAGCTTTCCATATGGTCTTCTGTCAAACTAGTGCAGCCTCATTTGCTTTTCTTGCCCTTCATGAATCTGTTTATCTTAAATTTCTCTTAAGCTGTTCAACAACTCACAATTTACTTTTATTTATTTATTTATTTTGTATTTAAGGAGAGGGACTATAGGATGTTCAGGGTCTCACGACTAGATCGGACTTGTAGTGATCCGCCTGTTTACAGCCTCCCAAGAGCTGGGATTACAGGTGCGTACCACCACACCCAGTCTCAACTGCCAATTTGGCCGGCCCTCACAATTTACTTTTAAATAGCAACAACTTTAATTATTGCATTAGAATTTTCCAGTTTTAGGCACAGCCAAATAGCTCAGCGGATTAAAGAGCCTACTTAGGCAAACACAGGGGTGGAAGTTTGGAGTTCGATTCCGGGCCTGCTGTGCTGAGATTGAGATTGGGCATGAGGGTGCACACCTATAATCCCAGCACTTGGGAGGCTATAAATAGGAGAATCACTAGAGTCCAATCTATGCAGGGAGACCCTGTAGACCCTGCCCTAAATATAAAAAATAAAAAAATAAAAAAAAATTCCAGTTTTACTGGATGTTCCTGCCATAACTATTACTCAGCCAAGTATGTCCTACTTAGGCTGTGAGGATGAACAGGGAAAAGGTGCGAACATTTTCTCAAAGTTCTTTCAATTTAACAAAAGTTACACCAAAGATTAATCTACCCAGGACATCTCTAAATCTGCCCTGTGAAAGCTTCTTTAAAAAGTATCTTAAGGGGCTGGTGAAATGGCTCAGTGGTCTAAAGCACCTACTTAGAACAAGATTGGCAGAGCACAGGGACCA
>NW_004524683.1:103580-104979 GCF_000260255.1 Octodon degus | reverse complement strand
TAAGTAGGTGCTTTAGACCACTGAGCCATCTCACCAGCCCCTCAGATTCTATCTTAATAAAAAACGCTGTAAAAAATTAAACACTCCAAGTACCATATTTTCACTGCATGACTTTTGAAGGGTTAGCAGAAATTAGAAATCTTTGAAGAATCACTTCAAAAATTAAGATTGAAGCTTTACAATTGTCTCTCAAAATTACAGGCAAATCTTGATTGACAGAAGTTAACAAAAATTTAAAATAATGAACACTCTGCCAGACCCATGATCTACCAAATCTAAGATTAGGACAATCTTTCTAGGTACGCTCACTTGTTCCAACTAGCCCATAGCCTGTTCACAGTTCCCCAATGGCTCCATGTACCCGCTGAATATACTTTTTTAAAGAGCAGAATATATTTACTGGAGGAAAGGAAGCTTCTCTCTGACAGAGGAACAGAAAGGGACCCAAGTGGGTTGCCCAAATAGACTTTCTTTTATGTAGCATACAAAGTACCCTTTCCTTATCAAACATCTTGCCAATTTAGACTCCCTTGTCTCATCATTATTTATATGCCTTCACCTAAAAAATCAGCTTCAACAGTGTTTTTTCATCTGTGATACCTTGGCTTCTGTGTACCACTGACTGACTATATACCATCTCTATACCATGATTTATGAAGATCAAAAGTAGCTGCCAACATTTAAAAAGTCTAAAATTTTTTAGATTAACATCTAAATTTTTGGGCCGGGGAGATGGCTCAGTAGAATAAGCGCTTCCCTGGCAAGCGCAAGAGTCTGAGTTCAATCACTGCTTCTGCTAAAAAAATTAAAAGTCTAAATTTTGTGTGTGTGTGAAGTTCAGATAGTGAGTGCATACTTCCCCTTGGGAACAATGGAGTACAAAGACCCACAGTTCTTCTCAGATGAAACATGTGGTCTATTGTTTCTTCCCTCTTTACCTGAGTCCCTCCCACTTGCATTCAGTGCCTGCTTCCCAGTGGCAATGTGGACATGACGTCCTCTGAGCAGTCTCACATCCACTGGCATTTTGTACTGAAAGGATGTGATGAAACAGCACAGGTTCCTCCACCTGTATTTCCTCCTCGAAAACAGAAGAGGCACTAACAAAATATTAAGTTATCTTGAAACAAGAGTGATGTACCTCTCCCAAGTTAATCATTTTAGCTGCTTTTCTCTGGACCCTGCTTATGTAATACTGTGACCAGAACAGCATCTGGTATTATCTATAAACATTCATGTGAGGGGTCAGGGAGATGGCTCAGTGGAATTTTCACTTCCCTGGAAAGTGCAAGGGCCTGAGTTCAATCCCTGGGGGCAGGGAAATGGCTCAGTGGAATAAGCGCTTCCCTGGCAAGTGCAAGGGCCTGAGTTCAATCCCCAGTTCTGCAAAACAAGCAAA
>NW_004524683.1:101680-103085 GCF_000260255.1 Octodon degus | reverse complement strand
TGTACACACGCAAAAGTGTACTGTTCAGCATACTGGAACTTGCAAATTTACTCACTGCCTACAATGGGAAAATTATCCCCAAAGCGCGCTTAACCGGGAAGCCAGTGCATCTGCCGTCCGCCAAGCACGTGCAGGTGAACGTGATAGACAGACTGGCCCCATCCCATAACCCTTGTTCAGGCCTAGGTCAGCCACGCACTCCTTGCCAATGATCATTAAATGTCCAAGAAGACTTTCATCATCATCTTCCGCTACAGAGCTCTGGGCAATATGTTTTTTGGGAATCACCAGAAAATGAGTCGGTGCCTGGGGGGGAGATGTCGTGGAAGGCAAGGCACTGGTCGTCCTTGAAAATGATCTTGGCGGGGATCTCCTTGCGGATGATCTTCCCAAAGATCGTGTCGCCGCCAGGCCGGGCGACCTGAGCCTTGGCGATCTCGTCTGTCATCGCCCCTCTCGCGCATGCGGCCACGGAACAGCGGGGACGTGGGCGCGGTGGGCTGCCACTCTGCGCGTGCGCACTGGCCACCCTCTCCGGCCGCTGGGGCGCGCAGGTATCGGCCCGGGGGGGGGGGGGCTGCGGAGTGGGGGGGGGGGCCCCAGGGGGTGGCAGGGGTTCTCTTCCAATTTCTGAGGCAAGATCTCACTATGCAGTTCAGGCTGGCTTTGACCTCATGGTGACCCTCCAGCCTCAGCCTCAACTGCAGAGATTACAGTATTTGTCACCACACTCTGTATAGTTTCCTTTTTCTTTTTTTGGTGGTGGGGCGGAGGTACCAGGGATCAAACTCAGGACTTTGCACTTGCCAGGCAGGAGCTTAAGCCACTGAGCTATCTCTCCAGCCCTAGTTTTCTTAGTAGCACTAGGAGTTACCTGGAGAATCCAATTTCTTAGGTTCCATGGAATATGAGGAAGACACTCTCCCATTTGTAGCAGCAGCTTCTTGGTACAGAACTAGTCTTTGAGTCATATCATTTAAAAGATTCAAACACTCCCTTGAAATGGCTGTCCAATTGTGAGGATGACCACCTATAAGAGGCAATTAATAGTTTTTAAAATGTAAATAATCATATTTACTTCTGAAAGTGGGAGACAGAATCAGTAAGAAATGCTATTTTGGGAGGAAAGGAGGGGTTGAAGGGAGGGTAGGGGAATTGGGGGAAAAATAATCAAGTTATATCATGTACAGGTACAAATTCCCCATGATGAATGTGATTGATATGTATATCTAAAATATACCAATAAAGTCTAATGTAAGAAAAAGAAAAAAGAAATGCTACATTACACTTTACATCAGGTCCACTTTTCTTTTCTTTTTTTTTTTTAAATGAAACAAAAAAATCTATAATCAATGTTCACAGTCATGTTAAATCTAAACACATAATAAAGACAAAGCAATAAAGA
>NW_004524683.1:101001-101560 GCF_000260255.1 Octodon degus | reverse complement strand
GTAATTTTTTAAATATATTTAGGACAGGATCGTCTCACTACATAGATTAGTGATCCTCCCGTTTTCAGCCTCCCAAGCGCTGGTATTACAGGGGCGCAACACCATGCCCAGTCTCAATCACCATCTCAACATGCCCCGGGGGCAGGGCTGGCACAGTATGCAGGGGATCAAACCCAGGCCCCTGTGATCTGCCTAAGCAGGTGCTTTAGTCCCCTGTGCTATCTGGCCAGCCCTTGGAATATTTAGATGAATCAATCTTCCCAAAAGCCTACAAGCAAAAACTTGCTATTTTACCATTAAGAATCTCTCAAATCAGTTGCTAAAATAAAGCCAGACATCAAGTCATGGTATGAGTGCGAGAAACCTGGGTCTGTCACTTCCCTAACAATACTGAAAAGATTCTAAGACTGTGAACAAGTAAAACAATGAAATCTAGGATATCTAAGATACATCCCACAATTCCCAGAGACCTCTACCATGCCTGATTCTCCCTGCTTCCTTATATTTTCACTTACAGTAGTCCCTCCTTATCCAATTTTGTTCTCTAGAGTTTCTGTTA
>NW_004524683.1:96317-97319 GCF_000260255.1 Octodon degus | reverse complement strand
CCTTGAACTCACAGCGATCCTCACATTTCAACCTCCATAGTTCTGGGGTTATAAGTGTATGCCACTACACCTGGCTACAATTTGTGAGTTTGAAACAGCATGCCATTCTGAGGAGTGTGAGGTGGTCTAGGGCCACTTCATGCCAGCTGACCAGCAGAACAGGAATCATCTACTGTATTCTCACTGTACAAACTACCTGCCTGCCAATCACTTAGCAGCCCTCTGTTACCAGATCAACTGTTACGGTGTCACAGTGCTTGTGTTAAAATATTTTTTATTTTACTTACTAATGGGCCTGGCATAAGAGTAATGATAACAGTAATTGTATGACAGCATATTGTTACAATTGTTCTATTTTCTTTTCTTTTTGGTACCAGGGACTGAACTCAGGACCTTGTGCTTGCCAGGCAAGCCTATTTTCTTATTATTAATTTCTTATTGACTTAAATTTTATGAATTTTATCATAGATATATATACCAGGAAAAAAAAAAGTACATCCACTGGAGGCCTTTAAATACATCTAACGTGCAGGGGAGGATTGTATCAGCTAATTTACTGTTTTAGACATCCACTGGAGGCCTTTAAATATATCTAATGTGCAGGGGAGGATTGTATCAGCTAATTTACTACTATATCTCTTGGAGAGACTCATTATTTCACCTATCTTATTATTTAACTAATGGTTCACTCCACACCTACTTCTTAAAAATTCTCTGCTCATTGTCTTTAGAATCTTCTCTGTTTTCTACCAGTGTTAGAGATTGAACATAGGGCCTCATACCACTAAGAAACATCTCCAGCCCTTTTTACAGTTTTTTTCCCATTTTACATTTTGAGACAGGGTCTCACAATGTTGCCCAGGCTGGCTCAAATTTATGATTTTCCTGCTTCAGCCTCCTGAGTAGCTGGGATCATAAGGATGTGCCAGTATGTAGAGCTGTTGTCGGATTTTTTTTCTTTTGTTTTTATACAGGCACATATACCTTTATTATATATATATA
>NW_004524683.1:95363-96039 GCF_000260255.1 Octodon degus | reverse complement strand
TGAAAACTGTTTTCCCCATTTTGTATGCCAATCTCTTTACTGTATAGTATTCTCCTTAACCATTTCCCCCTTTCACAACTCAAGAGAAATACCCTTTAACCTGTGTGTGTGTGTGTGTGTGTGTGTGTGTGCGCACACAAACATACTCTCCATTAGTATGCAGGCCTGTAATCCCAGCTCTTGGGTGGTTGAGCCAGGACTGCCACAAGTCCAGCCTGGCACACATAGTGAGTTCAAGGGCAGCCTGAAGTACACAAGACTGTCTTCAAAAAAATTTTTTAAAGTAATCTGCCGTAGAATGCAAGTTCACTGGCACATAAGTCATCAGTGACATAAATCTGTAGAAAATTTTTCTATATAGATTACCTACATTAATGCAAGTGTGTTAGAAAAGCATTATTAATTAATTTTTCAGTTGGACATGGTAGCATATGCCTGTAATCCCAGCACTCTTGGAGGCTGATCATTGTAATTTTGAGACTACCCAGGGCTATAAAGTGAGTTTAAGGCCAGCCTGAACTGCATCATGAAACCCTGTCTCAAAACAACAACAAACTTAATTTTCTGGTAATCAGCTCTGGATTTCTCACATAAAACTGGAGAGAGACATCAATTATATTTTACTGGGGCTGGTTAGATGGCTCAGTGGTCTAAAGCACCTACTTAGAACAAGCTT
>NW_004524683.1:90525-93063 GCF_000260255.1 Octodon degus | reverse complement strand
CCGCGGTTCAATCCCCAGCACCACATGCCAGCCAGCCCCGCCCCCTGGTGGGCTGAGCTGGCCACACACACACACATAAACAAATAAATATTTAAAAAAAAATAAAGGCCCTCAATAGAAACACATGACAAAAAATGTTTTAAAAAGAAAAAAATAAATAAATAAAACAGTGTAACATTAAAATTTTCACAATTCTTAAATTGTGTCCTGTTCTAAAACTGTCAACCTACTACATAATTTCTTCAAGTCAAGAAATTGAAGAAGTTGAAATAGAAATTTAAAAATACTTTATCTAGTGACATAAATTCTACCCACAGCAAAGCAAACAGTTAAGATGTATATGATTTAAGTCAATAATTCATTTAAGGAACTCACTGATGTGTGGTATTTTATTAACTACACCTCTCACCAAAGCACTTTCTGCACACCAATGCCTAAGCAGGTCTATTAATTTTAGCAATACCTGGTTGGCTAAGGCTAAAAACTTCTTGTCTTCGAGAAGAAGAATACTGAGCAAGCAGCATCAGGTCCTGCAAGGCTAAAAACTAAAAGGGGGGAAAAAAAGATACACACACACACATATATTATTTAAATTTTTAAAAATCTCTAAATAAAAACTAATTTATAAATCAGGCTTTTCATTACATAACCAAAGGAAAATCACAAGGACTTTTTCATGAAAGATGTATTTCAAAACCATAACCTTCCTTCCTAGACTTCCAGAATTTTCCTGTCGCTTCCCTCCCAACCCACTGCAGGCTCCAGCTACACACAAGGAACCACAGAACTCTCTGTGTTCTTTCCTACCCCTGCAGTGGGAAATCTAAACATCACTTCCTCCTGGAACTTTGCCTAGTTGCCCTCATGCAAACACATTCACAGCTCTCAACTGTGGTACTTAACATAAGATATTGCGAAGCCTATTTACTGGTTTTGATCTAGCTCCACCCAATGGTGAGACCCAGAAAAAAAAAAGACCATATCCAAATCTACTGTTTAACACTCAGGAGACACATGTATGTTCCTGCTTCACTGAAAACCTTCCTTTTTTTTCCCCTAGCAATCTCTTTTCTCATCCTTCTAAATACCACCCCTCTGGAAAGCTTTCTTGTATTTTTCCCATTTGCTGCAGTTAAGTTTTAATTATGTGTGCGTCTGATCATGCCACCCACCCAATTAGTAGTGACAGACACCTTCCCACTATATAAACATTTGGTAGTTACGAAATGAGAAACTGATATTTTTAAGTTTATCTAATAAGTTGGTCACAACATATTTGAAAGCAATTACAGCCTCTGTTGTTCGCTTTCGTATTTGTTTATAACTTCTTTAGAGTCTACTCAAAACTCTGGGTTCTAACCATGTTCATTTCATTCTTTTTATAGTACAAAGATCTTTTAACAGGATGACATGCTGTAGCTCTACTTTAAAATTTCAAGTTAATTTTTTTTTTTTTTTGGCGGAACCGGGGATTGAACTTAGGCCCTTGTGCTTGCCAAGGAATCGCTTATTCCACTGGGCCATCTCCCCGGCCCCTCAAGTTAATTTTTAATCAAAACAATTTATTCTCACTTAAGCTTGAATTGTAAACTTACTGTAAATTCTTTAAACATTTGATTATGCATTGTTTTAGGATCATTATCAGTAATTCATATTTCAAGAGGGTTCACTAAATATCTACATACTTCTAAACAGTACTTTTGATCATAAAAGCCAAAAAATAACATGAATAGGAGTATGTCTTCATCCAATGATTAAAAAAATCAACAGTATTTTATTTTGGAACCCTGAACAGCATATTTGTAGTTAGATAGCACTGTATTTTACAGTTGGAGGCACTTTTTAACTTTTCTGAACATAGACTTAGCTTGCTTAGCTGAGCATGGGGTTGAATACCTATAATCCCAACTACTTAGTAGGTTAAGAGTTCAAGACCAGATTGGGCAACACAGTGAGACCCCATTTTATTTTCTGGTACTGGGAATCAAACTTAGGACCTCATGCTTGCCAGGCAGGTGCTGCACCACTGAGCTAAATGCACAGCCACATTCCGAAAGTATTCACTAGTAGTCACTCAGAAGAAAAACTGAAAAATACCATTTGCAGGGTGAGTTTTACAATACCAGTACTAGAAGACTACAGGTCCTCAAAAAAAAAAAGAAAATTTGTATTCCTAAATATTAAGTCCGTTCTGTAAAGCTGGAGGTGACTATGTAATAACAAAAGGCAAAGCTCTGGTACCTTTATGATGAGGGGAGGATTACTGTTTAAAACTTTTGGGAGACATTCATCTGACTCTTCCACAAATGGTAGTTGCACAGGAAACACATGTGCCTATCATGTACAATCAAATAAACATAATTATTTTCAAGACTGATATTAAATAACCAAGAACAGAAATTACAAAAGGAGATACATACAAATTAATTATTTTCAGTAGCCCTTGCAAAACCATGTTAAAGTTATATAACTCAAACACACTACAGTAATAAGGTGACTGTCCTAATTTTATTTCAATAAACCAAATTTCTTTTTTTT
>NW_004524683.1:87439-88653 GCF_000260255.1 Octodon degus | reverse complement strand
AAAACAAAACCATGCCAGAAATGGTGATGTACACCTATAACTCTAGCACTCAGGAACCTGAGGCAAGAGGATCATTTGGAGCTTGAAGCTGCCTGGGCTACAAGTGAGTTCAAGGCCAGCCTGAACAACTTAGCAAGACCTTGTCTCAAAAAAGCCAAAAACAGACAAACATTCAACATGACCAGGACCTCTCCTGTACGAGATGTCAGCTTTATCTGTATACTACCTGATAGTTTCTGAGTAGTTAAAAGCACACGCCATGAATACAATGGCCTGAATTTTTAAACAATTTAAGAAACTGTCAGAATGCTAAATGAAACTAAAGTTTGAGACATCTTACCAAACCCTTGACTAGAACAATGAGCCTAGTCAAATCCTAAATCACACTACCAGCAATTGTGAGGGTCAGGCTGTGAATCTGTGATTAATAACGGTTGTGATTAGATAAGTTATTCCACCCTATTCTACCTTCATTTTCTTCATCCATGTAACTGTGGCATAAACTCTTATTCTGAATAGTGAACTCAAAGTCAGCCCAAACTACATTGTCTCGAAAACAGAACAAAAAAGGTATGGGAATTGAAATCCACAAGCTATAAAGTAAATAATTAAAAAATTTAAAATTACTGTAAAAAATACATTGCTACTAACTCCCACACTTCAAACACACATCCCATCATTCTTATCATTTTCTGAAGCATCCTGGAAGTCTCCTTTCATGAATGTCCTCATTTGCACCATCAGGACTGCTTCAATGTCATGAATTAACTCAAAACGTTTACCTTCCATAGGGAAACGCCAGTGTTAAAAGTTGCATGGGGGGGGCCCAGCCCTAGCTCAGTTCTTTCTAGAATGGCTTTGTTGCCCGAGAGCCATCTGGTGTGAAGAGCCATATTTGTTTGTCTAAAGGACCTGGAGTAATTGTGTTTTGCTGGCAACAGATACATTCTTTTTTGTTTTCAGGTTCCTCATCAAATCTGTAATTATGCAGTTTCTGTCATCAATAAAACAACTAAAAGGGAGGGGGGAGTTGCATGGGACCAGATCCAGTGAAGAAGTGAATGAGGACACACAGCACTGTTTTTACAAGTCTGTGTTTTCACTGGATGACTCAGTAGCAGCAGTCACTGTCTTTATCACACCTTGAAGACACTCACCGAAGATTTCCAAAAGTGCTTCAGAAAGTGACAAGAATCATGAGATGAGTATGTTCA
>NW_004524683.1:85097-86394 GCF_000260255.1 Octodon degus | reverse complement strand
GGTTCTGCAAAAAAACAAATATAAAAATAAATGAATAAAAAAGACCTTAAGAGGAGCACAAAGATGGCAGATTGGTTAAGCAGCAAAGGAGCCTGAGAATTGCCATCCAGATTCTAGAATATAGCAACGTGAGGAAGACAAGGAAGAAAGGGCATCCCCTGGATCTATGAAGGATCTAAAGCTGAGAGAGAGAGAGAGAGAGAGAGAGAGAAACTTCAAAGAAGAAAGAGGTACCTGGTAACACTCTCTTCCTGAGATGGAATTCACTGTGCGAGAAGAGATTCAAACTTGCAGACACAAGTGACTACTGGGGACCCTAGACACCTCTACAGAGACAGTAGTGAAATAGAATGTTGGATATGAACAACTGCAATTGCTGGGGGTGAGGGCCAGGGCCAAGGGCTCAGTCATCCCATATGACACAGCAACTTCCCAGGTGTCATCTTGAAGAGTTAGACTGAGCTCAGAGACCAGAGCGGCTCCCAGCTGGGCTTAGGCCTGCAGAAGGTGTGCTGATGGCTGCAGGCCTAATGACTAGAGTCTCTGCCAGCAGGTACAAGCTCACTGAGATTATCCACTATCCTGCTAAAAAGGTACAATGGTAAAATTTCACCTCAGTCCAAAAAGAATGGCTATCATTAAGAAATCAACCAATAATAAATGCTGATGGGGCTGTGGAGAAAAAGGAACTCTTCTCCACTGTTGGTGGGAGTAGACTGGTGTAACCACTTTAGAAATCAGTGTGGAGACTGCTCAAAACACTAGATTGGGGGCCGGGGAAATGGCTCAGTAGAATAAATGCTCCCCTGGCAAACACAAGGGTCTGAGCTCAAGCCCCGGTTCTGCCAAAAAACAAAAACAAAAACACTAGATTGGAGGTACCATTTGGCCCAGCTATTCTGCTTCTGGGTATCTTCTCAGAAGAATTAAAAACACTATACCACAGCAACATATGTGCATTGCTTATAGCAGGACAATTTATAACAGATCTTGGAAACAACCAAAAAGCTCATCAACTCAAGAATGGGTAAAAAAGACATAATTTTTTTATATAATGGAGTAGTACTACTGAGCCATAAACAATAAAATTGAGACTTTTATAGGTAAATGAATGCAACTTGAGACCACACTAACAAGTGAAATAAACCAGACTCACACATACAAACTTTGTAATGTGTTCCTTGTGGAAGAAGATGAAAGAGTAAGATCCAAAATGTACAAAAGGTATTGTAAAATGGGAACTGTTCAAAAGAGAAAAAAAACTGGGATGGGGGAAGGAAAGGGAAAAAGAAAGAAA
>NW_004524683.1:82433-83898 GCF_000260255.1 Octodon degus | reverse complement strand
TTTCCATCTTGCATGATTAAACAATTCCTCTCCTCCCACATCTGCTCATCCCCCAATTATCACACTAGATGGTGTTTCTCAGAGTGTAACCACTTCAGATACTATACATAAGTGGACTCATACAATATTTTTATTTTTGTGCTTTCAGTTAGCACATTAACTTTAAGATTTATCTCTTATAACAAAAGACAAAATTTCCCTCTTTAAAAGACTTAAAAATATTTAAATACATATACTAGGGGTTCCTCCTCCACCCTAGTGCCTGGGATTGAACTCAAGACCTCACACATGCCACACAGCAAGTATTTTCTACCACTGACCTATATCCTGGTCCCTCATACATACATAATCACATTCTTTACCAATGTTTTCCCTTAACTAAATAAGTACTTTTTGACTATTTAAAAAATACATTAGCTGAGCTAATCACATGTCTATAACAAACAATAATGAATGACTTTGTACCACATTACATTAAAAGGCTTCAGGCTGGGGAGATAGTTCATGGGCCAGGGAGATAGCTCAGTAGAATAAGTGCTTGCCCAGCAAGCACAAGGGTCTGAGTTCAATCCTCAGATCCACCAAAATAAAAATAAAAAATAAAAAGGCAGAAAAACGTTTAAATTTTCATTAGTATGTTTGCAATAGATAATGACTACATTCATCCTGGGGAATTCGTACATGTGTATAACACATCTCAATTCTTTGTGTATCGCCCTTTTCCCTCCCAAAAGTAGAAACTCTTACCCAGAAAATAATACACGATGCAGAAATTTCTAACCAGGAACAGTGATTCCATACAACTATGTTTAACTATTAAGAGCAGAGATCTCCTGAAGCGCAAAAACTTGTATTGCTGTAGAAAAAAAAAGTACACAATCAAATAACACATTTAAATCAATCAACGCATTCCACATCATACTAAAAAGCAAGCACTTATCTATGGCAGTCAAGATACAAAACATAATCACTGTACAAAAAATGCAGATTATTCCAGAGGCAAAAAAAAACAACTATTTCTGATGTTAAAATGTGTAATAATTTTATATTATATGACCATCTCACTGACAGATCAAAAATAAGAATTTTCAAAAAAGATTAGAAGAGACATCTGTAATCCCAGAACTCAGGAGGTTGAGGTAGGAGGATTACACCAAGTTTAAGAAATTCAATGTCGGCCTGGGCTACACAGTGAGTAGCAAGACTGACTCAAAAAACAAAACAAAACAATTATCAACCTATACTTGATACAAAAAACTATAAAGAAAGCATAAAAACATAATGACACAGAAGTCCCCCTCCATCCATGGGTGAATAATCTTCCAAGATGCTAAGTGAGGGCCTAAAACTACAGAAAGTAAAGAACCCTACATATATTGCTTATTCCTATATAATACGCTGTACATACATATGGTAAATAACATAATAAATTAGGCATAGTAACAAATTAACAATAAAATAGAAT
>NW_004524683.1:73268-79138 GCF_000260255.1 Octodon degus | reverse complement strand
AAAAAAAATAGCAACAGCCATCATATTACTCTGGAGGCTCATCAGTGTAGGAAAGGTCCTGACTTGCTTTTCTTTTTTGAGACAGGGTCTCAGTATACAGTTCAGACTGGCCTTGATCTAACTTTATAGCATAGGCTGTTCTGGAACTCACAAGGCCTCCTAGGTACAGGTGTGCGCTACCACGCCTTGCTAGGACCTGACTTTTTATATTTAGCTACAGTTTCCTAAGGATGCGCCCTGCTTAGCAACTTCAATACTTGAGGAGCAGACACTGTACACAATGTCCCCAAGGCTATAGAGCTACAGTGTCCTCCGTATTGTCCCTCCCAGTTTGTTAGGCAGGCAAACCTAGCCTCCTGGGAAAATAAAAGGATACAAGCCTGATACTCCTAGGTCCCAAGATCCATCTTTTTTTTTTTTTTTTTTAAATTTTAGGGAAGGGTCTACAGGGTGTTCAGAGTCTCACTACTAGATCGGACTCCTAGTGATCTTCCTGCTTACAGCCTCCCAAGTGCTGGAATTACAGGCACACGCTACCACACCCAGTCTCAATTGCCATCTCAGTGTGCCCTTGGAGTGGAGCCAGCATGGCAGGCCCGGAGATCAAATCCCAGTCCCTGTGTCTGTTTGCAGCGCTTTAATCCACTAAGCTATTTGGCTGGCTGGAAGATCCATCATTTTAATGACTATTGCTACATCCTTACCATCTCTATTCTACCTTTCTTTACTGCACTGCTCAACAAAATCTCTGCTCCAAACATTCTCAGGCTGAAGGAGACCAACCAAGCAGAAAAATGCCATTATATACTCATGGCTGCAAGAGATGCTCCAAACATATATTATGGCCAAATGATAAAAATCAACAATCTGCCAAAATTGAACCTGAAGCAACGTTGAATATTACTATCATAAAATAAACTTTTAGAGTCTGGGGATAGCTCGGCAGTCTAAGCTAGTCTGCCTAGCAAGCACAAAGACCCAAGTTTGATGCACACTTTGTCTTGTTCTGAAAACGATGTGAGGGTACATGACATACTCTAAAATGATTGACATAGCCTCAAGCTCACAAGAGATTCTAAGTTCTGCATGAACATGACCCTCCTCCCTCCTCTTCCCTCCTATTTTCCCTCCTCTCCCTCCTCCTCCTCCTCCTCAGACTTGCTAGGTCAAGGCAAGTGCCACTACCTAGCAGGGAGGTGAAAGAAAGCACTGCTGAGAGTGGTAATAAGAGGGGTAATTACAGCCCACAGAAAAGTCTCATGAATTTTGAGGATTTCAATCTTAAGTTTTGTGGTTCAAATCTTGAATTAACCACATCAGGGCTTGTTATGCACATATACACCAAGGAGAGTTTATTTTTATTTATTTTATTTTATTTATTAATATTACTTTTTTTACACCAAGGAAATTTTAATGCTGTCAAATTCTGCTATCAGTAATGCTTGAATGAGCTTACCTGTATGATGGGAAATTGAAGGTAGTTCATGTTGTTAATAAAATACAGAAGACTATAGCTATATCCCATGAATGCTCCAGCCAGTAGGAAAAAAAGATGATATTCATTTAAGCAGGTTTGTGCAGCAGGCCTATCTAAGCTGAAGGGAAAAAGTTAAGTTATTAATTCAACTGTAAGGGAAACAGATCACTGTCTTGGGTTTAATATTTACTGAAAACAAACAAACAAAAAAAAAGTATACTGAAGGCAAAGTTCTGAGTTCATCAATTAATGTTCAAATTCTAACAAAATGGTTCATTTTAGGTTAAGTGCGAGCAGAACTTTATTAAGCCTCTTTTTCCTGAAGCATGAGAATCTGACTCTAGCTCTGCTGCCCGAGAAACCTTATGTGTGTACAATGGAAGTAAATGACATCACTTACAATTTGGTAAACCACATCTGGAACAAGAGAACTATAAACAAGCTATATACCAAAGATATGCCATGACAGGCCAGCGAGATAGCTCAATGGACTAAGTACCTGCTTAGGCAAACACAGGGACCAGGGTGCTATCCCCAGCACCACATGCCACTCCAGTCCCAGCCCCAGCCCCAGGTGTGCTGAGCCCATCACAGAGACCAGGCGTGGTGGCAATTGCCAGTAATCCCAGTGCTCCGGACACTAAAAACACAAGGATCACTACAAGTCTAAGCTGCATAGTGAGACCCTTTGCCAAGTACGTTAAAAAAAAAAAAAAAGGTATGTCATGACTTCTCTCCATGTTGTCGCTTACAACCTGACATTACACTCAGGGCCTCTGGATGCTGTGCCTATAAAGTTGCTACAAGAGACATCAGATCCCTTGAAGTATAAAGCCCAAAGCAGGAAGCCCATACCTGTGTGATGTGGATTCACCACTCTTGTACCTGAACTGTCTCAAAGTCAAGGAAAAAGTACCCAAATGGTGTGGGGCCTGCTGTCTGTATGAAATAAGTCTAAAACTCCTGCTGAAGAGGAAGTCCTGGTATTTCCCACCTCACAATCTAGAACTGCTAGGTTCTGAAATTTAATTAAATCTCTGGGATTCCCTGGTGGGCATGCCATCATCCAGTACCCTATCACCTTCCTCTTACATCCTTTAATTTAGAGGGTAGGATTTTATCTACCTGGTGAACATCAAGCTCTTAAACTCCTAGGTATCTCTATAACCCAGCAAACATGATTCAGTAGGCACCAGCTTTCCATGAAGGAGTACCCAGTTGACATCCTGACACCTATCTCCATGAGATAAGATTCCAGGCTGATGATTTTCTGGACTGTGAGCTACGGGATGATGAGAAGAGATTAGTCTTGCTAAGGACTCTGACAATGAAATCACTGGTAAACCTACTTATAACAAGCGTTACTCTTCTCAACAACTTGTAGCTTTTGCTGTCATCCACTATCTGGTACTTCACTTCCATCTCGGTTGAAGAGATCTGCAAAAGGAACTTAAGACTCATCCAGGGTGCAGCTGGCATTCCCTTATTCACAACCGTCCTGTATTCCCAGATGTCCCTCACCATTTCATGTTTGTAAAGGGACACTCTGCATTAGAGCAAACTTATTCTGGGGGGGGGGGGCTGCCTCTTAAAATAGCCAAGGACGAAAAAGAAATCAAGTATTCAATAGAGCCAGGTATGATGCACATGCATGTAATCTCAGAGCTGGGGAGGCTGAGCCAGGATGATCATACTAAGTTTGGGGCCAAGATGGGCTACATGTGAGTTCAAGGCCAGCCTGATCTTCACAGGGAGACCCTGTCTCAAAAAACAACAAAAATAAATCTCAGGGAAAAAAATAAAATAAAATAAACACATCTGGGGCCAGGGAGATAGCTCAGTGGCATAAGCACCTGCCTGGCAAGCCCAAGCTCCTGACTTCAACCCCCAGTACCAATCAACCAATCAATCTGACATATACAAATAAGCACTTGTGATTAAAGTCTGGAAAGCAAAGAACATTCACAAATTACTGGCCTATCTAGGTCACCTTTGGCTCAGTAACTGAATCAAGCTATTTACAAAGAGCGAGCGCATTTATGATACCTCTCAGAACTGGAGCAGGGCACCACCAGGAAACTGTACTGGCCCTTGGTCATCACCGCTGCACACCAGGCCATCACCATCCCCATAGTGGCATGAACTAATGAGTGCATGAGTTGCTGAGGGTGCAAGATCTTCCCTATCAGCGCCAATCTGGAGCAGGGGATGGATGGCACAACTGCAAAGAAAATGTGTTATCGCAGCATATGAAGCCAGAGGATCTCAATTATTCCCTCTTATCCCTTGACAAATATTCTAGGGGCAGAAAGTAACCCACAATCAACACAAAACACAGCATAGAAAAACTCTAAACTAAAAACACCCTAGCACTGGGCATGGTGTCACATGTCTGTATTCCTAGCACTTTGAGGCTGAGACAGGAAGATCGCTGTGTGAGTTTAAGGCCAGCCTCGGCTACACAAGCAAGTTCAAGGCCAGCCTGCATTAAATAGCAAGATCCCACTTCACAAAAATTTATTAGTTAGGCCAGGGAGATGGCTCAGTAGAATAAGCACTTGCCTGGCAAGCGCAAGGGCCTGAGCTCAATCCCCAGTTCCACCAAAAAAAAAAAATTAAAAAAAAAAAATCATTAGTTAATTTAATTAAATCCTGACACAAGGGCCAGCCAAATAGCTCAGTGGATTAAAGTGCCTGCAAGCAGACACAGGGAACAGGGGTTTGGGGCTTCGATTCCTAGGCCTGCAGTGCTAGCACCACCCGTGGGGCATGCTGAGATGACCACTGAGACTGGCTGTGGTGGCGCGCACCTGTAATCCCAGCACTTGGTAAAGAGGAGAACCACTGAGTCTGATCTAGTAGTGAATACCCTGTAAAACCTTCCCTAAAATATCAAAAAAAAAAAAAAAGAAAAGAAAAAGAAAATCCTGACACAGACCTCAATCTATTACACAGATCAATATGTAAAATGCACTGTCTACCTTCAATAAAATAAATTTAAAAAAATTTTTTTTAAATTCCCATTTGAAACTCACCTGCATAGAACTCGACATTGAAAACACTTATAATTATTACTACCACTGACAGCAGTAAGAGGTAAAAGATGACATAGGAACTGTACAAGTCATTGACAGAATCTAAAACACAAAAAAAATGAATTAGTAAGGTTTATGCAGATTTGTGGTCATGTTGAAGACACTGCAATATAAAAACTGTGTACCATAACTTTCACAATAATCTTTTTCACAATAATGCTAACTTCAAATCTTATCTTTTCTGTAAGAATTACACACTGCTTACAGATCTAAATGGACATCAACTCGAGTATACCAGTGTAGTATTTGGAGCATATGGAGTATTTGGAATTGGGTCTGGATACTTTAAAAGTACAGTAGAATTTATTTTAAATGACCCAGATGTTAATATCAGACAAAATACTACCCTATATGAACATTTCTTTTCTTTTTTTTTTGTGGAACTGGGGATTGAACTCAGACCCCTGCACTTGCCCAGGAAGCACTTATTCTACTGAGCCATCTCCCCAGCCCTGAAAATTTCAAAGATTCCTTTTTAAATGTGATGTTTTTCAGATTTCCTCTTTAAAAATGTACTTTGCTCCTATCGCTGAAGTTAAAGTAACATCTTTGTAAATAGTGTAACTCATCAATCATCTAAAGGAGCCAAAGTACAAAACAAAAAATTGTGATGTCCCTGTGAAATCCTAGTATGCTTACATGACTGAGTAGTAAACAATGTTCCCATTCAAAGTGTAAAATATGAATATATTATGCCTAAGCTATGAATAAATGAAAAAAATACATGCTATTAAGCAGACTAAGACAATGAAACCTTGAGACAGAATCTCACTCTGTGGTCCAGAATGGCCTTGAACTCACTGTGTAATGCAGGCTGACCTTGAACGCTCATTGATTCCCCTAAATACTGAGATTATAAGCATGCACCACCTCGCCTGGTTTAAACCAATTATTTTTAAAAGTACAATTCTTTTTTTTTTTTTTAATTTATGTTTCTGGTACAGTGTCTCACTACACAGCTTGGACTCGCAGTGATCTTCCTGTTTTTAGCCTCTCAAGTGCTGCAATTACAGAAGTGGGCCACCATACCTGGTCTTAGTGGCTCAGCAACCTCACAGGTAGGGCCAGCCTGGTACCTGGGATCAACCCTGGTCCCTGTGTTTGCCTAAGCTTTAGGCCGCTGAACTATCTCACCGACCCTAAAAATACAATTCAATGAGCTAAAGTAATAAAAAAGACTTCCTGGCCTCCACAACTGAATACCTATGATCTCTACACTAACTTATGGCTTAATTTTGTCTGATCTGTATGACCTAGCCAAACACTGACTGACATAAATAAAACACTTCCTATAATTT
>NW_004524683.1:71666-72793 GCF_000260255.1 Octodon degus | reverse complement strand
AAAAAAAAAAAAAAAAAAAAAAAAAAAATCAAAAACAACAAAAAGACTTGAAAAGATTTCAAAACCTATTCTTGCAATATTTGTCTTTTGTTGTTGCTGGGTTTTTTTAAGTCTAGTGTGGCACCGTGGAAAAATACAGGCTCTGAATTCAGGGACCAATGCTCAAATCTAGTTCAGTTACTCAACAAGCTGTATGACTGCCATACTGTGTAATTTGAATCTGAGTTTCCTCATGGATAAAGCAGAATACACATGAGATGCTGAGTAGCTGCCTGGAACACAACAGGCTCTTATTAACTGATATAAATATTTTAATGAACTTAGTAATTTTGTCTCCAAATATGGAAAACCATTTTAGCTTGCTTCGGTTAATTCATTAATTTTTGCATATAACTTTATCTTTTCTAATCATTCTTTTCCTTATTTTATCCTTTATTAGCTATAACACAGAAATGAAGTATTCTTAGACATATTTTTAAAGAGATACAATTTCATATGCATTTGTTTTGCAGTGTTAAGCATCAAATCCAAAGCATCGTACATGCTAAGCAAGTGTTCTACCTTTGATTTATAACACAGCCCTCTATCCACTATTTTAAGTAATGATGAGGACAGTTTCTTTATAAAAAGAGAAATATCATAGCTCAGTGAACTAAAGTGCCTGCTTAGGCAGAGTGCAGCAGCTGGGGTTCCACCCCCAGCGTGCCATGCTGGCCCCACCCCTGGGGCACGATGAGAAGGCAACTGAGACTGGGCGTGGTAGCACATGCCCATAATCCCAGCACTTGCGAGGCTGAAAATAGGAGAATCACTACAAGTCCGATCTACGAGTGAGACCCTGTACCAAATACTTAAAAAAAAAAAATTTAAAACAAAAATATAAATAAAGCCTTCAAAAGTAAAGACAAAAATTAAGTTTTCCTTTATGTGGTCATCTAATGATCTTTTTGTCTGATAGTCTAGGATAGACTTAATCTATTACACAATAAAATGATAGTTTGTGTTATGCAATGCCTTAAATTTTTTTCAAAGTGAATGTGAATGTTTTGCTATATCAATTTATTTTATTTTTTTAATTAATTAATTTTATTTATTTTTTTTTGGGTGTGTGGCCAGCTCAGCCCACC
>NW_004524683.1:70828-71566 GCF_000260255.1 Octodon degus | reverse complement strand
GTGCTTTGCTAAGCTTGTTCTAAGTAGGTGCTTTAGACCACTGAGCCATCTCACCAGCCCTGCTATATCAATTTAAAAACAAATTATTTGAACATAATTCAATTACACTGAGAAGTAGGTCTTGTAAATTTGTTTTCCCCAAGCTAAATATCACTTACCTGACAACCACTGAATAGGATGAAATAAATCAATGCTGCTGAAGATTATAAATACTGTTGTACATACAGGCAGAAGCACCACAGACCAAACAATACTTGCAACTATCCTCCAACCCAAGACCTAAAATTAAACAAACAAAATCCCTCAAGCATGAAGTCAGTTAAACTTCATAATTTGTTAATGCAAATGTTTTCTTCATATAGGCTGTTAATGTCAGTCACTAATACTTAAATACTATATATAAATCTAAATAATATTGTTAACATAATATTGTTAACAAATATACAGAACTTTATCACATTCTTGAACTGATGTTTGCATTATGTCCAGAGTCAGGTATGATCTCAAATACCACACTTTGAGGCGAGAAGGACTGAGATAATCTTAGGTTTACTTAGCTTGTGATACTGAGGCTTGAACCCAGGACCTTGTATTGCTAGACAATTAATTACTCTACAACTTGGACCGCTAGCTTTGAAACATTTTATGGGGGCTGGTGAGATGGCTCAGTGGTCTAAAGCACCTACTTAGAACAAGCTTAGCAAAGCAAAGGGACCACGGTTCAATCCCCCAGCACCA
>NW_004524683.1:68198-69903 GCF_000260255.1 Octodon degus | reverse complement strand
GAGGGAACCAGATCCAGATAGGGGTCACAGCAGTTTGGGCAGTCCCCTACAACAGCTCACAAGATTACAATTAATGTCGAAATAAAGGCAGCAGCAACAGGAAAGACGTAAAAAAAAAAAAAAAAAAAAATTCAGTCTCATTTCTGAGGTAGAATCGACAGGGCTTCGTGATTGACAATGTAGGGTTAAAGACAGATACGACCCAAAAGTTTTTTTAGTTTAGAACGAGGATGTCAGTACACCCCGACAGAAGCACTATTCCTTCTAAAAAGGATCTTTCACCTATTTCTTTGCACCCACCACAGAACTTGACAAGACTCTCTGCCGTGGGCGCCTGGTTCCTCACCCCAACCTCTTCGAAGGGCACACCATAACATTCCCAATTCTGGATATTCCTCCTAACAGCCTATCCCAAGGAAGCAACTACTCTTGCATCTACTGGACAGACTATCCTTACTTAAACCCCTCCCCAACCTCTGTGCTAGTGTCCACTCTGGTCATCCCTTCCACGCTGGCCAGATTACACTTCGGACTCCTCTCCCACCCCCCACCCAGGGCCCACTGAGGACCCCGCCACGGGCTTGAAATGAGTCTGCCCGGCGGGCCCTTCCCCACGCGATCTCCTCACGCTACCCTCAGGACAAATCCCCTTTCCAGTCCAGCGCGCAGGCGTGCCCAAAGTCCCTCTGCCCTGCCCGAGTCGAGGAGCAAGAGCCACAGTGCGCTTCACTCACGCGCCACAGGATGTCCCGCGACCCCGCACCGGGGCCACTAACTGCGGTGGCCATGGAGATGGCGGCCCCTGCTCTCAAAGGAGCCGGAGGCGGTGTGCCCGCCCGCCACTGTGGTTCAAAGGAAGGAAAGCCCCAAGAGGACCCTGTCGGGGCTGCCTGAAACGCTGCCTGAGCACAGCGCGCGGCAGGCCACAGCCCATCTCTTCCATGGTTTATCTGGACAGGGTCAACCAGCCGGAACTGTCTCATATTCATGCCCCACGAAGGTGGCTGTGACTCCAGAAGCCATTCTCTCCTATTTAAAAGATCCCTCCGAAGCAGGGTCCTGCGGGGCGCCAGCAGCAAGGGGCGAGGCCGCTGCATGCTGGGAACTGTAGTTTCAGGGGGAACACCCCCTCCCCCACCAAGGAAAAGCGTTGAGCAAGGGCATGCTGGGAGTCGAAGTCATCGCGGTGGTGTCTCGAGGCATGCTGGGAATTGTAGTCTTTTACAAATCCGTTAAAGGCACAGATCTGACTGATTTGAAATCTTAAATTTGGAAAAATCTAGCATCAGAGTTTGGTGGCGTTTCGTGGCATATCCCTGTAATCCTAGCATTTAGGAAGCTAAGACAGAAGGATTGCAGCGAGTTTGAGGCCCGCCTGTGCTACATAGTGAGACCTTGTCTCAAAAAAAATTTCCTTTTTTCTCCTAAAAACCTGATCAAACGACTAAATCTATATCAAAGGCTATTGTGGTTCTCTCCACAAACACTTGGTAATTTTGCTGAAATCTTAAAACATACCCAGGGCTGTATTAAGAGGGCATTTGCTTTCATAAAATCTGGTTTTTAGTTGCAGTTCAACCACTTGCTAAGTGGAATATTTTGACCACCCTCTGAGCCTTATTTTTCATCTGTGAAATGAGGATAAAACAGCAATGTGCAGTGTCAGGCACTTGCCTGTTTTTCCAGTTCTCAGGTGGCTGAGGCA
>NW_004524683.1:57391-61436 GCF_000260255.1 Octodon degus | reverse complement strand
CTGTCTCAGCCTCCCCAGCACTGGGGTTACAGGCATATGCCACAACTCCTGGTTTTGGTGGCCAGTATGGTGATATAGCCTGTGGTACCGGGGATCAAATCTGGGTCCTTGTGCTTGCCAGGAAGGAGCTTAGACTGCCAAGCTATCTCACCCACCCAACATTTTTAATATATTTAAAAAAAATTTTAGGCGAAAATCATTAAAACCATAATTACTACGCATATACTTATACAATACTGTATGCTACCACAAAATCCCATGATATAGCGAAAAATCCATGATAAATAATTTAGATTAATATCTTTTTTTAATATATTCTACTGTTTATTTATTTATTTATTACATTTATTTATAGTGTGTATGGCCAGCTCAGCCCGCCTGGAGGCAGGGCTGGCCGGCATGTGGTGCTGGGGGATCGAACCACGGTCCCTGTGTTTTGTCATGCTTGTTCCAAGTAGGTGCTTTAGACCACTGAGCCATCTCTCCAGCCCCGAGATTAATATCTTTTGAAAACCTGCGCAACAGTGACTCCGTGAAGGTCAAACCGCAAAATAGCGAGGGACTACTGTAGAGCTCCCAGAAACCCCCGCAGGAAGGAGCCAGGGCTCCGCCTTTGCCTCTTACATGCAACTGCATGGATGTGTTGGCTGAAGCGCTAGCACCACACGGAGCCACAGGGAGAAGGGCACGCTGTGGCAGGCACTTCCCTCAAAATGGCTCAGATACCCATACATAAACATGTACAGGTCCTTCTTACCTCCAACAAAAACTGGATGAGGAAAGCTAAACATGGTGCCAAAAGTTCATTGGAATAATAAGGGGTAAAGGAGGAAGGGAAAACTTGGCTCTGCACAGCAGGCTTGGGCTGAACAAAGAGAACAAAAGGTAAAAGCAAAAATAAAAGAACACTTGGCATCCAGTCAACGAGCGGGCCACCATGAGGGGTCAAAATAGTGGCCTCTGCGTGGCCTTTGTGTCCTTGTAGGTCATCCACATCTCTCAGGGTCCTGAGAATTATTTGGCACTGTCCTGAGGTCTCAAGGAGAATCCTTATGAGTTCAAGACCAGCCTGAGCTACATGAGCTCAAGACCAGCCAAAACTACATAGTGAGATCTTTTTTCTTTTTCTTTCTTTCTTTCTTTCTTTCTTTCTTTCTTTCTTTCTTTCTTTCTTTCTTTCTTTCTTTCCTTTCTTTCTTTCTTCTTTCTCTCTCTCTCTCTTTCTTTCCTTCCTTCCTTCCTTCCTTCCTTCCTTCCTTCCTTCCTTCCAAACTGGCTCTGCAGATCAAACTTCGGCTGAACAAAGAGAGGAAAGAATAAAATCCAAAATAAAAGTGTACAAAGTAGGTCACAGTGAGGAGTCACCCTGGTGGTCATGGGAGCCCATGAGAAGTTCCACATACAGGATCCTGGTGCTGTCCTCGGCTTCTCCCGTTGACAGGTCCCGCTTATTTCCCCAGCCAGCTTTGCCACACCCTCCCAACTGTATTTACACTGTAGAAAAATGAAGTGCTGAGCTTCAAGGAGACTTGATTCTACTGAGCAGCTCTACCAGTCCTAGGGTACCTGCCTTTACCTCCTCACTTCATTCACCCAGGTGAAAAATTATTTATTGTCTAAGCTATCTTTATTTTTTAAACTCCTGTTTGTTTGTTTGTTTTTGGTTTTATTGCAGGGTCTATAGGGTCTTACTATGTAGATTGGACTTGTGGTGATCCACCTGTGTTCAGCCTCCCAAGAGCTGGGATTACAGGCAGCATAGGCCACCACACACAGTCTTATTTTTATAGCATTTGATCTTATTCCTAAATCTGATTTCTAATTGTTTACTTCCTTTCATTTTATTTTTTCCTGTACTAGGTATTAGACCGAGAGCCCTTGTACTAAGCTACATCACCAGCCTTTTCTTTCCTTTTTTTTTTGAGACATACTCTTGCCATGGCCCTAACTTGCCCAGGCTACACTCACACTTGTTCCTCCTGCCTCACCTGCTAGCATGCTGCGATTTCAGGTATATGCCTGCCAGCATGCCCAAGTTTGTTCACTACTTCCACTACCAATAATTTTTCTTCTTTCCTTCCTCCCTCTCCCTCTCCTCTTCCTCCTGTCTTTCTTCATTTATTTCCTGTTATCTGCCTTCAAACCAGTATGTGAGGGGCCAGGGAGATGGCTCAGTGAAATAAGCACTTCCCTGGCAAGCGCAAGGGCCTGAGTTCAATCCCTGGTTCCTAAAACAAAGCCGAACAACCAGTATGTGAGCTTTACAAGGACAGAAATTTTGTTTGTCTAGTTTATTATTTTTCCAAGGTGCTATAGAGTTGGCAGGGCATGGTGGCGCACACCTGTGATCCCATCGTTTGGAGGCTGAGGCAGATGGATCACCTTGAGTTCAAAGCCAGTGTGTGCTATATAGTGAGGCCCTGTCTCAAACAAACAAACAAACAAACAAACAAACAAATACCACCATAGCATTACAGTTGAATAGGCCAGGAATTGTCCAGGTCCTTTTGTACAACAGGGAAAGAACTGCCAAGCGTACACACAGTAGTAAATAGCTACCTTTATTGCAGATCATAGAATGTTATGCTGGAGACAGTACATCTCAACAAAGGTATAACACAGATCAACAGAGGTCCTGGGGCAACAGAAAAGCATCAAGAAAAAAAGACTGATAACTCAAGTTTTAGAATGTAAAGACAGACCCCTCTGCTTTAGACGCCTTTCACTGAACTCCTCAAGGGCCCAGGTTAACCCTAACCCTAAAGTATTGGTGACCTCTAAGCTTTTGTTATTTTTCCCTTTTACCTTGTCAGGACAACAGGAGCAGGAACAACCCCTAGGATGCTTTTTTCCATTAAATAAGACAGAAAGAAGTGACTCACTGAGCTCCTTTGTTGCTAACTGTGCTAACGGTGTTTATGAAATGCATAAGCGTTCCATGGATGCTTACGGGGCAAAATGACAAATGAATGGAAGAAATTAACTATATCAGACAATTCCATGCATGATAACAGCTTTTAATATCTAAATCAAAGAAAGGCTTATTGCAGACAATTGTAATGAACATGTTGGAAAGTCTGGAAGAACAGAAGGGAGAAAGAACAGGGCTGCAGCAACAGATAAGAGAAAGCAACTACTGCCCAAACATCAGAAGGCTTCTTTTTCCTATGTAAAAGTGTCATACGATCCATGCAAAGGAGGCAGCCCTGTCTTGTTGGCACCACACCACTGTCGCTGGGCAGTAGGGAGGAGCTGGTACCTCGTAGCTCCTGGAATCATCACCATACCCACGGTGATCTGCAGCCCCCTCTGAGCCTTCATCTTCTCCTCAATGACAAAATTACCTTGAAAGATGTACTATTATAAGAGATTCTGCGTGTAAGTTGCAAGGTGTGCAGGCTTTGGCGTGGGATCAACAAGGGTTCAAGTAAGTCTTCTGCCACTTTGGCACGCTAAGATCTTGGGAAAGTCACCTTATCTTTCTAAGCATGTAAAAGAAAGACCTAAAACTGGGGAGCAGGTCAGTGGTACAGCCCCTACCCAGCATGCACAAGGGGCTGGCTCAGTCCTCAACAATAAGGAAAGAAAAAGATTTAAAACTATCTTTACAGGGGAACATTTTGAAAAGACATGCACTAGGGCTGGTGAGATGGCTCAGTGGTCTAAAGCACCTACTTAGAACAAGCTTAGCAAAGCGCAGGGACCACGGTTCGATCCCCCAGCACCACATGCCAGCCAGCCCCGCCCCCTGGTGGGCTGAGCTGGCCCCCTCACAAAATAAATAAATAAATGAATAATTAAAAAAAGAAAAGACATGCACTAAATGGAGAGAATAACAACCTAATCTTTGAAACTAGAATAAAACAAAATGACACAAGATGTGAAAGAGCAATCCCAATCAACATTAGAAAAGGTCAAGGTGGCGACCTAGTGCAGCAGTCTCCTCGCCGGTTTCCAGAGCGTGAGGTCGCCGGTTTGCGCCCCCTTCCCAACTTCTTTGGGGCCGGGGAAATGGCTCAGTGGAATAAGTGTTTCCCTGGCAAGC
>NW_004524683.1:54817-56781 GCF_000260255.1 Octodon degus | reverse complement strand
TGGATCCTCATCTAAAACCACTACTCTCTTGGCCCTACAGGGAGGTGGGAATTACTTTTGTGTTTTCAAATTCCTTGATTTTTTTTTTTTTTTTTTGGTGGAACCAGGGATTGAACTCAGGCTGCCCTTGCACTTGCCAGGGAAGCGCTTATTCCACTGAGCCATCTCCCTGGCCCCTCCCTGATATTTTTATAATGAGCTATCTTTTTCTTCCCCAAGTGTTCATTTCAAATTTTTTACTCACTGAATAATTTTTGATATTTCATTACCTGAAAAATAGAAGGGGTGATGGTCGCCAAAAACTTTTTTTCCCATTTGCTTATTTTCAAATTCACTCACTCCGAGAGAAAGCTGGTAAATCTTAATACAATGTGATTAGCCATTTGTGAGGCAAAATAAGACACATTTATTTTGAAAGCCAGCTCCTTGGATATCCAGGGTCTCTTGTGCAACAGTATTTGGTGAAGCAAGCAAGAAAATAAACCCAAAACACATGGGAGATGTTTTCCTGTGGGCTTGGGAACATGCGGCCTATGGAAATCTGGACCCTTTCTAAAACCCAAGCTTAGGGAAGACCTGGAAAGGCTCAGCCGATGATGGCAAATCTCCTCTTGCTAAGGTCACCTCTTTGGAACCAGGATGGCCCCTGCGCTGGCTGTTGGGAAGTTTGCTGTCTAGTTCATGGGGTCAGATCTCAGGGGAAGAAGAATGGGGAGAAGAGGCGCCCCGTCCACAGCACAGCGTGCAAGCATGGCTCCCAAGTGCTTCTCTCCTTTACCTTCTTTCCTTTCCTTCTTTCCTTTTCAGCACAGCTGAGGTAGTTTGCAAAGGCAGGTGTAGCCCTCTACCTATGATGCAGGAGGAGGAAAATGGAATCTGGGTGAACGTGAGGCTCTCGGGGTCCCATCTCTAAGCATGTGCAGAAGAGGCAGCAAAACCGAGGGCTGGGGCCAGGGAGATGGCTCACTGGAATAAGTGCTTCCCTGGCAAGCGCAAGGGCCTGAGTTCAATCCCTGGTTCCCCCAAAAAATAAAAAACAAAACAAAACAAAACAAAAAACCCGAAGGCTGCCACGTGACTTCTTCAGTGCCCATGAGGCAACAGGGGAAGCTCAGGAATCAGACAGACAGTGTGGCATCCTAGCTCCCTGCTTAACAGCATGGTGGCCTGAGGGGGCAAGACAGTCACTTGGGGCATGGGTTTGATAGAATGGAGGATCCTGGGGGCACTTACTTCTTCCACTCTGTCTGAACTAAGCCCCACTACTCAACTTTCACATAACAAATCGGTCGATAAATACAGCTATCTGAAGAAGATATTAAAAGTTCTTGAAATACTGTTTCAGGCATCAATTCATTCACTCACCTGGCCAGCATGTCCTAAACCATGATTGCGGGCCAGGCCCTGTGACATAGACCCATGGCCAGGCCCTTCCCACCTGGGGTACAAGGTTCAATCTCTAGCCCCCCATTCTCCTTACCCACATGACCAGCCAGCCACCGGGCAGAACTGGTCACCTGTTATCGCTGTACACATTCTTCTTGGAAAATGGACAAAGACAAGAAATACAAGTCTGGCCCAGGGAGATGGCTCTGCAGAAGAAGCGCTTCCCTGGCAAGCACAAGGGCCTAAGATCAATCCCCGGTTCCACCAAAAAAAAAAAAAAAAGAAAAGAAAAAAGAAAGAAAGAAATACAAGTCTAAGAAACCAAACCCAATTTTCTTATACATCCTGACCCTTTTGGTCCAACATTTTTTCTGCCCTTGTGCATCTGTTTCACATTTCTTCTACATCTTCAAATTCCACATGTTCGTTGAGGTTTTTCTGCTGCAGCCCTCCTTCTTTTTTTATTTATTTATTTTTTATTTTTCAACAAATAATACACTGCATATATTCTTCTTAGTGGTTAATTGCTGTACAAGATGCGGACTTGTGATCCTATTTACAAACACCATTAGAACAAA
>NW_004524683.1:13981-47892 GCF_000260255.1 Octodon degus | reverse complement strand
GCCTGCAATCCTAGTGTGTAGGAGGCTGAAAACAGGAGGGTAACTACAAGTCTCATCTGTGTAGTGAGACCCTGTAGCCCCTGTACTAAATACATGAAAATCAATAAAATAAAATAAAAATGTTCTCCCTTGGGCTCAGGAGATAGTTCAGTGGTCTAAGCACCTGCCTGGCAAATGCAAAGACCCGGGTTTCATCTTTATGAAACCACATGACGGTACCACATGACGTGCTGGCCCCAAAACCTAGTGCGGTGGTGCACACCGGTAATCCCAGTGCTGGGGAGGGTGAAACAGGAGGATCAGTACAAGTCTGAACTGTGTAGTGAAACCCTGTATCAAATAAATAAATAGAAGATTTTAAAAATGCTCTCCCCATTGTCCTTTTATTTTCTTTTAGTTATGCTGCCTATTTAAAGGGTGCATAAGAACACAAACTATATTCTTCCCATTATAACCATTTGTTCTTAGCTCTGCAAGCAGGCATGTTATTAAGTGCTCACCACCTGTTACGATAATGTCCTCCTGGCCACGCTGAAGCCTGTCCCCTGGGAGTCATCTCAGAAAGGGAGCACCTGTGCTCTTCTGCGTTGAGAACAGGTGTGGCCTTTACCCTGGGAAGTCACTTTGGCTGGCAGACAGGTTACTGCAGCCTTCTGTCATAAAGCACTGCTATCCAAAAGGGAGCTGATAATCTGATTTCTTTTTCCTTATAAGTGAATTTGTTTTGTTAACTTGGAGGCCCTATGCATTTTTTTCCTCTTTGAAATCCACGTACTTTATTAAAATATATCTCAGGATTGATCTTCCACATTGATCTCCGCATGTACGGGATGAGGCCCCTCTATATTAAGGCTTGGATCTTTAAAGTGTTTTTCAGGAAAATTTCAGCAATTAACAGTTTCTTTGTATTCATTCTTTCATTGTTCCCTCCCCTCCCGCAGTGACACCTCGCAGTGACACCTCTCGATTGTCTTCGCCTATCTCCTACATGTGTCACTTTTTCTTGCATGCTTCAGTTTGTCATTATTATCCTGGGAGAGAGATGATTTCATTCTTTTCCCCGTTTTATTCGCTAAGATATTATCAGTCGTACATATTCACTCTGACGTCTGTACTAATTCAGTCTTCATTTGTAAAATGAGTTTCCCTTTTCTTTCCTGAGACCCAATTTCTACTTTGATTCTGACGAGTTCTCTCTTTCTGTAACTTGGGCCATTTCTAATTTCTCCCTGAGAAGCAACACCAGGTCAGAGCTCTTGCTGGTTTTGTGAGTGTGTCCATCTGGAGGCTTCTGGTACCATTGGGGAGGCAGTTCTCTCTCTCTCTCTCTCTCTCTCTCTCTCTCTCTCTCTCTCTCTCTCTCGTATTTAGCACAGGGTCTACAGGGTCTCATTACACAGCTCGGACTCGTAGTGATCCTCCTGTTTTCAGCCTCCCCAGCGCTGGGATCACAGGCATGCGCCACCATGCCCAAACTCGGTCACCAGCTCAGTGCACCCGGGGGTGGAGCTGGCGCGGCAGGTGGTCTTGTTTTTCATAAAAACTTCACTATGAAAAGGGCTGGAAACCTCTTTGTTGCACTCCTTCACATGGAATGATTTTCCTACACATTTAGGAGGGAGAGAAGAACCAGAGCAACTTTTCTAAATTCCAGACTCTACAGCTTTCTCTTGTGACTTTGTGAAATGCTCATGTGTGCCTTCATACTTTCTTCATAGGAGACTTGAGTTTGTCCCCGCTGCCCACCTTACCTGGCCTTCTCTTTCCACTGCTCCACGTCTCCTGGACTATCCCCCATTTGTAGTCTGATCCTGGCAGCATCTCCTCTGGTGCCCGGGAAGCAGCTTGGGCTGTTCTGGAGTCACAGGACCTGGGCTGCTCCAGCTGCATTTATCTGACTTGGAGCTATCAAAATCATGGGCTGCAAATTCACATAAAACCCAGCTTTGCTGCCATCTTCTTAGGGTCTGCTGTACTTTCTGGGGAGCACCTGTTGGCTACTGTGGGGTTATTTTCAGATACCTTACTGCTTCTGCTTCATTCCCTAAAATGCAGATATCATGCAAGTCAGCAGTGCTAACAGCTTCCTCCAACTGGATTCTGGGATCTGTGTGGATGGCCTTCACCAAGTTTTGCTGTAGATGTTGTCCATTGCTGGTTACTCTGTCTTCATGACAGATTCAAGGAGTTACAGAAACTATGCTAGTGCCAGTTGCTTTCCTCATTAATTTCTCTCTTTATACTATGTCAACTGTATAAAAAGTAAACTGACAAGGGGCACACCACCATCCATTAACTTTAATCCTTAAAGTATGGGCTCAACAATGTAGCAGTTATCCAAAACCCATTCCCCTTTCCTTCCCTAGTAACAGTATTATGGTTCATTCTGGTAGCAGTGTGCCCAGTTGATCACTTGCAGCTTCCCCTGCAGCTAGGTGTAACCCCATGAAAGACACCCTGCTCTCCAGTAAGATTTAAGCAGAAGATACTGGGCAGAGTCTTGGAGGAAACCCAACAGAAGGCAGGTTAGCCAAAAGGCCTGGCCCTTTTGTCCTTTCCTTGCTTGCTGCCTGTCAAGAGCTGAGCTTAGCTGAACTGGAGAGAGCTGCCAAGTGTTAGAGCAGTTAAGACAAGTGAGAATGAAACTATCAGCTAAGCTTGCTACAATTGCAGTCAAGACTAAAGTGGAAAAGGCACCAGCTCTCTTAATGTTATTTTTCCCCCCACGGAACAATGTTAGGCAAAGGTCAAGTGAATCAAGATAGACGTTAGGTATCCCTGTGAGGTGGTGGTCATCCCAGGTCACCCCTTTTGAAAGGGATCCCTAATCAAAAGGTTGTCAGTTAAAAAACCCAGGGCCTGACCTTATCAGATACAAAAGTTACATTCCTTGGTATATAGGTCTTGCTATACCTTGGTCTTAACCATCCAGCAGAAAAGTATAAAAACGAGGTATATAAAGTAAATCCATATTAATACGATGAGCTGTAAAAGGCTCAAGTCAATAACTTCTGAGGATAACCCACTAATATTATAGACTGCTAGACAGTGTTAGATTGTTTAGTTGAATTCAAACACCTATAGTATTTAGATGCCAATAGAATATTCACCTCTGACAGGACAAAAAATAATAATAATTAAAAAAAGATACAGGGCTGGTGAGATGGCTCAGTGGTCTAAAGCACCTACTTGGAGCAGGCTTAGCAAAGCACAGCAACCGCGGTTCAATCCCCCAGCACCACATGCCAGCCAGCCCCGCCCCCTGGTGGGCTGAGCTGGCCACACACACTCACATACACACACACACACACATAAATAAATAAAATTAAAAAAAAAAAAGATACAAAGGAAAGATCATTTTGTATTTATATATACAAAATAGGATAAATTTACAGCTACTTTCGCTTAATTCAATGAGAAGAAAGAGGTCTACTAATAGTGTTTGGACAGAATATCCTGTCTGCTTCTTGTACTATGGATAACCACTAAGAAGATAACAATGTACAGTGTACTGACTATCAAAACTGTCCTATTAATCAGCTGTGAAACTGTCTCATTCATATTTATTTCTCAATAAAAAAATAAATATTAAAAAAAAAAAACACCCAGGGCCTACTCAGAAAGAGAAGGGCTGAGTGGAAAAGTCCTATCAAGTGGAGAAAAATATCATAAAGCCCCTCTCTCCTGCTGCCCCCAAGAAGTTGGTCTCTGAAGACCTGAGGGAGGCCATGGCTAGAAAAGGAGGATCCTGGACCAGAAATGCAGAGAAGCAAAAGAAGATGGTGGCCAGAGCAGGGCACAGCAGGGAACCCACGCCCAGCAGTCACAGTACTCCAGCTTTGCACATAGCCTGAAGTGGAGGCCTGTCAGGCAGAGCCACTACTGGGCCTGAAAGATCACAAACGCTGGCAATCTCATGGTGACAAATTCAGCACACCTGCTGAAATCACTGGACATCTGATGGCACCATGGAGGCACCATACTAATCTCATTGTCTCTGAACCTCTTGTAACACATGTGGGCACAATAAAATTGCTAACTTGAATAAGCCACTGTCTGCCTCTGATTTCTCCCTTCAATGCACTCTATTCAGACAGAAGTCCTGCCACAATGTTTCGACTCAGTATTTCATACTTACAGGACATTTACACACCCATTTATCCCTTATATTCTGGGGTATCAAGTAATTAAATCAGACTCCTAGCAGCCTATAGCATAAGAGTAAAATCTCAAGGAAAAATTTCAGGTGAGTTACAAAATTGCAGACGCAGACTATGCATGAATTATTTAGTTACTTTCTTTTTTTGAGACAAGGGTCTCACTATGTAGCTGACTGGCCTTGACTTATGTAGCGCAAATTGGCCCTGAACTTGTAGCAATCTTCCATTTGCAGCTTCCCAAGAACTGGGATGACCACCATGCCCATCATATAAGTTATTATCTTGCAATAAGTTCAGTGGTCCCAAATCTGATTACTAAAGATGAATTTTCAGATTCCATTGTTTGGCTACCTCTGCAGGGCAAGCGGCCAAGGTAGGTGACCTGAACATAATTCAGAGAAGGACAGCAGCAGGTCAGGTGTTAGAAGTGGCCCCACAGTAGAGCCCGTCACCTAGAAGGGAGGCGACAGGGAGGGAATGTGCACGGTGGACCCACTGCCTTGCCTTTTACTCTCAGTCAACATACAGTCAATGGCAATCAATGGATGGAAAAGAAAAAGAATAAACACATGTGCTGGACAACATTTAATTTTTGTTTTTCTATTGTTTTGTGGTGCTAGAGATCAAACCCAGGGCCCCAGGCATGCTGGGCAAGTACTCTATCACCGTGCCACTCCCCAGCCCAGCATTCAGCTGTTTATTAAATAGGTGATGAGCTTCAGTACCATCTGTCCATTTCCTGCTGGCTTTGGCCACTCTGCTTTCCCGCAGCAGATGCCAGGTCCAAAAGAACCACACTCGCCAGTATCTGAAAGAGAACTGAAAAACAAAAAGTAACTTTTAAGACAAAGCTTCTTCCTTACAGAGGGGAGCTACATTACACAAAAGGATATTTTATGTTTGAAAGTGAGTCACTAACTCCCAAAACCTTGAGCCTTGATTTCTGTGCTCAAAGTGGAAATCACTGTTACAGGAGAGCTGACTTTTTAGAAAGTCTTCCTCTATGCCCTTGGAATTCCAGCGATCTTATCCAGCCCTTATGCTAACCTTTGCAGACCATCCCTCTCTCCTCTCTGGAATCCCTGTAAGGCACTACAGCAGGAGCAACAAAGCGGACACAGAGAAACTTAGAAAGATGTGCGAACTGGAAATCTGAGTGTGGTGGTAAAACACAAGAATACGAAGCAGGACATTCAGGACAGGGTCAGGTCTCTGCAATCCAAGGAGTTTGGGTTGTATTTCTTTATTTTTTAAAAATTTTTTCCCTTTAATTTTATTTCATTTTGAAAAGTAAAAACAAAAGCAAGAACAAAAAAAAAAAAAAAATTAGAGGGCTGGTGAGATGGCTCAGTGGTCTAAAGCACCTACTTAGAACGAGCTTAGCAAAGCACAGGGACCACAGTTCAATCCCCCAGCACCACATGTCAGCCAGCCCCGCCCCCTGGTGTGCAGAGCTGGCCACACACACACACACACACACACACACACAAATAAATAAAATAAAAAAAAAATTAGAAACCAAGACAAAAACTGGGTAACATACAACAATACATGTTACAGATTTCCAAAACAAGAATAGCTAATTAGGGGCTGGGGAGATGGCTCAGTAGAATAAGTGCTTCCCTGGTAAGTGTAAGGGTCTGAGTTCAATTCCTGGTTCCACAAAAAAAAAAAAAAAAAAAAAAAAAAAAAAAAAAGAATAGCTAATTAACAATGATTGATATATTATCTATTTTTTGTCACATCTGTTGCTTAAAGACATAGTTACATAAGAATGGACATATGACTACATATTACCACTTGCTTTGAAGAAGCCTTAAAGTTTTGTTCTAGTCTCTTTTTTTTTTTCTTTTTTACCTTTTATTTTCTTTAGACAACAGGGATAGGGGGAAAAAAGTTGTTCGGTGTGTTGCTTTGGCAATACCAGGGCCTTCTCACTGAGCTACATTCCAGCCCTTTTCTCTTTTTTATTTTGAGGCAGGGTTCTGCTAAGTTGCCCAGCCTGGGCTGCAACTCACTATCCCCCTGCCTCAGCATCCCTCAGCCACCGCAGTGGCCAGGGTGTTGTTTTCAGGCATGTTCAGTGTTCAGAGGCAGAAGCGTGTGCCTGCCTTGTTTGTTTGCTTTTGAAAGAATATGCACTGTAAGCTCAAGCTGATCCTTCCAATTCTGCTTAGCAGTATGGGGGTTTTACTCAATTATTTCACCTTATGTCTACATCTACTCTCTGCCTACCAAGGGTCTCATGTTTCAGTGATGCCAGTCTGATAAGTGTTGGAGAATCTGACAAATACTTGTTTTATGTCCCATATACTCACAACAGTCTAATGATAACAGTGTCAAGGGCTGGCCAAATAGCACAGCAGATTAAAGCACCTGCAAGCAGGTGCAGAGGCCAGGGGTTCGATCCATGCTGGCCCTGCCCTCAGGGCATGGTGGTGGTGCATGCCTGTAATCCCAGAGTTTGGGAGGCGGTAAACAGGTGGATCACTATGAGTCTGATCTAATAGTGAGACCCTGACTACCTTGTAGACTCTTCCCTAAAATACAAAACAAACAAACAAAACACTGTCCGCACTACCAGGGCTCAATCTCAGGCAGGCCATGCCATCCTTACCCCTGGGGCACACTGAGACAAAGACTGAGACAGGGGAACTGGGCATGGTGGCACGTGCCTGTAATCCCAGCGGTTGGGAGGCTGCAAATAGGAGACTCACTACGAGTCCAATCTGAGTAGTGAGACCCTGGAGACTCTGTACTGAATACATTAAAAAAAAAAACAACGAGGCTGGCACACTTGGCCATAGGAGACAGCATGTGAGCAAAACTCAGAAGCCAGGCTATGAGGCTCCCAGTGGCCAAAGATGGGAGCATTTAAACATCAATAAAGGTAACACTTGCAACATACTGCAGCTGCTGGCACTGGCTAAGAGTTCAGTGAACTAACTGTTGTCCTGAAAGGAGGTAAATAAAGAAGAGGAATTATTTTTCTTGTCTTTCTCATATACATTAACGAATAGTAGTTGAAGTGTATTTTCACCAAAGAAGTATTCTAGTTATAAACAAAGATAAAATTGGAATATCACCCTTTTAAAAGCCCTAATAGGTTACTAGATTTAGGTACTGTTTGCTGCTGGCCACTCATATCAAAGAGAGACAATTAGACATGCATATAATGAGTTTGGGAGGGAAGAATCTAACAGTGCACATCAAGTAGTCAAAAAAATAAATAAATAAATTCTGATTGAGCCTTTAGATCCAACCACTAATTCAGAGGGCTGAGGAACATGTTAACTGAATCATGAAGATATAATCAACAAAATCTAAATAATGAGAAGCTAAGATAAATGAACCCTCAGCAAACAAGGGAAAAGAGTCAAAGTAGGAATCCAACCCCGCCCCCAGGAACTCAGGACCTCATGCTTGCTGGGCAGGCTCTGTGCCTGCTGAGCTACAGCCTCAGCCCAGCAGCAATCTATAATTTAAACACATCAACCACTTATAGAATAAGTGGACCTTATTTGGATCTGACTCAAACAAGTGGAAAAAGTGCATATTTGTGAAGTATTCTGAAATCCAAATACTGCTATTTTTAAGAGTATTTTTTTACAGACACAGAGTTTAAAAATGTATGGATGAAACAACAGAATCTTAGATTTGCTTCAAAACAGTATGAGTTCAATTCCCAGTACCAAAAAAAAAAAAAAAAGAAAAAAAGAAAAAAAGAAAAGAAAGAAAAGAAAGAAAGAAAGAAAGGAAAAGAAAAAAAGCAATATGGAAGAAAGACAGGCAACGAGCAGATGATAAACCAATACTGACCAAGTGATTTACTATCACTCTACCTTTGGGTATGTTAAAATCTACCATTAAGTTAAAGAAGAATAAAAAGTTACTATAGTGACCCATTTGCTGCCCTCGGGCCCTCCAGTAGATAAGGAAAAACAAAGAAAACTGAGAAAGAAACTGGGGAACTGGGCATGGTGGCAGAAACAGTCCAGGGGCTGCAAATGTATTCTCTGGGAAGGGACACTTTTGTGCCCATGTGACCTCATACAGTTTGGATGTTCTGTTAGTGGAGATTATAGCACGGAGTTAAAGCTGATTTCAGAATTAAAGAATTGATGTGTATAAACCCCACAAAGTGGCTTATAAAACAAATGCTCTCAACATGAGCAAGTGAATGGTAATTGCATGCAGACCCTGTGTACCAAATCAAGGAGGGTTTTAATTACAAAGGACTCTCCAGAAGCCCTCTGTTCATCTATTATTAAACTCTTATCACAGTGCAGTACAATTATCTGCTGGTGGGGGTCGGTTCCACCCACGGGAAGGCAGCCAACTCTGGGCGTGGTCCTTCACAGGTTCCATCCCTCATGCAAAAGCCAAGCTCCCCAGATCCACTTACCCGGCTGTAGCAGGATCCTGGCTCAAAGAAGAAACAGCAATGCCCAGACAATAGTGAGTGAAGAGGGAGGGACAGAAGCCAGACATTCTCCATCCCGTGTCAGTGGCTTATGTAGGAGGAGCTTCTCTACTCATAAGTAATCAGAAGACCCCCCTCCCCCTGGGATTCTGAGGTCCTAGGGAGCGAAGGGGTTAATGCTCTCCCAGGAACCTATTCCAGGCTAAGGCTCTGACTGTACAGGTTTATATGGGGAAGGTTATCATGGAGATTAGAAGCCTCTGTGTGTGTGTGTGTGTGTGTGTGTGTGTGTGTGTGTGTAACCAGGGGTTGAACTGGGGACCCTGTGCTTGCCAGGCAGGTGCTTATGCCACTGAGCTATCTCCCCAGCTCTAGAAGTCATTCTTTTTTTGATGAGAGTTGGAGTCCAGAGATTACAGTAGAAGACACAACCAGTTCATAAATATGCAGCGCCCAGGGCCAGGACAGCCCCTCTTCTTGGCAAAGTGATGGATGCTCCTGCCAGGGAGGCTGCAAAGGTGCTGTTCTTCACTATCTTATTTGGAGACCTGACAGCCGAGGGAGGTGCTGCCACCTAAGTTTATAGATTAGAGCAAAGCCTAGGGGTGTCCAGTCTATGGAGCTCAGGATGGAAGCTCCCCCAAGGCTCCTGAGGGCCAGGCTGTCCTTGGACACAGCTCTGCTTCCCACAGGTTACAGTACGTGCAGTTCTTGGCCTGCAGCTTTTACAAGGAAAGGCCAGGATCAAACTGAAATCCCATTCAGGAGGAGGTCAAAATAGCCCTCCCAGGGATGACCTGGGGTATCTTGGGCAAAGGGACAGGTAAGAGCAAATAGGTTCTTGTATCTATCTCTGTCCCTCTCTAGTTGGGCTCAGAATTCCTTGTTCTTGAGATGCGAACATACATGGTGTTGCCACGTTACCTTGATCAGCCTATAAGGTCCCCTTCTCCAAAACCATAGGTAGCTCTCTTTACTGCCCAACCTTCGGGACCTACTTCTAACAATCCTACCCCCACCCCTGGAAGCCACCTGGGCCACAGTGTTCAGCTGACAACATGCCGAAGGCACTTTTCACACTGAATCTATTATTAGGCTGTTCACCTCACCATGAGGCCAGGACTGAAATCTGATTTCCAGAGGCCAGAGCACCATCAATAAAGGTGTGAATGAAAGAGTAAAGGGTGGCCCTGAGCCCAGCAAGCCAGATGTTTTGGGAAAGGCCTCAGCCTGACCTGTACCTTCATCTTATGAGGATTCATTCATCCTCCTGCTATGAACGAGCACTGGGCCAGGCACTGCAGAGGCCAAGTCAGGTAGGACTCTGTCCCCTCCCCATGGCCTTCAGTCCCAAGAAGCGGCCCACTGTGCCCTGGGGCCTTCTCTACCAGTGATTGTTGGGAGTTCATCTACAGAACAAGCTGAACAAGAGCAGACTTTTAACCATGATGTAGAGAGCTACAACTCTTCACTCTATGGCAACAGGCTGAAAAACCAACGTGCTGAGAGGCGGTGGAAGGAGCTTTAAGAACTTTTTATATTTCACTCAAAAAATAGAGCCAAGCTTTAATTCACTACCAAATGGAATGACAACAGTATATGTAGGGGGCCTGCCCATTAGCTCAGTTGTTTAAGTGCCTGCTTAAGCAAAGGCAGTCAGGCTCAGGATACTGTGGTTCAATTCCCAGATACTCAAGCCTTACCAGACCTGCCCTTAAAGCATCCTAAGCCAGGCCAAAAAAAAAAAAAAATCTGAATGAATTAAAAAAAACCAACAATATATGTAGATACTTGAAATACATACATATATCACACCAGTTTCTGCTTCTGGAACAGACTTGAAAATGGCCTCCACAAACCTTGTCTCCAGGCAGTCGTGGCCTGTACAATTTCCTCCTTCTGAGTTTCATTTGCTTCAAACCAACAGAATACAGCAAAGTAACAACTATCATTTTCAAGTCTATACAACTGTAACTTTGTATGCTAACAGACTCTCTAGTGTCTACCTTTATGGCTTTGACGAAACAGCCTCAGATGAAGAGGCTGCACATATCAAGGAACTGAGGGTGGCCTCCACTAGAGAGTGAGGCGGCCCTTATCCTGACCAGCCACAAGGAACTGAGGCCTGCTGGTCCTGTAGGGGCTGGGAAGCTCTTCCCCCAGCGCAGCACTGAGATGAGGCCCCCCACTCACTCACACCCTTGGAAGAGAACCAAAAGGAGAGGAGCAGGCTGAGCAATGCCCCGATTCCCAACCCACAGACACTGTAAGGAGCTACACCTGCACAGCTATTGCTGGACAACAACAGAGAAGTCACATCAGACTCAGGCTTACAACTGAGAAGACTTGCAGCAAAGGAGGGAGGTGTGTACCAGGGATACAGCTCAGTGGCATGTCTGCTTGGCAAATGCAAGGAGTTCAATCCCTGATGTGAGAGAGAGAGGGAAGGGGGCAGGCCTTGGCTTCCTTATTGTGAGGTGAGGAGGGAATCCCATACCTTCTCCAAGGGTCTTGACTTTCTTGGATTCTAATATACCTCCATGAGAAAAGATGGGGGAGTGATGACCTGTGGCAATTTATGACAGTTCTCTGCTCTGTCCATTCACCAGGGAGCATGGCCTACCCCAAGATCACTGGAGGCAGCTCTGACCAGTCACATCTTGCCAGTTGTCGGACCTGCAACCTGAATTCCTCAATTAAGGAAATCAAGGGTCACAATAAAATCAGTGGGAACTATCAAGTTTCCATACACATTCTTGGCCTACCAACAATGGGGCAGGGTTGGTTTCTTTTTTTTTGAAGAGTGTTGAGACAAAGTTTCACTGTGTAGTCCAAGCTGGCCTTGAACTAATGAGCCTCCTGTCTCAGTCTACTGAGTGTTGGGATTAAAAGTGCTATGAAAGGGCTAGCCAAATAGCTCAGTGGATTAAAGCACCTGCAAGCAGGTTTGATCCCCAGGCTTGCCATGCCAGCCCTACCCCCGGGGGTGGGCTGAGACAGCAATTGAGATTGGGCATGGCAGTGTGCACCTATAATCCCAACTCTTGGGAAGCTGTAAACAGGCGGATCACTACAAGTCAAATGTAGTAGTGAGCCCCTGAACACCCTGTAGACCCTTCTCTAAAATACAAAATAAATAAATAAAAGTGTTATGAGCAACTGTATGCCAAGCACTTTTGTAAACATCATCTCTAATCGTCATTATGTGGGGAAGGGTGTTGTGTGTCAGGGATTGAATCCAAGGTCTTCATACTGAGCTACATCCTCAGCTATATCTGTGTGTGTGTGTGCACGCATGCGCACGCTGGGAATCAAACTTAGGACCTTGCACTTGCCAGAATGATTTTGCCATACGATATATCCCCAGCCTTCCTCCGTTTTTTTGTTTTGTTTTGTTTTTTGTTTTTTGTTGTTTGTTTGTTTTGTTTTTTTGTGGTACCAGGGATCAAACTTGGAACCTTGCACTTGACAGGCAGGTACTTAAGCCACTGAGCTATATTCCCTAGCCATCTTTTCTTTTAAGGTAGGGTCTTTCTACGTTGTTAAGGCTGGCAAGATAGCTCAGCACACTAAGTACCTGCTTTGGCAGGCGCATGCTGTACTGGCCCTGCCCCCAGAGCACACTGAGCCAGCGAATGGGTAGGGGGGAAAGGGGTGTGGGCGCAAGCCTGTAATCCCAGCAGTGCGGAGGCTGAAAACAAGAGGATCACTATGAGTCAGAGCTGCGTAGTGAGACCCTGTACCAAGTACATGAATGAGGGAAAAAAAATAAAAGTGTTAAGTTACCCAGGCTAGGCTCAAACTTGTGATCCTCTTGTCTTAGCCTCAAGTAGCCGGCACTATAGGCAGGTACCTTATCTTGTAATACAGATTGTGTTATCCTTATCTTATGATTAGCTAAGGCTCAAAGAGAGTAAGCCCCTCACAGTGTTAGTACAGATACGAATAAGATTTAATTGTATTTCTACCTGATGATAAAGCTCCAAGCTTTGCATATAGTCCACTGTTCCAGGACAGAGCAGATTGGGCAGAAAGGTCAGCTGGTGAGGACAAAGCACAAGAAAAGTCCTTGGCCCACAGTGAGATCGTGTGCAGAAGGTGGCTTCATTCACTCTTTCCACAAGTGTTTGAGCATCCAGTGACTCTGGGCTATGGGACGGGCCACGATGGATGCTCTCATGGAGCTGAGTCTCACTGGAGAGACACACTAGTCCACTAAGGATCGATGGATTGTTACATGACTAACAAATTAATGGGCTGGCAGATGGACACACAGACAATGACTGATATATGTGTAATACAAATATAAAATAGTATGATAAGACAAGTGATCAGTTTTGGAAGGGTAGAAACATCTGAAAAAACTGGAACTGCAACTATCTAGCATGATTTATTCCAAAAAGCTTGAATGCAATCCCCAGTGCCACACCCACAAAAAAGTTCAGCATAGCTGCAGTCCGGGTTAACTAAGAACATGGAACAGCAAGGCAAAGGACAAGCCATGAGGTTGACTACTTCCCTTGTACACTCTTTAACAAGCCATTCACAGTGGAATCACCTCAGAGGCCCTGAGAATAAATGAGACATGAAAGTTTAGAAGGTTTAGAGAACTCTGGGAGTAATTTAAGAGGGGTCAACACGGGGTCTGAGCCAGAAGGAGAAGCCACAGAGACACTAGAAGAACTACCAAGACTGTTAGGAAACAACCTATGTTGTGCTGCTAGAAAAGGTAAGTGGAGTAAAGGAAGGGGGACAGTAGGACAAAGGCAGAGGCTTCTCTTACAGCAGAACTAAAAAACTCATATTCTCCAATGTAGGAGGCTGATATCATATGGATTCTTTTTTTTTTTTTTTTTGCAGACCTGGGGATTGAACTCAGACCCTTGCACTTGCCAGTGAAGTGCTTATTGTACTGAGCCATCTCCCTGGCCCTCATATGGATTTAAAGCCTGAAGCTTTCAACTATAAGGACACACGTACAGCCAGGCACACTCCCACCCATGGGAAATGCAGGAAAAGCATGTAGATCACTTTTTTTTTTTTTTTTTTTTTTTGTGGTAGCAGGGATTGAACTCAGGACCTTGCGATTGCCAGGCAAGCACTTATTCCACTGAGCTATCTCCCTGGCCCACCACTCTGTTCTTGATGTTACCAGAAACTGTTCTCCTGCTCATCTTCTACTGTACTACACAACAAGATACAAATGTAAGCTCTTACTTTTCTTCTTAGCTGAACTTGGCTGCTGCAATGGTTTGGTTAGGAGCAGCTGCAGTTGCTAGGAGATGGTCCATCTCTGGTGCATCAAAAAAGTAGGCCTGCAGGAAAAAAGGGGCAGGAGGGAGTCACAAACAATGGTCCAGTAAGTGTTCTAGGCTCCACGCTAACAGCCCCCAGTTCTCGTGGTCCCTACGTCCCCCTTCCTGTACTTGCCACCACACTGAGTGTGACTGTCTTTATGTCTCACTCATCTGTGCTACCTTTATTGTTTTTAAGCAGTGACAAAGTTTACTTGGAAAAGTAAAAGTGAAGAACAAGACAGAAACTGCTCTGCAGAGCAAACCTGGACCAAGGAAAAGAGGAAAGAGTAAGATAAAAGGATACCCTGGAGACAGCAGGGTGGGCTATCCTGAGGAAAGTCATGATGGCAAGCTCCTCTGGGGGTGTGTATGTGCACCTTTTGAAATTAAGCCTCCATTTATTGAGCACTTACTATGTTACATGGCTTAACAACCCTGCCAGGTCATTACAACTATTCTATGAAAGATGATGAAACTGACACTCAGACATGGTCACAAATGATGGGGCCAGGACTCAAGGGTAGGTCTACCCGACTCCAAAATGCTGTTGGTCTCTCTTCTAGAGCAGAGACAGTCCCTGAAGCCTTCTCTGTGCCACCAGCACCCTGCACAAGGCCTGGCACACTATGTAAACAATCAGTACTTAACAGCACAAAATACAGGCAGATAGTTGCTAAAGCAGTCATTGGCTCTCTGCACAGATAGTGCTGGGTCTGCTTCCCTTCCTAATTACTCCACTTGGAAATGAAAGGTTTGCTAAGTGCTTCTAGTCACCATTTCCAATTTAACTGTCAAAAATCAGAAGGGGGGCACAGGAAGAAAGACATCAAGGAGGACCTTCCTGTCTCAGGGGCTGTGCATCCTAACATTAGCCCAGCAAAATGTCAACCTCGCTTCCTCAAACACTGGCTGTTCAAAGGGAAAGTACAACCAAGGGCTACCAACAGCCGGGGACCCCCTTGGCAGCAGTGCATTAAGATGAAGTTAACAAGCCACAAAGATCCACTTTCACCAGCTCTGCTGTCGACCAGCCAGAAGGGGGCACCAACGTAACATGCTGGGGCCTACCTGACATACTTCCGGTCTGCGCTGTTCTTTTTTTTTTTTTTTTTTTTTTTGGCAGAATCGGGGATTGAACTCAGACCCTTGCGCTTGCCAGGGTGTTCTTTTCAAGAAGTTCCCTGCTGCCGCCTTTTCTAATTGTTTCTAGTTCGTCCATCCCAGAAGTAGCCCTACTTTGTTTAAAAGGCTTCCTCCCTAGGGCCCCTTCCGGCAGCTGCTTTCTAGGGCAGGGAAAGAGAAGTTCTAAATTTAAGGGGAGCAGCAGCCACGCTGCCCATCTAGTCTCTTCTCCCGCAGGAGCCATCACCATGGCCTCCGATGGAGGACGAGGACGAGGAGCTCTCTTCCTGGCTTCTGGAAGCAACACTGGTGAGACGGGATGAACCAGGTTCAGGTTCTACAGCTCCTAACTCACACAGGGCTCCCAGACAGATCCTTCTGCCCTAAGAGCCTCGGCTTTATCTGTAAAACTGAGGACTGAAAAGATGATCTCTAAGGGCCATTTCTTTGTCTTTTCTTTTTTTGGTATACTGGGGTATTGAACCCAGGGTCTTCTCACTGAACTATATCCCAGCCCTTTTCTATTTTTTATTAGAGCCAGGGTCTCCTTAAGTTGCCTAAGTGGAGCCTTATCTCCAGTGTAAAGATGAAAAAGCTAAGATTTTTTTGAGGTCTCATAGCTGTGCCTGGTCTTCAACATAGCTTGCAACTTGGCAGCAGGTCTACACCCAGCCCATGAAGCCTCAGAGAAGACCACATGCTCTCTAGCAGCAGACAAGGCACAGGGCCTCTGCTGTCAGCAGGTCCCCTCCAACCCAAGCTTTTGTGACCCTAAACAGCCCCAAATACTCCAGAAGCAGCCTCTGCCATGCCTGCCAGGTGTGTTCCAACAGGATCTAGGGTATCATTTGCAAGTGCGCTGAGGGGCTCTCAGCGGGTGTGAGGCCTTCACATGCTTCACCACCCCATGCTAGCACCTACAGTCAACTCCATTGTCCTGTTCTTAAGACTTTCTACCTTGTAGCAATTCTCCTGTCTCAGCCTCCCCAGTACTGGAATTACAGGTGTGTGCCACCACACTTGGTTTTGGTGACCAGCACACTGTGCCCAGGTTCGGGGCTTGTGCAACATATGGTGCTGGGGATTGAACCCAGGTCCCTATGCTTGCCAGGCAGGTGCTTAGACCACTAAGCTATCTCCCCAGCCTCTACCTATGAAACTTTAAATTCAAACTCCTTCTAGTTATGATAGAAGCCAACAAAGCAAAATATTTTGTAATTTTTTTTTTTTTTTTCCAGAACCGGGGATTGAACTCAGGCCCTTGTGCTTGCCAGGGAAGCACTTATTCCACTGAGCCATCTCCCCGGCCCCTTGATCTTGAACTTTTGATCTTCCTGCCTCAGCCTCCTGAGTGCTGGGATAACAAGCATGCACCAGTACACCCAGCTATGGAGTCGTTTTGGGGTTTTTTTTGGTACTGGGAGTCAAAGCTCGGTCCCTGCACTTGCCAGGCAGGCGCTTAAACCACTGAGCTATCTCCCCAGCTATGAAGTAAATTTTATTTTATTTTTTTATTTATTTAGTATTTAGGACAGGGTGCACAGGGTCTCACTGTGTAGATCGGACTCATAGTGATCCTCCTGTTTTTAGCCTCCCAACTGCTGGGATTACAGGCACACGCCACCACGCCCAGTCTCAACTGCCCTCTCAGTGCACCCCAGGGGTGGGGCTGGCATGGCAGGCCAGGGGATTGAACTCCTGGTTTAATCCACTGAGCTATTTGGCTGGCCCTTGGAGTAAAATTTATTTTTAATTTTATTTATTTATTTATTTAGGCAGAACCTGGGATTGAACTCAGTCCCTTGCACTTGCCAGGCAAGCACTTATTCTACTGAGCTATCTCCCCAGCCCCTGGAGTAAATTTTAAAAAATAGTTAGAGGTCTTTTAGAATTTGTGTATGAAATACGCCAAAAGAACTCAGGAATAAGACCATACCAAGCAGCCCACAGAGAGAAGCATGTGAAGCAACACAATTGTCACGATTGTGGCCATCGAAACACGTCGGTTATCCTCACGAACGGCTGGCCAGAACGTCATTGCCAAGACAGATCCTGAGATGCCCAGGGCAATCATGACTAGAATCCAACGAACTACTTTCTGGGGGATAATCCACAGAATCTGAAAGAAGAGAAAAGAAAGGTGGAGGAAGAGTTGTTAGGAGGCATTTTAGAGAAGTATTTGTCTACTCTAGATACACACATTTATAAATCCCCAAGCCAATCAGAGGCTGGGCCCCCACCATGCATCTGCTCTCCAGGACCAGCTGGAGAAACCCCTCCAGCAACTAGACTGAGGCAGATGCTTTAGGGGCTGCAAGCCAGGCAGGAACTTGGCCCCCTGGTCTGCATTTACTTTAAATTCAAAGGGGACTGTTGGCAACATGAGAGTTTGTTTGGAAACAACACCACCTGGTCAAATTCATGTTGAATTTTCCTCCATGAAGAGAATGTCATTCAGAGATTGCTCAACAGTGTGTACTTACTGCTGTGGGGATATAAATGAAGAGCGAATAGCCATAGACGCACACAATCTCCAGAAATGAATAGGAAACGATGTTCATAACCTTGCTATTTCTCCACATGAGGAAACCCCAGAGAGCAAGAGGAACCAGCCAGGCATAGGCATAGATGACTGTGGCTGCTATGGACACTGTGGATGACAGGACACAGTTTTATTCCCCACCATGATGACTTCTGAAAAACATATCACCTTTTTTCCCAACATGGTAATTTACAGGAGTAGACTGGGATTATGTCTTACTGGTCTGCACTTCCTGGGTCTGGCATAGTATCTGATACTCACTGGGTGCCTTACAAATATCTGCAGAACTAGTGGATCTTTAGCACTTGCCTTTGTTGTGATAGCAGGACTCTTCTATATGCCTTTTATAATTCATTTAATAACAACTAATATTATTAAGCAACTGAATTATGCAAGCAAACTACTTCAGAGGCCCACACAGCTAGCATTTAAATATGCTGAACATTTCAATCAAATAAAAGCCAACTATCCCCTTGGAAGAATACATCCTCCTCGCTAGCAAAACAGGAGCTGACACTGATTTCTTTAGTGAATTTATTAAAATGCCCTGGGTACAGATTAACTTGCTCTGCATGCTATTTAGATCTTTCTGTCTCTGCAATACAGAGTTCCAGCTCACTGATGAATTGCACGCACTATTCTCCAGTTTCACTTTCTTCTTACATGAATAACTGCCTCGGTGGTAGAGTGCAGACAGAGCCCCTGGGAACACAGTGCCAGTGTGCTGCTCCCTCCCTCCCCTCTCGAAGCAGCCGCCAGCCAGGGCTCACTTCCCTCTTCTGAAAGGCAAGGCTAAGCCTGGGCACCAGTCTTTCCTATGTGGAAACCAGCAGGCAGTTCACTTAACACACCTGGGCAAGAACAAAGCCACCGAGCCCCCAACAATTACATCAGATTCTGGTTAAGATGCGATCATCCAAAACATCTGGAGCTCCTAAAGCAGGTTTTTTACACTGGAACTCTCATTAAGCCAGATATTTTTTTATTTTATTTTATTTTATTTTATTTTATTTTATTTATTTTTTATTTTTTTTTTTTTGAGGTACCAGGGATTGAACTCAGGACCTTGTGCTTGCCAGGCAAGTGTATATTCTACTGAGCTAGCTCCCTGGCTCCGCCAGATGTAATTTTGTTGACATGACTGATGTCTTTTCTTTGGATAACCAAAGGAACAGAAATGAAATTCTACTCTAGCTGTAGGTAACACTTAATTATCACATACTGGGCACCAGGCATCACACTCAGGGTTTGACCAACGGGCAAGGATGTGTGACAGTCAGGGCACAGAACCTACATGCAGATGGCATGGCTAACCCCAGGCAAAGGAGATTGCAGGTGGTGAGTTACTTAACCCTCCTGCATTAGTTTCCCTAAAATCTATACAGTGGAAACAAAATCATGTTTAGAATTACTAGAATTAACCAGAAACTGGTAAGAACTCAGTAGAGTAGGATTGATAATAATAAATGTTCAATCAAGACTTATTTGTTTATAATATTAACTAATATGTGTATTCTTTCATACAATCTATATTATTGTTTTGGCGAAGAAACAAGAGCAGAAGAATTAATTTGCTCAAGATCATACAATTAACAAGTTGGTGAAAGCTGGATATCAATCCAGATGTGACTCATATTCCACATAAAATGGGACATTGCTTACCGATGTGGTTGCGACCATCTTACTGGTACATGTATCATGGCAGTCTCTGATACAGATAAAGATGCTCCCATGCTTCCAGGTGCCCATGAAGTGTGGCTCACTCTTCCATGTAATACACCCACACAGACCCATACAGAAGTTAACATGTGCGGGGTGTGGTGGTTCACACTTTCAATCCCAGCACTTGGGAGGGTGAGGCAAGAGAATCCAAGTTCAAGGCCAGCCTGGGCTACAAAGTGAGTTCAAGGCCGGCCTGAACTGCATAGCAAGTTCCTATCTCAAAAAAAAAGTTAACATGTACTATGTACAGCAATACTCATTTACCTCAATTATTCATTTCTTGCTTTAAGTGTTGAGCTATGCTGTTTGTTTCTCAATAAAATTATGGAAAAAAAATTTTAAAATTAAAAAATTTTTTTTAAAAAGTGTTGAGGTACTTGAAGCCAGGCTTAAATTCAAGCCAAAGATATCTGATAGGGCTGGTGAGATGGCTCAGCGGTCTAAAGCACCTACTTAGAACAAGCTTAGCACAGGGACCGCGGTTCAATCCCCCAGCACCACATGCCAGCTAGCCCCGCCCCTAGGTGGGCTGAGCTGCCCCCCACACACACACTCTAAATAAAAGAAATAAACTTTTTTTTTAAAAAAAAAGATATTTGATAAACAGAGTTGGGACCAAAGCTGGGACTGACTCCACAACAGAGAAGGAAATACAATGGAAAATTGTTACAGAAGGCAGAAGGGAGGAAGACAAAGGAGGATACACAGATGCTCTCTCATATATATACACACACAAATACATGTCTCTATGCACACATGTGTATATGTGCACACAAATATGCACACATCTATCAGAGAGAGCAGTTGTTAGTATTTATTGCATTCATTTTGTACAAGCCACTACTCTAATGCATGTATCAACTCTTTCTCCTTATAACAGCCCAATCATGTAGTATCATTTCCATTTCACCAATGAATTTGAGGCCAGGAGAGATGACAACTTGCTCCACAAGGAGAAGCTGGGGAGAGGCAGAGCTGGAAGCTGCAGCCCGTGCTGTGCTCTGGAGCTGCTCTTGCGCAGGCCACCGATGCTCTCTCAGGACAAGGTCAATCTGTTATAAGGCCAGATTTCCTCACTTTGGGGTAGCTGTCATCTGTAAATCCCTCAGAGCTGTTCTGCTCTTTTCACTGCCTAATACTGACACAGAAAGGAAGTTTTAAAGTAAGAATGTGATTTACAAGCCCATCGCCAGGTGGGGTTTCTGCATTCTCCCTTCCAGGCCTTGACCACTTCTCTGTAACAAAGCTGCTTACAGAACAGGCACCAATCTGGCATCAGCGCTCTGTTTCCCACGTTGCTCTTCATGATCAGTGGTCACAGTCTATCTCAGCTATCCGAGCCACCACAGGCGAAGTACAACGGCCCCAGTGTCTCCAGTGCTATGAACAATGCTTCAATGGAAACCTTCACACGCACTGCTTTCTAGTTATTTTCTACTTTTTTAATGGAATAAAATCCAACTATTGCTGGATTCTTTCTGGATCTTTATAGCTTTCCTAAAAGTTGTATGAATTTATAATACTGTGAAAGTACTTATGCCTCTGAATTCATGTATTTAAAATGCTTTTATGTTACATACACTTTACCACAGGAGGGGGGAAAAAAAAGAATGGGGGTGATAGCTCTGAGCCAGGAAAGATGTTTGAATCTTAAAACAGAGAAAGCAGGGGCTGCAGCCCCAAGACATGGGGCCCATGGGCTGGGGGAAAAGAACTCATGGTTAGAAACCGGCAGCGTCCTTAGTGAGAGCCGCACTATTCACCAACCTTTGCGGAATTCGGGCACATAATGGTATGTCTTCTCTCCCAGATGGATTAAGAAGTTGGAAAGATTCCCACTAATTGCTATGGCAAAGACCAATGTGGCACATATCCAAAAGGGCCCTGCAGAAGCAACCAGAAAATCCAGACACATGAAAATGAAGCAATTGCCTTCAGACTCTTACAGAATAATTTATGTTCCTTTCTCCATTCATGTAAGTGAGGGAAAATGAAGTTTGGAGGCACTCAACACTTATTTAGTGGGGATTTGCTTTTTTAAAAGGTCAAAACACAACTCAGCAATTAGGTGCCTTAAAGACGAGGCAGATTAGGCTCTAAAGGCCGCACTACCTCCCACAATTAGCTGAATAAAGATGTTGATTTGTGTATAGTTTCTTTTATTGGATGATCACCAAAAAATTTGTAGACATTTGGTCAAATCCTCATCAGAATGTAAGAAGCAATGATTACTTCCTTTATCTAAGTGTTAAATGTTAATGGCAGAGAAAAATAAGTTGAATCAGACAGGTCTTCCTGCGGCTTCAGTGAAGAGCCAGACAAGCGCGACACTGTAACACTCTAGGCGGGAGTGTTAATCTAGTCTGTCACGAGGCCATGCTTGCGTTGTAAGAGGACAGTTTAAGGCTTCTCTTCTTTTTCAACAAAAATCTAACATACACACACTGTTCAATGTGTAAAGGGTGGAAAATGGAATACAAAGGAAAGTTAAGACTTCTTCCCTGTTGGCAGTGCCCTAACTCTCTATTTGGTCTCTCTGGAGCTTACCACTGTAACCAGTTTCTAGCAAATTCCTACCGCAAATACTGTTCACATAGAAGTGAGCATGTGTGTATTTGTGTGCATGTGCATTTGCTTTTTATTTTTGTTTTCTACAACTGGAGACTGAACCCATAGGCTTCACCCAGAGCTACCCCCTGCACCCGTACTGACTGACTGACCAGGGAAAATCAGCACCTTTGTGTTAAGGTAAAACCTTACTCATTCACTTAACTGATAGGCAAATTAACTCAAGGTCTTTACTATAAACTACATCCTCAGCCCATTTTTAATTTTCAAGATACGGTCTTGCTAGGCCGCCAAGATGCCAAGGCTAGGCTCGATCTTGGGATCGTCCTGCCTTAAGCATGCAGCACTACTGCAGGCTGTGCGTATTTGTTTTATACAGATGATGACATACATGTATATTCTGCTGGGCAGCTTTCTATTTGTGTCTTAATACAGCTTAGATTCTACCACAGCTAGTCATTTATAAAAATCAGCCTATTCTCTAAATGGTTATAAAATGTTCACTGAGTGAATGAATGCACCACGGTTTGCAAACCCCTTCCAAGGCACCATCCTTGTCTTTCCACACCTAGAAGAAGTATGACATGGAACAAATGTAATGTTTCTTTGTTTGAGACAGGGTCTATGTAGTACAAGCTGACTGTGAACTCACTAGCCCAGACTAGCCTCCAACTAAAGCGGTCTTCCTGCCTCAGCTTTCTAAGTGCTGCTTTTATTTATTTAGCAGTGCCAGGGATTGAACTCAGGACCCTGTGCTTGCCAGGCAAGCACCCAAGTGCTGTTTTTAAAAGCATACACTACCACACCTGGCTAAAAATTACTCTTTTTTTTTTGTATTTAGGACAGGGTGTATAGGGTCTCAATGCATAGATTGGACTTGCAGTGATCCTCCTGTTTACAGACTCCCAAGTGCTGGGATTACAGGCACATACCACCATGCCCAGTCTCAACTGTTGGCTCAGTATGCCCTGGTGGCGGGGCCGGCACAGCAGGCCTCAGGATTGAACTCCCAGCCCCTGCACCTGCTTGCAGGCGCTTTAATCCACTGAGCTATTTGGCCGGCCTACAAATACAATTTTTAAATTGAAATCTTTTAATAGATTTTATGAATTTCATTTTCCAATTTCACTAATGTTACAACACCCTTTGGGATAATTTTAAGCACCTTCACAGATGATAAAATGAAGAAAACTATAGTACTGGGGGAAAGGATCAGCAGAAACAGTTCTCTGCTAGTTCTCTCTCCCACTTGAGCATTTTTCAAAGTCAACTTCTGGCTCCTGCAGGTGGCATCAATAGGAAGCTCTAGAGCCCCAAACATCAGCTTTCTATAGAGGCCTGTAATCATTAGACTACAAGCTGCCTGCTGTAGTCAGGGCTAAAGCAATTGCATCATTCTTGCTGCCTGCCACATTAAAGACAAATGCCTATAATCACAGCTACTCAGGAGCCTGAGGCAGGGGAAGCTTGAGGGTTACATCCTAACAGTCACTAAGTAAGTAGCATCTAGGTCCTGCGTTGGGTACTGGTGAGACGTGATGTGCAACAGAGGTATAGTCGCCACCTCTGACGTACCTGTTTTGTTAGAAAACAAAACACTTAGCCCACTTGTAGACAGCCTATGGGGCACACAGTCAGAGCGCTAAATGTAGACAATGTGATATTTAAAGAAGCACAGGAGTCTTGTCAGTGAAGGCAGAAGAGAAAAATGACCCAAGAAGAGGGAAAGGCACGAGCAGAGACCCAGAAACATGAGAAAACTGCGTGTTGGTACACCTCCTCAAGGCCAAAGAAATTCAAGGCTGGAAAAAGCCAGAGACTGGAGCTAGACTAGGGCCACATCATGAAAGGTGTATCCTGAGGGCAACAGGCAGCCTGGCACGGAGAAACATTCGTGAGTGTACACTGTTCCTTGGTATCTGTGGTGGATTGGGTCCAAGACCCCAAGGATATCAGAATCTTAGCACACTCAGGTCCTTTACATAAAATTACCCAGTACTTGCACATAACCTCTGTATGTCCTTCTGTACGCTTCTGATCATCCCTAGATTACCTAGAAGACCAAATGCAATGTGACTGCTGTGGAAAATTAAGGAAGAAAAGTCTGTATTGTTTAGTATAGATGCTTTTTTTTTTTTTTTGGAGACAAAGTCTCACTATACAGATCAGGCTGGACTTGAACTCCCTATCTAGCACAGGTTGGCCTCCAACTTGCAGCATCCTTCTGCCTCAGCCTCCCAAGTGCTGGGATTACAGGTGTGCACCATCACACTTGGGCTCTAATGGAATATTTTTTTCAAGTATTTTTGATTTATGAGTGGAATGTGCAGATGCAGAACCTATGGACATGGGGGCCAACGGTAATGATTTAAAGACTTGCCCAACCTTCTCTGGCTGCCCACTGCCCTAAGCTGTGTAAAACCCAGGCATGGCAACAAATCCAGAGGAAGGAAATTTTCAGATGGCCTGGACAGTCATCCGCATCTCTCCCCCATTCTGCTTGGTGAGTTTAATCTGAGTTAATTCATCCATTTTCACCTCAGACTCTACATATTTCTTGGCCTCTATTTCTTGGCCATCTTCCTTCTACCCACCCCTCCAAGGCAAAATGCTTCAGCTTTACTGTACTTTAATCATGTTTAAAAGCTCATGAGGCCACTGATGTTAGGGAAGTAGGCAAACTGTGGGTTCAAATCCTGGCTGTCACGAGAAGCAGCACAGCATAATGATGAAGAATATGGATTATGAGCTATTTTGCTGATCTGAAAACTGAGCTCTGCCACTAACTAGCCGTAAGACTTTGAGCAAGAGGCTGGGCCTTTGTGATGCAGTGTCCTTACCTATAAAATGGGAAAAATAGTAACACCTGCCCTGTAACGCTGAGGTTGTCATGAGGGGTGAGCTAATATAGGTTCTGCCCTGATAACAGTGCTGGCACATACGGTAAACAACACTCTGTGTTTGCTGTTATTGTTACAATGGCTAACTGTGGCTATGGTAGGTTATCGTCCATAAATCTCAGAGTTTTCTCTTTTGTAAGATAAGGCAACCTTGGAGTATAAGAAATAAAATACTGTAAAATAGAGCAAGTGTTTTGTCTCCACACTTGGTAACTGTGAGGTAACAGATGCTGGCTCTCGTCTCCCTCCCTGGGGTTGGAGACAATAGTGTTGCCTTGAAATCTTGCCCAATAGCACAGAGCCTAGCGCATGGTAAGGTGCTTAAAAACCTCTGAAAAGTTGCTCAGTGCCAAGGTACTGAAGACACAGATTCCGCTCCGCATAAATTCTCAGCCTGGAAACAAGAAACAACGAGGCGGCTGGGGATATAGCTCAGCGGCACAGCGCCTGCCTGGCATGTGTGAGGTGGAGAATTCAATTCCTGGTACTGAAAAAAAAAAAAAAAAAGAGGAGGAAAAGGAGAAGAAGAAGGAGGAAGAGGAGGAAGAGGAAGAGAAGCAAGAGGAAAAAGAAGAGGAGAAGGAGGAGGAGGAAGAGGAAGAGGAGGAGGAAGAGGAAGAAGAGGAGGAAGAGGAGGAGGAGGAGGAGGAGGAGGAAGAGGAGGAAGAGAAGCAGCAGCACATCAATGAAAGACTGTGAGACTACCTTCTCCACACTTACCCAGCCAGCAAATCCTCTACAAGGTAAAATCAACAATTTTGTTTCATTTGTCTCTAGTCTGTATTATCATTTGAAGACTTTGCCAGGCATAGCAGTGACTGTTATTGTGGCATTAATCTAATACCTAATTGCATTTCCTCCTAAACTGTTTGCAAGGGTTGCTTGAACCTCAGAAGAGTCAAATAAAAATAAAATAGTATAGACCCACCAAAAACATAATTCTCCAATTTGTAGGCAATCCATAAGTTTAGCCCAGTTTAACTATTACATAGTAAAGAATCAAAACATCACCACACATACCATAGAGATCTGGATTGCTGCGGATATATAATCTCACAAAGTTCTTCCCGGGTATTGGCAAAAGAGACCCTTTTATTCTGTCAAAGACCTGGAAAATAATATAGCAGTAATTCTACAGAGTACTTTATAAAGATGTTTAATAAATTCAATTAAAACAAGATTGAAACTCAGTTACTTGAGCTTTTATGATAGTACTTCTACATAAAAAGTAACCCTTTATTTTTGTAAGACTTCTTTCATTACAGAAAAACTTGGCCATGATTTGACTGTTTAATCATGGAAAAAAACCACACCTCCCTCATATAAAAGAATGAAACAGATTTACAAACCTGGTAAGTGTCCACATCAAAGAATGTTTGATAATACTCAAATGTCCAGAAGGGAGAGCTTTTCTTCTGTCCAGCAAGCAACTGTCAAAGGTAAAAACAAAACATAATGAAGGCTGGGGACTTAGCCCAGCAGCAGGGTATGTGCTTAGCATGGGCAAGGTCCTGAGTTTGGTCCTCAGTATCACAAGAAAAAACAAAAAACCAAAAAACTACTAGCAACAATTTCTGGCTGCTGAGAAAGGGAAAGACAGAGACAGAGAAAGAAAAAGAGAAACAGAGCAAAAGGGCTAGCCAGATAGCTCAGCGGACTCAAGCACCTGCTTAGGCAGAGCGCAGGGGCCAGGGGTTGATCCCTGGTGCACTGTGCCAGCCCTGCCCCCAGGGTGCATTGAGACTGGGCATGGTGCCATGTGCCTGCAATCCCAACGCTTGGGAGGCTGAAAACGGCCGGATCACCATGAGTCTGATCTGTATAGTGAGACCCTGTAGACTCTGTACTAAATACATTTAAAGAGAGAGAGAGAGAGAGAGAGAGAGAGAGAGAGAGACAGAGACAGAGACAAATAGAGCAGAGAGAGAGAGAGAGACAGAGTCAGAGTCAGAGAGAAACGGACAGACACAGATAGACACAGACTGAGACAGAGAACAGGGAGAGAGGGGAGAAGGGAATGAACTGATCTGATGAGAAACCAAAATACCAGGTGTATGAGAAATACCAGGTTATTCTGTGTTCAATGACCAATTCTGCAGTAGCCAATGTCCTGCTAGCCTGGCAGAGCAGCAAGCATCTGCTTTTTTTTTTTTTTTTTTTTTTTTGCAGAACTGGGGATTGAACTCAGGCCCTTGTGCTTGCCAGGGAAGTGCTTATTCCACTGAGCCAACTCCTCGGCCCGTAACTGCTTTTAACATACCAGCTTAGCCCCCACTGTGGGCAGCTCTAGTGAATCATCAGATTCCTTTCCAGCTCAGTTCCTTTAACTCAACAAATATTTGAGCTACAAACTTTCACAGGTGTACTATGTAACACTCACTTTGTTGGCTTATGAGCAAATCCAACTCGCAAACAATTCTCCCCAAACAGAACTCATTCATAAATCAGGAACTTACTGTACAGTTAATAAGATCTACCTCCTAGGAAAACAGGGAGGATATGTGGAGCTGGGGACTAGCTCAGTGGTACAGTGCACACGCATGAGGCCCCAGGATATTCCTCTGTTCCCACTGTGCAACAGCAGAAAGATTAGTGCATGGAATATGTATTCTGTAAATAATTACACACAGAGAAGACAGTTGGTGTAACCACCTTTTTGTCTCCCACCACTTTAAGATCCTTACTATTACTGCCACCTGTAGTCTTAAAAATCTGATATACTGATTCATTCTAAAGTATGAAAAATATTACCAACCTAGGGCTGGCCAAATAGCTCAGCGGACTAAAGCACCTGCTTAGGCCAAGCACAGCGGCCAGGGTTCAATTCCTGGTATGCTGTGCCAGTCCTGCTCCTGGGGCAGGCTGAGATGGCCACTGAGACTGGGCATGGTGGCATGAGCCTATAATCCCAGTGCTTGGGAGGCTGAAAACAGGAGAATCACTACAAGTGATCTATGCAGTGAGACCCTGTACTAAATACATTTTAAAAATTACTAATCTGACAGGAAGAAAAGAAAAAAGGGGCTGGGTAGATAGCTTGGCAGTCTAAGTGCCTGCCTGGCAAGTGCAAGGACCTGAGTTTGATCCCCAGTACCACATGCTGTGCCAGTCCCAGAATCCCAAGTGCACTGTGTGGACCCCGAAACTAGGCGTGGTGGCGCACACTTATAGTCCCAGCGCTGGGGAGCCTGAGACAGGAGGATCACTATGAGTCCAAGGTACATAGTGAGACTCGATATTTAATAAATAAAAATTAAAAAATATATATGTTCAAAAAAAAAAATTGCGAAAAGAAAAAAAGGAAAAAAACAACATTCCACAGTACAGGAGGCCCTGAGAAGGTCTTAGCTGTCCCCACAACACAGCTAACCAAGGGTAATGCAGACCTAATGGCAGGACTACCAGTTCCTTCTCCCTTTCTTTCTCCTGTACTGGGGGATGAGCCCAAAGGACTGTGCTTGCCATGCAAGTGCGCAATCACCGAGCTACATCCCCAGCCTTTTTGATTTGATTTCGAGACAGTAATATGGATGTACAATTGTGGCCATGGGGCCACTCCTCTCCACTCGTTGCAGGCCATGTCACCTTACTCACCTGAAGCTAGGCAATACTAGCGGACCAACTCCCAACCACCACCACCACCACCACCTTTGTCATAAGGCTTACCACACAGAGGCAGAGATAAGCACAGAGCTCTCCAAGCCTGGCCCGGAAAATTCTAAATTCTAAACCAGGATGCCCCCGCACCAGACCTACCAGCACAACTTACAATAATCTTTCTTTTGCCTAGAGTTCACTGCAGGTTCATGCATGTGAACTGCATTTCACACATCCACTTATAACAGCGTATCATGGGAAAGGATGTGCACAACAGACACAGATGACGGGACACAGCTCCCTGTCCATCATGTTGTCAGTCATGCTTTGGGAGACCCCAGAACCACTGCGAAATTTAACTCCTGAGCCTTGTGCCCTCAGTGCTCATGGCATTTTCTTCATGCAGACACACTTCATTTTGAGTGTACTATCATTTTAATAAACTGTGCTGCTTCGCCCATAAGTGGTATGCCACATCCAATTCCTTACTCATCATGCACAAGAACTCAGGAATCTCTCTCAGACCCATCACCCATGGATACATCTTGGCGAGTGAGCCAGGAGGTAAGGTCCCCTTTGGGGAAATTTTACATTTTTCTCTTTCCTGTTTTTAAACTCTTCCAGGAGCAAGAAAACTTCCATACATTGCTCAGATTTATGTTTGTGTGATTTCTCTTTTGCCACAAACCCTTGAAGCTTGGGGATTCCTTTTCAGTAGCTAGTCTCTGAAGCCTAAACATTTTAGGCTGAGGGAGGCCCTCTAAACTCTTTTTAAAATCCCTCTCACTCAGCATCCCCATTCTTCATAAAGCAAAGAGGCAAGATTCTTTTATCTCTGAGAAAATACTTTGATCTTTCATATTGAAGTTTGCATCTACCATTTTGTGAAGTGGATCATTGGAAAGGCAGGGAGTTGGGGATGGAGAAAAGGGCCTAGGCAGGAGTGAAAGGACTGCACAAGGGGTCAAGCTTTAAAGCTAGGTCTGGCCTGGGCCACTGGCAGCAGTGGTTCTAGAATCCTACCTTCCCAGGGTAACTGGCTCAGAGGGCTCCCCAGTTTGTTGGTCTCTTTCCCTAGGGACTCATCCTATTCCTGGTTTTGTCATCCATTGGGCTCCTTACCCATTTACTTTCCTTAGCCCTTTGCAAGTAAGCAAACTCCACCTACCCTACTTGTAACAGCTGGGGCAAAAACTGGTTTCGACCCTGGCTAGTAGATCAGGACTGAAAAAAACATTTGTCAAATTATTCAGCCAGGGTCCCCAAGAGGCAGGAAAATTTTTCAGTATTTCACTGAGGTGTCTTTAGGGAAGCACTTACCACCCTTCCATAGTTAGGCATGTCATAACTTTGGATGATTCTACTATTGGCTAGAGGTGTCCAGCCAGTAAGGTATCCTAGCTCCAGACCCCTGTCCTGGCCAAAGGGGAAGATCCAGAAATCCAAAGGAAGTGACACTGGTGCCAACACAAGGCCAGAGACACCAGCAACCCAACTGATGACCTACTGTTCCAAATAACTAGATGGGGTGGCACATGGTTGACCTAGTTGCCTATAAGCAAGCTGCTATGGTGCTCTAAGTGAACAATGGGACAGAAACTCTCAGCTCTAACTGCACACCAAGTTAAGGCCTGTTAGAGCTCAAGGGATATGTGTGGATACTGGATAGAGACTCACTAAATACTAAGTTACTCTTGTTAAAAACCCCAACGACATTCTTAAGTCTAGCCACCTTCCTCTCAACTAATTAACAGGTAGAACATAAATCTGAACAAGCCACTGACCAGAATTATGCCAGCTGCCCTGATCTTTGGGACCAGCCACTGATGGAGCAGAAAGCACATGGCTCACTAAGGGCAGGAGTTTCACAAAGGGTGGCATTAGGAGACCTGGGCCTGCCACGATCACCCTAATCAGGCCACTAAAGCAAGAGGACTTCCTCCTTTAACCTCAGCTCAAAAGGCAGAACTTACTGCCTTCATCTGGCTCTTCAATTTGCCCAGGGTAAAAGGGCCAATATATACTGACTCCACGTATGCCTTCCTGATCTTACACAGACACAGACAGACAGACAGACAGACAGACAGACAGACAGACAGACACACACACACACACACACACACGCCATCTGGAAAGAAAGGAGACTTTGGGTTTTTTTTTTTAAAAGGTTTTGTTTTGTTTTTTGTTCAGGGTCTCACTATGCAGCACAGACTCGTAGTGATCCTTCTGATTTCTGCCCCCTAGTGCTGGGATTACAGGAGTACGCCACCACACCCAGACTCCATTGCTAGCTCAGTGCGCCTGGGGGTTGGGCTGGCATGGCATGTGGTGCCAGGGATCAAACCCTGGCCCCTGTGCTTACCTAAGCAAGTGCTTAGTCCGCTGAGCTACACCACTAGCCCTGAAAGGAGATTTTGACCAGCCACCAGTCACCAATAAAACAGACCACAGAGGGACCGGGGAGATGGCTCAGTGGAATAAGCGCTTCCCTGGTAAGCGCAAGGGCCTGAGTTCAATCCCCGGTTCCACCAAAAAAAACCCCAAACAAACAAACAAACAAACAAAAAACAGACCACAGATCCTCACCCTCCTGGAGGTGGTAAATCTCCTTAGATAAGTAGCAGTTTTTATTGCTGGTTCCTTGGGTCTCCCAAATTCAAAAGCAGATTTGGCTGTCAAATAGGCTGTTTTAAAAATAACCCCAGCCCATCAAAAACTCTTCCTGGGGCCTAATTTCAAGATTATAACTTGTAGCCAGGGTGCTCTACAGAAGAGCTGCAGATGATTGGTGATGAGGGAGTCCAAAAGAACCAAGGGTGGTACCTGGGGCTCTGGCTGCTCTTGCCAGTGATCATGGTGCCAAGTCACAAAGTCATGACATGCCTTCCTGACCTCAGATTTAAGAAACCTGCCAATGGTAACATAGTCTTGGGAAGGGCACTTCCACTTCCTTGAACCTGGCTTCATTCATCTGAAATATGAGAAAAGGGTGGGATGCTACTGCCACTATGGCAGATAAACTCGCTATAGGCCCTGGAGCTACTCTTATGGGCTCCTTCAGCCTCTTACTGCAACTACATTGGCAAGAACTTCTGTTTAGGAAAATGAAAACAAACAGCTCACACATATGTTTACTACTGAAAATAATTTCTGGCTTAAGACCCATGCACTTTTCTTGCTCTGTGGCACTGATTCCTCTTTGTGTCTTCTAACAAACCGGGCAGAAACATGCACCTCCTTCTTTATCTGGCTCCGGTGATCAATACAGCACCTGATAACCAACCCCTTGCAGCTCCTCTAGCCACCGGAACAAGAACCAAGCAAGGCCACAGCACTCATTCCTCTCCTAGTGGGTCTGGGCATAGCAATTAGAATAGGCAGTGGAGTAGGAGGACATGATATAGGAGATCAGGGCATGGCAAAGCTGGCTCAGGAGGGAGAGGTGACCTGTGAATTATAGGATCCTGGAGCACACATGTGGAACAGTTCCCAAAGCCCTGCACCTGGATTTCTTGTGAGCAACTAAGCAAGTTTTCTAGAGGCTGGCCTAGAGCTGACATCCGCCTAAGGCATGGGACCCCAGCATTACCCCTCAGGACCTGTATGTAGAAGTTCTCACGGGTTTCCTTGACATCTGGACAGTACAAATGACACAGATGCCAAAGAGTTTGCTATCATGGTTTTCCTCAACACAGTCCACCTTGCTTCTTCCATTTTCCTTTCTCTTCTTTTACTCAACCCAAGCAGAGACAGTTTCTCTGTCTTCACTTTTACTTTCTCAAATAAATTTTGTTACTGCTTTTTGTTCCTTTCATTTAATTCTTTGTTGGTGATGAGAACCTAGACTCTAACTCCAGGAGGAGAGGCCAATGACCCAGAAATGGCAACATGTAATTGGTAAGCCACTTTTAGAAGGAGCTACCCCGTAACATTTCTACTGAGCTACCTTCAGCCCTTTTTACTTTTGTAAATTTGAAACAGGGTCTCATTCAATCACTAAATTGCCTGGGGTGGCCTCAAATTTGCAATTCTCTAGCTTCAGCCTCCCAGAGTGCTGAGATTATAGTGTGTAACCATGCCTGGCTGTATGTTTTGGGTTTTTTTTTTTTTTTTTTTTGGCAGAACCAGGGATTGAATTTAGCCTTTGCACAAGCGCTTTTCTACTGAGCCATCTCCCCGGCCCCATGTATCTCTTTTTAAACATTGGCGCCTGGTGTTAACTCTCTGTGATGTTTACTTCATGTGTCTACTGGTGTGGGTCACGGTGCAGGGATACTAGTTAAACATTCTCCTCAATGTTTCTGACAGGGTGTTTGACTGGGTAAAGCAGATTGTCCTCTATAATGCAGGAGGGCCTCAGCCAAATAAGCCAAGGCCTGACTAGAATAGAAGGTCAGCCCCACCCCATCCCCAATCACATCTTGCCCTTCCCCAGGAAGCAGGAATTCTCTCAGCAGATGGCCTCTAAACTGTACTTCTCCTTGAGACTCCAGCCTGCTGGCTTCCCTCATCAGAGTTTACATTTGCCAAGCCTCCACAATCACTTAAGCCAACTCCTTAAAATAATCTTTCTTTCTCCAAATATATCTTATTGGCCCTCTTCCTCTAGAGAACCATAACATACTCAACTATAGGAATAACACCCCTAGACCTGAGAGAACCCATTTTAGAAAGCATTTAACATCTGCTTCCTCTTGTACACTGTCTAGCAGTAAGAAATACAGGCTCTGGACTCAGATGGCCTTGAGTTAAAGTTCCATCTGCTACCTGGAAGTTGTGTCTAGGGAAGTTATCAAACTGTATGCCTCAAGTTTCTCATTTATAACATGAGGATAAAAATAGCTCCTCGGCCAATGGATCTTTTTTTTTTCTTCCCTGGTACTAGGGATTGAACCCAGGGCCTTCACAATGAGCTACATTCCCCAGCCCTATTTTATTTTGAGACCAGGTCTCACCATGTCACTAAGTTGCCCAGGTTGGATTTGAACTTATGATGTTCCAGTCTCAATTTTGAAGAGTGCTGGGATTACAGGTATATGGCAATGCAACAGGCCTTGGGTTTTGTATGTTTGTTGTTTTTCTGAGATTCTATTAGATGATGCAAGATACTTTAACTGGGGGCTGGGAGCTTTTAAACACTGAGTAACAATCAACCATCATCAATGATGACAGTGACTACAAAGACTCAACTGATCCTTTTCTCTTATTTCAAATGAGCAAAGCCAGGTTCAAGGAAGTGAAAGTGCCCTTCCCAAAACCATCTTACCATTGGTAGGATCAGGTTTTTTATTTTTTGGTGGAACCAGGGATTGAACTCAGGCCCTCGCAATTGCCAGGGAAGCACTTACTCTACTGAGCCACCTCCCCACGCCCCAGGATCAGGTTCTTAATCTGTGTTTCTGTCATAATATTTATTTTTTTTCTGTCATAATATTTAGTATATAACATCACTTAATTCAACATAAAATTTAGCACTTATTTTGATATTCATGCAGTTTCAGTAAGAGTACCTAATACTCAGGAGTTGTAAGTTCAAGGCCAGCCTGAGCTACACAGACCCTATTGCTGGGGGGGGGGGGG
>NW_004524683.1:11231-13881 GCF_000260255.1 Octodon degus | reverse complement strand
GGAGTTGTAAGTTCAAGGCCAGCCTGAGCTACACAGACCCTATTGGGGGGGGGGGGGGAAGATCAGAGACTGAGGTCACCCAAATTAGAGGTTAACAGGGATGTTCAGCTGTACCCAGAAGACTGAGGCCACTATCCTAACCCTGTAAATAAGGTGGGAGATCAGGGCTGGGCCAGATTCAGTGAAGCAAGTAGGCACAATCTGTCAGTTATGAGACCCACGGCACATGCTCAAAACACAGAGCCCAGGATGACCGTGCAGTTCCTGCAAATAGTCCACAGGACCAATCAACCACAGAAATTTGGCAGAAATGATCAAAACTTGAGATGGATCCCAAGGTCCCTATGACCCAACCACTGGACAGAGCCTTTTCTGTGTTCAACAACTGGGATCTGAAAGAGAATGAAAAAGACAGAAACCAAGAAAAAGGGCCAAAATTACAGCTGTGTAACCAACAATGCTTCAAGCACACCTGAGTCATACAGGGGACAACCCAGGCCTCATCAACAAAAAGAGTTCCTGCCTTAAGCATAACAGGCACACAGCTGTGCCAGGCCACCACAGGGCCCTGCTGTGTGTCAGGTGGCCAATGTGAGTGTTGCCACTGTCGGGTAGGGGCTAGGCCTGCCACAGCCCTAACACCCACTGTGACAAAGAGGACAGAGGGGCCTGGGGCAAACTCCATGCCCTGTACCCAAACACCTCCATCTCCTGTGAGAAACCCTTGGTGACACTACAAGTCACGGGTGAGCAAATTCAATTCCTTTTATTTTTTTGGTGGAACCGGGGATTGAACTCAGGTCCTTGAGCTTGCCAGGGAAGCACTTATTCCACTGAGCCATCTCCCCGGCCCCTCAATTCCTTTTAGATATAGCACAGCTTATTCTGTTTTCCTTCTCTGGAAAACTTCTCTCTAGAAATAGAGCCAGAAGTGGGGCAAAGGGGAGTCTTGGTCACAGCTGCTTTGACATATCAACTGAAGGTCAAATAGTCACGTATGAATTTCACTGTCCCATGGTGTCCCAATTCCTCATTAGGAAGATTTACTAATAAAACTGGGAAGAATACACTTTGTTTCCACCTTCAAGGAATGTACATCTTGCTACCTTTTCTATGTGTCATTGTCCCAGCCTGTGTTTATGGCACCAAGAACCTGGAAAGAATTTCTTCAGGACCTAAAAGCCAAGATTTCAGGACAGATGGAGGCCCACATGACTGAGATCACCACAGAGACAGTTTTTCCTATAATCAAAACCACCCCTCAACCATAGAGATTCCAGATCTCTGACACCAGGACTGAGACATGACCAACACCAGCCCACTGCTTAATCTTCGAGAAATGAATCAGTCTGTACCTCAGTACTATAGTTTGTCCTCTCCAGCTACCTAACCTGAAGTCCTTTCCTTTCTTTCCCCTAATATTCCAATTAAAAGTTTTTTCTTATAAATTTGAGCATTGGCCTTAATTTCCATTTCCACTAAAGCAAGGAGTCATGCCAGCCAGTGACACCTGGACAGGGTTCTTTCCTCCCTCTTTCACCAAGGCTGTCCCCCTGGCACACATCATCCTTAGCCACCTTTGTTCCCTGGCCACCTCATCCTCTTTCATTCAGATGCAGACCCACTGACTCCCTCCAGGAAGTCTTCCTAACTGGTGCTCTACCCCCGCTGTGTCTGCCACCAGTGCTTCCATGGATGAGCATGGTCTGTCTGCCTGTTCCCCCATCAAGGTAAAGGCCATGGGTCACTGACCCTTGTGTGGCCACTGCCTGGCACTACACCTGATGCAGTAAATAAGTATATAAATAAGTTAAAAAAACAAAGAGAAAAATCCAAAGTTAAATTCAAACCTCAAGGGCTGGCGAGAGCGTTCAGTGGGCCAAACACCTGCTTTGTCAAGCACAGGGACCAGGGTTTGATCCCTAGCACCACATGCCATGCCTGTGCTGGTCCCACCTCTGGGACATGCTGAGTTGGTGACTCAGTCCAGGCGTGGTGGTGCAGGCCTATAATCCCAGTGCTAGGGAGGCTGAAAACAGGAGGATTACTCCAAAGTCCAAGTCTGAGCTGCATAGTGAGGCTCCGTACCAAATACAGTAAAAAAAATAAAAAATAAAAAATTCAAACCTCAGTTTTGTCAGAGTCATCATTGCCTAGTAATTCATCATCCTCTTCTCTTCCTGAGCCTCTTGCAGGTCCTGACTGATGTTTTGGGGTTTCACCAGGATCCTCAATGCTTATCGTGGTGGCATCTGGGTTTGCTGCTAACGAAGTGGGTATATCACCAAATTCTGAAATCAAGTACAATACAAAGATTTCAAGGATCTTACACATATCAGAAATGTTATGCTTTCATTGAAAGCCAAGTTGTTACAACCTATGGACCCTACCCAAGAGTAATAGCCACAAGCTTGACGAAAAAAGTCTCAAGCAGAAATCAATCGGACATTGAAAAATGATTATGAGCACAACAGAATTTGGAGTCAGACTTAAGATTTCAGTCCTAGCTCAGCTATTTCCTAACAGCATGAACCTGAGTACGTAACTATAAACCTCAGTGTTCCTACCCACACAACAAAGAGAATAATATTTATGATAAAGAATTTGGAAAGTCAGGGGCTAGGGAGATGGCTCAGTAAAATAAGCACTT
>NW_004524683.1:1416-10392 GCF_000260255.1 Octodon degus | reverse complement strand
CCTATTCTACTGAACTACTTCCCCAGCCTGAGAGTAAAGATTTTGGAAGTAGGTTTTGACGACCTTCTGAATTTCTATAGGGTCTATACAGTGATTTTTACCCTTTTCATTCCATATTACATGAATGTGAATTTTTTCTTTACTTCTTTTGACAAGGTTGGCTAGGGGTTCATCAATTTTATTTACTCTTTCAAAGAACCAACTCTGATTCATTAATTCTTTGTATTGTTTTCTTTGTCTCCAATGTATTCTTTTCTGCTCTGATCTGTATAATTTCCTGCCTTCTTTGGGTCAGATTTGTTTTTATTTTTTAGAAGCTTGAGGTGCAGCATAAAACTGTTGATTTGGGCTCACTCTGTTTTCCTGATGTAAGAATTTACCGCGATAAATTTCCCTCTCAAGACAGCTTTCATTGCATCCCACATTTGGTAAATTCTATTTGTTTGACTGTAAATATTGTTTAATTTCTTCTTTAATTTTATCTGTGACCCTCCTAGGTATTTTTCCAAATGAACTGAAAACATCATCCCACAGTGACTTCTGTGCACTCATGTTTATAGCAGCGCAATTTGTCCCAGCTAAATCTTGGAAACAACCCAAATGCCCATCAACTGAGGAATGCATAAAAAAGATGTGGTATTTTTACATAATGGAGCATTATTCAGCTATAAAGAAAGATAAACTCGAGGCTTTTATAGGTAAATAGATGCAAGTAGAGACCATACTGGTAAATGAAATAAATCAGACCCCCATGTGCAAACACTGCATTGTCTTGCTAGTGTAAGAACTTGAAAGAGTAAACAAAATCTGAAAGGTACAACAGACACTGTGAAAAGAAAAAGAATCTGTTTAATTGGAAAGAAAAACTGGGATGAGGAAAAGGACAAAAGACGGAAAAAAGATATATTTATGTATATACACAGGATAGATTGGATAACTGTACCGCTGATTTCTTCTGTTCTATTGAAAGGAGCAGTTAATGCTTAAATTTTTTCTATTTTTCCCCCTTTAATTTCTTTCTTTTTTTTATGAGCAGGATATATTTATTGAGGGAAACAAAGTTCCTATCTGAGAGAGGGACAGGAGGGGGGCCCACGAGCGGGTGGTCCCTGGGAAGCTGTCTCTTCCAGGGACTTTTACAGAGGAAAACCATGCGGTGAGGCAGGTCTAAGGTGGTGGAGAAGAGATGGGAACTCACTTAGTCCCTTTTAATTTCTTGTAACTTTTTTTTTTAAAACCAATTTTGCATGTTTTTTTTTTTCTTTTTCATTTTAAACAAGAAGTTTATTTAAACAACAAGGCACTTGACTTAAAGGGAAAACTAGGATTCTTCTTTTTTAAAGAGTAATTTACTCCTACTTAAAGACAGATTGCCCTACATGTAACAGCTACATACAAAACAGTTATAAAATTGTCCTTGGTTTTACAATGATAAATGAAAAACATTAAAATTCTCCAATCAAACAGGGTATGCAAGGAATTTTATGCTGCTGTCTTTTCTGTTAAAACAGTGAGAGCAAAATAACTTCCTGGAATATAAAAATAAGAGCTGATGAGCATGCCACTAGTGGAGAAAGGGGATTATTTTCACAGAACCAGTAATTCCCCATCTTATCTCCATTTGATGTCAATCAAAACATACTGATGGCCAGTTAGTAAAAAAAAAGTAATATGCTTGTGCACATACACCAGATACTTTATGTACAATAAAGGAATGGGGAAGGGGTAAAGGAAAGAATAAGGAAAACTATACTGTGGTAGTCAGGATGTGGTGGAATCAAATTGCAGTTTTCTAATTGAGAATGTATTCTTGGTCTGTTAGAACAGAGTTCTGGAGTAGTTGCAGGTTCCCTTTTTAGTAGACACCTCCTGTCTGCTGCTGGAACATGTCAAATGGATCTTCATCCTCCATTTCCAACTGTGCAGGTGTGTCTGTTTCACTGATTGGCTGTCCATCAAATCAGAATCTGATCTGCCTCATTGACAAACCCTGTCGTTCACCATACATAGGCTTTCATTAGTTTGCTAAGTGGTGTATGCCTCTTAATCTTAAACTGCACCACAGAACCATCCTTCCCCTGCCACCTTCAAACTAATGTGATCGTTGTTCTCAATCTTGACTCCTTCCTTGGGCTTTTTGTCCGCCACAGCGAATGCCCGTGTCTTCTTAGCTGCCGCTTCACAAAAGTACCAGGTCCGCACCGAATGAGCACACAAGCAGCACCAGGAGTGGCAGAAGGAGGCAGCAGCGGTACAATTTTGCATGTTTCCATCTGGTAATGTAAACTAATTTGAAGATAACACTGTGTAATACAACAACCACTGTCAAATTCCTATTATTTTATTTAGTGAAATTCTGTATCGTTTCTAATATGGTCAACCCCCCTCCCAATTTTGTATTCTTTAAAAAAAAAAAAAAAAACCTGGGATGCAGCTCAATGCAAAGGTCCAGAATTCAACCCTAGTAAAACACACAAACCCCACAAAAATATCAGAGGGAGGAGTCTGGAATATTATCTAAGTCAAGTCTGCTAAATGTTTGGCCGAATCTAAACCTCTCTTCTTTCATTAAAGTTTAAAAAAAATTTTATTTTCCAGAAGCCAGGGAGATGGCTCAGTGGAATAAGCACTTCCCTGGCAAGCGTAAAGGCCTGGGTTCAATCCCTGCTTTCACCAAAAAAAAAAAAAACGAAAAAGAAGAAGAAAAGAAATTTTATGTTCCAGTAAGTGATAATCATAGAAAATATGAAGACAAAAAGTACAAATGATATAATAAAAATTGCTCTTAGTCTCTTCATATAAAAACACTGAGGCCAAGGAGATGGCTCAGTAGAATAAGCGCTTGCTTGACAAGCGCAAGGAACTGTGTTCAATCCCCAGTTCGGCCAAAATAAAGAAATAAAAGCTATGAATTTAGTAACTTCCTTTTCTTTATATAGTGAGACTCATGCCAGTGATTGTCATTAATTCAAGAAATATTTATTCATGTTTCCAGGGTGCTGACTGCCAACAATTTTGTATCCTGTTTTTATATACTGGTGATTACATATAAAACTTCTTTTCACAGTCTTTAAAATATGTAAGGACTGTCTGTGGAGAAAGTATTTTGATTACTGTCTCAGGATGACCACCTACCAGTGCATTCACTATGTCACCAGGCTTAAGGTTCTTGAGCCATACTGCTAACCTGCTTTCCAAAAGAGTCCGACCCATTGATATCCACCAGCAGTGACTGGGACTGCCTGTCTCTGGGCATCCTGACACACTTTATTTAGCTGCAGTTGAATAAAATTCAGGGCATCTCAGCCTTTGAAGGCCTTAGGAACACTACCATTATTAACACTACAGCAGGACACAGATTCTGTCAACAGGATGGGGCTCTTGAAAAACTGAGTTTACACTCATTTCCTGTCAGCTAAAAGAATAGTTTTAAGGAGAAAACCAAAGTAAATAAATCAATCAGGCAGCTAATACATAACAATTATTTCAGCCTCAGGCAACAATTGGAACAGCATGAAGGTCTAGAATAAGACAGCTCTTTGTTCAGGTTGAGACTTAGTTGATGACCCATAATCCTGGACAAATTACTCCCAGTTGTAATACACGAGGTTAGAACTACCATGACTTACTGGATAGGGCACCAGCATTAAAAAAGATGGTCACAGCCTTGCCAGAGGGACTCAGACCAAGTAAGATATACTTAAAACATGTATTTAAAAAGTTTACCAGAGAGAAGGGCAGGCCAGGAGGAAGAATAGAGAGGGGGCATTTAAGAAAGGCAGATTCCAGGGAGACTCAAAGGAAGGTAACTCATCCACAGTAGTTGGAGATCCAAAAAGGTGAGAAAAGTAGCCAGAGGAATAGGGAAGCACCACAGGTACAGGCTGGGAGGTGAGCAAGACCCAGAACAAGGAAGTGCCTCTGGTGGAGGAAGGGCAGCAGACGCCACATTTTGATTGGAGTGTGCACCGTGCGTACTTACTAGCATGATACAATTTAGAATTTTTTGCACGTTACTCTTGTCCACCTTAGTTCCTTGAGGACAGGCTAGGGTCTGACTTTTGCCATCAACGTTCTCCACTTCTACATCCTGGCATCTCCTAAGCCATGTTTTACCTCTGTTCCCTCCCTCACACATCTTCTACCTCCACTTTTCCATGTACCACTACCATTTTTCTCCAAGGAAGCCACCTACAACCCCCACAGCCCACTTTATTAACCCTGCACTAACCACTGCCCATCTCCCCTCAAGCCTCACTTCTGCCAGTCCTCCACTCTGCCCCCATGTGGGGTCTGGAACACACACCTTTTCAATCTTATTTATTTATTTATTTATTTATTTATATGGGGGGGCAGCTCAGCCCACCAAGGGGCGGGGCTGGCTGGCATGTGGTGCTGGGGGATTGAACCGTGGTCCCTGTGCTTTCCTAAACTTGTTCTTAGTAGGTGCTTTAGATTACTGAGCCATCTCACCAGCCCCTTTTTTTTTTTTTTTGCAGAACCAGGGATTGAACTCAGGTCCTTTCACTTGCCAGGCAAGTGCTTATTCCACTGAACTATCTCCCCGGCCCCCACCTTTTCAGTCTTGTGAGGGAAAAAATCAAACTTCTTTTCTCCTCAGGACTTGCACATACTATTCTCTATGTTTGAACTTTCTTGCCTCTCACTCCAAAGAAGCCTCTCTAATGAAGCAAGCAAAATATGACTGCAGCAAGGGCATAAGTCATGTGGTTCACTGGAGAAAGATGGTCTCAGACAGAAAGATGGCACAAAACCCCTAAACTGTGATAATACCAGAAATAGTGATGTGGCCCTGCTGCAGGGGCAGAGAGGAAAGGCAAGAGCAGCAGGAGATAAAATCAGGGGAGAGGAAGAAGACTGGATCCTGTGGGGGGCCTCCTAAGTCACAGAGCCCCAGCTTTCACTCCTAGTAAGATGGGAACTAATGGAAGGTTCTGAAAGAATGACACAACCTGACTTAGTTTTAAAGACTATCAAGGCTGCAGACTATATTCTCTGGAGGGTTAAGGGTGGAAACAAGAAACTAGAAGAATGACAATAAGGGCTATAATTAGGCCAAAAGATGGTAAGTGTCATGGTTAGGAGTAGAGGTGGAAGCTGTGGGAAGCAGTCAGGTGCAAAGCCTACTATGGATACGGCAGTGTTTGTCAAAGAAGGGATTTCTCTCCATTAATCAGAGATCTTCCTCATCAGTAAAGTCTGCAATGCCAGACTGCCTGGGTTCAAATCCGTTCTTGATGGTTTACTAACTATATCATCTTCAGGTAAATTGCTCAAGTTTCTGTGCCTCCATTTCTTATTGAGAAAAACACTAGAGCCCGGCCGAGGGGGTGGGGAGTCAACGGTTAATCCCAGCACCCCAGAGGCTGAGGAAGAAGGACTGTCAAAGAGTTTGGCAGGGACAAACACTAAAATGACGGGTGTGACCAACCGTCTCTTACCAAGGTGTGTGAAATAATTTACAAGCCGCCATAGAAATAAAAATGCATTGCTTTGAGTGCAGAACTCGCCATCATAAAGGTGGCCATCCAATCGCTATACCTTCAAATTGCAAGTTATCCACAGCTGCCATTCAGCCGGTGGGTCTTCTCCCAGTTAGGAGGAGGGAAATGTGCAGAGGCCTAAGAGGAAAAGAAAAGTACATTTTATCAAATAATAAAGTAAAACATCTACAGACAAAACCCATTTCAGTGTTAGAAAAGGTACTACTTGCCCTTGTTCCCTTTGTCAGTGGGGCTTATAGGTCTAAATATAAAACTATTATAAAGAAATTGCCAAGGGTAGTGGCGAACGCCTGTAATCCCAGCACTCAGGAAGCTAAGGCACAAGGGTGGACTGCTTGGAGTTCGAGGCCAGCCTGAGCAACACAGTAAACTCAAGGCGGGTCTGGACTACATAGCGAGACCGTCACAACAAAACCAAACCAAACCAGAACAGAACAAGAAACTTAGCGCGGTAGGTCCACAAGTTCCACCCAATTCACACGCCCACCGTGTGGGTGTTTAGGGACGGAGGGATGCAGCCTGGGTGGCGGGATGAGGGAGAGAGGCTGAGGTTGGTCAAGAGACAGAAAACAAAAAATGTTCAGGCCAGACAGCGGTTAAGGACATGGCTTTGGGATCTGACCGACCTGAGTTTGATTCCCGATCGTCTTTTCTCTGCTGTGTGGGGCTCCTCCGGGTCTCAGCTTCCTCATCTGTAAAACGGGTTCACAAAGGCGCCTAATCACACCGTACAGGAGCCATTAAACACCGCGCAAGTGAGGCACTTCGCACGCAGCCGGGCAGCGTAGGAGGCGACCCTGCAAGTTTGAAGCCGCGGCAAGCTGTAAGGGCAGGAGCCGAGCCGCAGCCGCAGCACCCCGCGCGCAGCCAGGGTCCCCTGGGCCCGAGAGGCCCGGCCAGCGCTTCCTTCCCGCGGAGTTGCCGGAAGCCGGAGATCCGGGGCGGGGCCTCCCGCCTCCTCCGGGCAGAGCCCCGCCCTCTTAAAGCGGCAGCACCCTGGAAACGCTCCCAGAGACCTTCGCGCAGAAGGCCGGGCTCGCCCCGCCCCGCGGCTGGCTGCGCCGGCTCCCAGGGACTGGCGCGGCAGGGGCGGGGCGCGGCGGAGCCCGCGAGGTCCGGCGGCGCGCGCCGGGCTTGTTTCCACCACCTCTTAGGGAAAACCAAACTAGAGCAATACGAGATGATTGCCAAAAGAGAAAATGGTCACCCGCGTCACCAGTCTTCTGGGCTTCTTTGGCTATAAAAAATCTCACCCACTAGGGTGAGATGAGAGAAGAGGACACGGTAGCAACTGCTAACTTGAGCACGTCGACAAGTGTGGCCCCGCATCCGGGTTTGTGCCTTTAGCCCGCCCTTCCTCCAGAGGGGACATCTATGGAGGGATGGACCTCTCACCGGTGTCCCCCAGGTTTATACCTGCCTTCCCAAAAGACAAGGCGCGGCTAACCTGGCCTGCTGCAGCCTGCTTCGCTTGCTCCAGACTCTAGGGATCCTTTGCTCGCACAGTCCCTGGACTGCGACCAGGAGTGATTTTGTTTGTTGGTGGGTGTGGTGGGGTGCACCTGTAATCCCAGCACTCAGGAGACTGAAGCAGAGGATCTCCATGCGTTTGAGGCCCGTCTGGGCTACACAGTGAGACCCTGTCTCAAAAAAAAAAAAAAAAAAAAAAAAGTAATTCTGTCTTCTGGGTCAGCAGTGCCACCCTAGGGACCCAGGTAAACAGTAATTGCTCACTGAAGACTAATACAGTCGGGTACAATGTCATATTATTAATCATCATGGATTAATATGTATCATGCTATGCAGTGAGGGGTTATTTGACCTGGGTCATGATCAGACTGTGTCCGTGTAGGATTTCTTATTCTCACAACAATCCTAAAGCTGGCGGTGGTATTCTCTTTGTGTAAAGAGAAAGCTGAGGCTTAAAGAATGTGCAGGACACTTTGGGTTGAATGTGCACCAGCAGTGAATCTCAGTTCGCGGGTCCAGATACACGCGTGTCTGACACCTTCTATGTACCATTTGCTCTTGGCTTTCCCTTGCTGCTGGCCCTTGGCCTTCATTCCTGGCCCTTGGACTCATACTTACCTTGAACTCACACAAAGTCTTGTTGGCACCAAGAGTGGCTCCAGAAAACAGGACCAGACTGCCCAGCGGTAATGAGGCAGCATGCCTGGTCATGAGGGGTGGGTTAGGAGGGTGGGGGCAGCGCCAGAATTACTATAGGATCTGTCTTCTGTTCACGTGGGTAATTGCGGGTGCAGGGATTTGGTGTGGCACTGAACCAGGAAGACAGCAATTTTTATTTTGTTTGTTTTAGGCAGGCTCGGCCTCGCCAGCCATGTAGTTCAAGCTGACCTTGAGTTCAAAGCAGTCCTCCAGCCTCAGCCTCCCAAGGACTGGGATTACGAGAGTGCCCCATAACCGGCCCCCCCCCCCATGCAGCCATTTTCTCTTTCAGATCTTTTCACCTGAGGTGGAATTCCTGAGACTGTACCTGAGAATTCAGGCACAGGGATTTTCTCTTTTCGTGGGATTCACAGATTAGGCTTGATCTTGGTGATGTTGTACACAGGACTTCTTATTAGGGGTTGAGATCCATATCTCAACCTCTATCGTTTCTCAAATTCCTACTTTGCCATTCAGGCCAAGGAATCTTTTTTCTAGCTTAACTCTTAATTATGAATCTTGTTCCTATCTATTCTCTAAGTACTTATCTGTCTCTTTAAAACTTAAAAACTGGGGGCTGAGGGCTGGTGAGATGGCTCAGTGGTTTAAAGCACCTACTTAGAGCAAGCTAAGCTAAGCAAAACACAGGGACCACGGTTCAATCCCCCAGCACCACATGCCAGCCAGCCCCGCCCCCTGGTGGGCTGAACTGGCCACACACACACTAAATAAATATTAAAAAACAAAACAAAACTGGGGGCTGAGAATGTGATTCCCTAGTGGAGCACTTGCCTAGCATTTATGAGGCCGGAAATCAATCTCCAGCGCCGCAAAACAAAAGGGGACCGGTGTTTGGGTTTGGGGGGCACAGCTATAACTCAGTCACAGCCGAGGCTGGGCTCACACAATCCCAGGCAGCCCAGTGACAGGTTTTGGGAGGCTGAGACAGAACGAGAGCTTTGGCCCAGGAATTTGAGTCCCTGTATTTTTTTGTTTTTAAAGCCCTCTTGAATTTTTTTTTTTTTTTTTTTTTTTTTTTTGCGGAACCGGGGATTGAACTCAGGTACTTGCGCTTGCCAGGGAAGTGCTTATTCCACTGAGCCATCTCCCCAAACCCCTCTTGAATTTTATAAAATAATCCTGCAATCAGATCCTTTACTAAACTCAAATATTAAATATAATAGTTTTCCTGTTGATGCAGATAACAGATTAGATTTTCCTAATAATTGATCATCTGCATATGATGAGTATAGTACAATCTTTTCACACTTTTTTAAAAAAA
>NW_004524683.1:0-1316 GCF_000260255.1 Octodon degus | reverse complement strand
CCAGCTCAGCCCACCAGGGGGCGGGTCTGGCTGGCATGTGGTGCTGGGGATCGAACCGCGGTCCCTGTGCTTTGCCAAGCTTGTTTCAAGTAGGTGCTTTAGACCACTGAGCCATCTCTCCAGCCCCAAAAAATGACTTATTCAAGTGGCCGGGACTAATTTCTGTGTAGTTTATTACAGGTTTTGAGATCTATTTTTCTATTTAATGAAGTTTTCTCTTATTCTTGGTTTTTGCAAAGATTTTCTCTTAGAAATATAAATAGATGTTGAATTTTATCCAGTTTTTTTTGAAGTTTTATAAGAAATCATGTGCTCTTTCTGTTTAGTCCATTAGAATGGTGGGTAGTAAAACACAAATTCAGCAAATCTGAGTTACTCAAACCTTGCAAATTTTACTTTATTTTATTTTTTAATATTGTTGGCAGAACCAGGGATTGAACTCAGGCCCTTGGCGCTTGCCAGGGAAGCACTTATTCCACTGAGCCATCTCCCCAGCCCCTAAACCTTGCAAATTTTAAACAAAGGTTTAATCCCTTCTCTGGCTACTTAGAAATAAGCTCTAGGCTTATTAGGCTGTCCTACCTAATAAGAGTGTCCTTGCAGCCAGGTGCATGCCTGTTCTCAGAGACTTGGGAGACTGAGGCAAGATGATTGTAAGTTCATAGCCAACCCAGGCAATTTATCAAGACCCTGTGTCAAAATAAAATTGGCTTGGAATATAGCTCACAGGTAGAGTGCTTAGCTAGCATGGGCAAGGCCCTAGATTTGATTCCCAGTACTCAGGGAGTGGGGTGGGGGGAGAGAGATGGCAAAAGAGTGACCTTGTTTATCTAAGGCTTTGGACCATTCCAGATGATTTATGTGTGATTTATGGTTGTGATCTTGGGCCATGTGGTGTAACACTAATGCCTGGAGTAGTTGAAGACTGAAAGTCAGGCACATAAGAATGCCAGCCATATCTATGTGGCCCACCACCAATGAAAAATCTGGAGACCAATGCTTAGGGAAGCATCCCTACTTGACAACGAGAACTGACCCAATGAGCTGTAAAAGCCTCAAGTCAATAACTTCTGAGGATAACCCACTAATATTATAAACTACTAGACAGTGTTAGATTGTTTAGTTGAATTCAAACACCTATAGTATTTAGATGCCAATAGAATACTCACCTCTGATAGACAATAAAAAAAGATACAAAGGAAAGATCATTTTGTATTTATATATACAAAATAGGATAAATTTACAGCTACTTTCGCTTAATTCAATGAGAAGAAAGAGGTGTACTAACAGTGTTTGGACAGGATATCCTGTCTGCT
>NW_004524682.1:10293330-10294119 GCF_000260255.1 Octodon degus | reverse complement strand
TTTTGGCATCTATGTTTATGAGGGAGATCGGCCTGTAGTTCTCTTTCTTTGTCACATATTTCCCTGGTTTTCTTATAAGCATAATACTTGCCTCCAGGAATGATTTTGGGAGGATTGCTTCTTTTTCAATTTCATGGAAGATTTTGAGGGGCATAGGGACTACTTCTTCTGTAAATGTCTTGTAGAATTCAGCTGTGAATCCATCTGGGCTTGGACATTTCTTTGCCGGTAGGTTTTTAATTACATCTCGTATTTTATTGGCTGTTCTTGGGCTATTGAGAGTGGTTATATCTTGTCGATTCAGTTGTGGTAATTTTTACCTTTCAAGGAATCGGTCCACTTTTTCTGTGTCTTCTATTCTGTTAGAGTAAAGATTCTCAAAGTATCCATTGATAGTCTTCTGAATTTCCACTGGGTCTGTTGTAATTACACCCTTTTCATTCCTTATTGCTTGTATTGAATTTTTTCCTTCCTCTTTTTGTGAGGTTCACTAGGGGCTTATCAATTATATTTAATCTTTCAAAGAAGCAGTTTTTTGATTTTTAAATTCTTTGAATTGTTTTCTTTGTCTCAATTGAATTAATTTCTGCTCTAATGTTTATGATTTCTTCCCGTCTTTTAGCTCTGTGTTTGATTTGCTCTTCATTTTCTAGTTCTTGAAGTTGCAACATTAGGGTATTTATTTGTTTTCATTCTGTTTTTCTAATGTGTGAGTTCACAGCTATGAATTTCCCTCTGAGAACTGCTTTCAACGTATCCCATAAATTATGATAAGTTGGGCTTGAATTT
>NW_004524682.1:10285376-10286146 GCF_000260255.1 Octodon degus | reverse complement strand
TTTGATCCAGCCATCACCCTTCTTGGTACCTTCTCCAGAGAATTAAAAGCAATATTCCATAGCAATATTAGCACTCCCATGTTTAAACTGACTCAGTTTGTAATAGCTAAATTTTGTAAAAAAAAAAAAAAAAAGTACATCAATCAAGGGCTGGATAAGGAACGATTTTTTTTAGTACTATAGAACAGTACTCAAATTTAAAGAAGGATAATGTTGTGTCCTTTCTAAGTAAATGGATGATCCTTGAGGCCATGCTCTTAAGTGAGATAAACAAGATACACATGTGTAAATACTATCCTGTTTATATGTTCTGAGAAACAGGAAGTCTAAACAAGGAACAAAATATATAATTGATGTTGGTAAATAAGATATTGTTCAAATGGGAAGAGAAACTAGGGAAGGAGGACAGGAAAAGAAGAGAATAAAACAAATGGAAAGAAAAATGGAGAAAAAGCTTTTGTAAATACAGTGTGAAGATTGTTTCAAGTTAGGGAAGGAGAAATGGGAAGAAGGAATCAGGATACATCATATACAGACAAAAATGATTAATATGATCATTATGCTTACATAAAATCTACCAACAAACTTAATTTTAAGAAAAAATACATGAAGTATTTTAAATTTGTGATAAATTACAAATAAGTGATTTGTACACCATCAAAATTTAATTTAATTTTAATACAATTATGTCCCGAGCCAGCGGGTCAGTCAACAAAGGTCACCTGGGAGAGGAGCGGGGAATTGAGGAAGGGACAAAGGACAGGAGATGC
>NW_004524682.1:10281903-10283396 GCF_000260255.1 Octodon degus | reverse complement strand
CACATACGCTATGGTCCTCAAAAGGTTGAAATAACTATCTTTTTTTCAGCTGCGTGAATGACGTCTGTGTGAAATAATATTTTGTTGTAATGTTGTAAAATGAGTAAATATATATTGTGCCACAAATTAAAATGTTAGATATGAGTCTGTCTAATCTTTTCAACAAAGCTACTTATGTTCATATAAGCTTTTCTGTCTTGCAGAGTACCATATAGTTCATAAAGCAGATAGAAACAAAGACTTCAGAGAATTTTTGAAAACACAGCTTTCTACAGTAAGATACCTACAGCTATAGCACAAAAAAAAAAATGTAGAGCTCTTGGAGAAATTGCAATTTTGATTAGGAGGAGGAATTGATTGAACTAAAAAAAATCTTATTTTTACATTAATGATTGATAGCCAGTGGTGAGTATGTCATTCTTCTAGGATTCTTAGGGATTTGCATTTGCAACACTAAGTATTCAGCCCAGAGCATTCACACTCGGGTACACCACATTTTAAATCTCTAGATTCCTCATGCTAGGTACAAACTTTAATTCTCTTTCCGCATTCTCCATCCACATTCTCCCATAGAGCTGTGATTCCAAAAGCACTGGACATATATCTTTCAAGAAAATTTGGATTCATTAGCAAATATTTACTTGCCAATTGCTATTCTGTAGGCTCATGATTAATTTTGTGTACCATTTATTAATTTAACTGACCACATTAATATCTACATACATATTGAGGGCTTGACAAATGCAAACCATGTATTTTAAAAAAAATCTTAAACTGAAAGAATTTAAAATAGATTTTTCTTGAAATACTAGTGGAATGTTAACTGCAATCTATTCAAAAGCAAAAATAAATCTTTAAGTGACTTTATTAAAGTTTAAGAAATGGTTGCAGAGAATAGTTTAATATCCTGAACAGTTGTTTCTAAATAAAGGAAATGATTGCATGTGAATCAGGTATACTGTTATTATGTTAAAGCAGAGATTGATAAAAGAAGTGTCAAATAAAAAAGAAAAACGGATCAAAATAAAGGATAGATAATAAGAAACAGGACAGTACATCTTTCTTGTATATGAGAAGGGGATTAAAAGATGGAGGGAAAGGGTTGTAGAAATAGCTCAGTAGAATAAGCGTTTGCCTGGCAAGTGCAAGGTCCTGAGTTCAATCTCTGATACTGAAAAAAAAATTGAGACAGAAAGAAAGACAGAGTGAGAGAGAGAGACAGACAGACAGAGAGAGAGAGACAGAGAGAGCAATGGAGAAGTAGGCATGAGGAAAAGGGGAATATAAAAGAATTAAAATAAATATAAAAAGAATTAAAATATGTTGTGTGCATATACATTTACCATCTGGCTGATGGGTCATTCTCTCAGCTGAGAGAAAGAATTATCAGATAGAAAGTCAAAAGAGACTGAATAGGGATGGGGAGATAGCTTAGTAAAACAAGTACTTGCCTGGCAAGCGCAGGGTCCTAAGTTAAATCCCTAGTACCGCCA
>NW_004524682.1:10279345-10280498 GCF_000260255.1 Octodon degus | reverse complement strand
AATCAAAATTATGCCCTAAAAGAAGTCCAACTTTTCCACTTTTTCTGTTTTACTTTATAGTCTCTGTGTTCATTGGTCTGAGCTTTAATGTTTTTAAGAAACAAGTTGAAATGAGATTCTGATTGCGAGATGTTTAATCAATAGTAATTTAATTTTACCTTTTTTAACTGACAGAAAAACAGTTAAAGGAAAGAAATTGCATTTCTGTGAGAGGTTGCATTCAAAAGAGTTATGGATTTTATGTTTTCCAAACCAATTTTGAGTTAATTTTGAATCTCCACTGTAGCCCATATATTTAATAAAGAATGAGAAGAAGAAAAATATTAACTCATAAAGTTGCTTTTCTACATTTACTATTTCCTAAGATAGTGTTTTTCCATAACATTTTGTAATGATAACAGTATTCTCCTTGTACTCCATCATGGGGAAAACAATAATTCTAAGACTACTCCTACTGACAACTAACTCAGACAGTATAATTTCAGAATGCAAATTTCCATCTCATACTACATTGGCGAAATTGTTAAGAAAATTATAAAGTTTGCAATGATAGTTAAGATTTTAACACATTAAGATACTATGGTGCTCTATTTTTCGGCACTCTTCTGTAGCTCTTCAAGCTTTGAAAAAAGAAATGCACAGGCAGCCCTTGCCAGTTGTTGTGCTTGCTAATACAACCCCTGTCCTGACCAATATTCTCAGTCCTGATGTTTGTTCAGTGATAAAAGTAGTTTTAAATTCAAGTACAAATTTTGAGTAAATCCTCTAAAAATAAAACCAATGAGTATTGAGGCATATCTTTAAGGGCCAAACTTCGTATATTTGTAACATGTAACAAATAAATTTTGCATTTCTAATGTGGGAATGCATTATTTGTTATTCTAAAATTGTTCTATCCTAGTGCTTAGTATTTCTTATAAAAAGCATGTTATTTTTACTATGTTTTATGCCTACATAAGCCACACACACACACACACACACACACACACACATATCTACTGGAAAATAGGTTTAATTATATCTGTCATCTTGTTAGCAAACATTCGTCTACTAGGTGAAGGTATTTGTTTGACTGCATATCAGCTCCAAAATCTTTATGTCATTGACGTATTTTGGAGAGGAGTTAATTCTTACATTCATAAGTTAGCACCTT
>NW_004524682.1:10277239-10278215 GCF_000260255.1 Octodon degus | reverse complement strand
TAATTAAAAGAAATGAGAAAGAAAAAAAGTATGAAATACATATAGAAATCAGAAAAGCACCACTGATTAAATCAATAGATGGTAAGGAATCAATCAATATTTCTTTATATTAAGAAATAAATACCTTAAGATTAAAAAGAAGTATTATATATAGAGTACATCTTAATGCCTAATCAATAATATATAAGTATGATTCTGTGATACCAATTGATTTCTTTTTACTTCTCACAATAACTTCCAAAGCAATTTGACGAAGTGTCATCTCACGTTATTCAGAAAAAAAACTGTTATTTCTTTCCATAATTTAAGCATTTATAAATATCTTTGAAATTGCTACACATTTGACATTTACTCTTACTTTTCCTTAATTTCATTCACTCTGTCTCAGGTCCATTAAACTTGTATAACTAGTTTTGCATACAAATTCCTATAGATTAATATCTTCAAAACTGATGACTTCATTTTGGGCTCTGATTTACTGTTCTGAATTTTTAAAAAGAGTTTCTAGATAATCTTTTTACAATAACCTTCAAATTCATATCTTGGGCCAGAGATATAGTTCAGTAGAATAAGCACTTGCCTGGCAAGTACAGGGTCCTGAGTACCACACAAAGAAAAGCAAATTCATATCTCATTTGTCTTATACTATATTATGCTTTATTTTGAAAATTATTTTGCACCATTTACATATCATTTGATAATTTTTCTTCCTTTCTAGTTAAAATATACCTCCATGAAATTATTGTTCATTTTGAATTTTATATTGGCTTAGAGCCTAGAAAAGTTACAAAAATAAAACAACATTAAGTGTTGAATAAATATCACAATGGGTGCATATTTGTAGGATGTTTTAAAAAGATAAATAAGACCATAGAAAATTTCAAAGACATTTTAAGGTTGTTTGCTTCTAATGCTTGAGTAAAAAAGAATAGATTTACAAATTCAATGTGCTAGACCCTCATGTCCAAAATTAAAT
>NW_004524682.1:10274414-10275864 GCF_000260255.1 Octodon degus | reverse complement strand
GTAGACTAGGGGTTTGAAAGAGCAAGAAATTAAAGGAAGAAATTGAAATTCCACACAATTTGGGGCTAATGGTACTGAGGAGTATTGGCCTGAATTTTTACACATAATGTGTCATAAATAAACTTATCTTAGTTACTTCCCAGCTGGCTTCAAGGAAGAGTGATACAGGGCAGAACTCAGCTGTTCATGGAGACAGAAAACAGCAAAGTGAGAACAAAAGGGAGGAGTAGAAACAACAATGGCAACAGAGAGCAATTCTGTCTCCCTTATGCTGCATCAGCCATCTTCCTCAGGCTGGGGGTAGCACTCACACCCCTAAACCTAGCACTGGATCATGAAATCATCACAATCTCCGGAAGGCCACTTCATAATTGAACGAGGCTTTGGAAGTAGAACTGGACACAAACTACAACAAAAGTATGAAGGCTGTTTCTAGATGAAGTTGTCCATACAATAAAATGTGGAGCATAAATTATCTAAAAACTTTGGATTCCATCTATAAAGCATACCTTGTAATTTTCAATGTATATTTTTCAAGGGAAGAATTAATTATAATTCTGATTTTTTTAATTTTAAAGAAAATAAAGATAAACATAACAATAAAACTGAGATTCTAAACAATTTAGTGGAACAATTGCAATAGTGGAAACACTGCATTTTCTTGTCTCCACTGTAGTTATTCTGAGTCCAAATGAAGGCATGATACCTTGTCCAGAACTTTCTTTCAATGTACTAAGAGAAATTAGCTGCCTTATTATTTTAACTAAATTGTATATGCATATCATTTTCTTTTTTCCTGCTTTCTTTACCCCTCATAATTTGTCTTTTCTTTTGAATAATTTCTTCCCAATTCACAATATCTATTATCCATTTTATATCTTATTTACTTGTTCAGTTTGTTACAGTAATGAGATTTATGGGTTTGATTTATTTCAAGTATGAGTATGGTCCTTAGCTGAATCTATTTAACTGTGAAAGTCTCCAGTTTAACCTGCTTAATGGCTATATAGCACTCTATTATATTAAAAACTCCATTTCTTGGTTGATGGGCATGTGGGTAGTTTACAAGGTTTAGCTATTATAAATTGTGCTGCTATAAATATGGGTGCACATATATCATTATGGTATGATGCTTTAATTCTTCTGGGAAGATATCTAGAAAGGGAATAGCTGGTTTAATTGCTACCTTTAATTCTAGCTTTTAAAGAATGTCTGTGCTGATCTCCATACTGGTTGCACAAGTCTACATTCCTGCCAAAAATGCAGAAGGGTTCCTTTTCCCCACAGCTTCTCGAGCACTTGTTATCAGTTGATATTTTTGATGACAGCCGTTCTTTATAGGGTGAGACAGTATTTCAGTGTTATTTATGACCAATGATTTGAAAATTATTTTCATATATTTATTTGCCATTTGTATTTCTTCATCTCAGAAGTGCCTATATATCTTAGA
>NW_004524682.1:10260614-10273569 GCF_000260255.1 Octodon degus | reverse complement strand
TGGAATCATGGTAGCACTTGCTTCCAGGAATGACTGGAATTGCAACTTTGTTTTCTATTTATTTAAAGAGTTTGAGTACAGTAGCGTGAGTTTACCACTAAAATTTTATAGAATTTAACAGTGAATCTATCAAGGCCTGGGACTTCCTTGTTGATTAAATTTTCATGTTACTTGCAAATTCATTGCCTGATATTGGTTTATTTCAAAGATCAAGAAGATATAAATATCTTAGTTTTGGCAATTTTATTTTGTCCAGGATTATGTACAGCTCTTGTGTGTTTTCATGTTAGAAGAATATAGGTCCTCATAATAGATATTAATAATTCCCTTGATTTTTGAGGGGATCCATTGTCATTTCCCCTTTTTAGTCAAATGGCTTAAATTTGTGATTTTTCTTTTCTCCTTTTGATAATGTTGATAAATGATTTCTCAATTTTATATATGGTTTTAAAGAACCAATTTTGTGGTTCACTGATTTTTCTTGAGTTGTTTACTTAGTCTCCATTGAATTCATTTCTGCTCATATCTTTATAATCTGCTCCCACATATGAGCTTTGTGTTTGAATTGTTCTTGCTTTTCTAACAGTTTGTGATTCAATATTACATTGTTTATTCGATCTTATTCTGTTTTTCTGACATATGGGTTCATCACTGTTAATTTTCCTTTAAGAATTCTTTCATTGTATCCCATAAGTTGTGCTTTCTTTATTGGCATTATTCTTTAATTTTATACACTATTTAATTTCATCTGTAACACGCTGGATGTTCAGAATGGTGTTGGTTAATTTCCATGTATTAATGTAGATTTTGTGGTTTCCTTTGTAGTTGATTTCTAGTTTCATTGCACTATGGACAGATAGATTTTGTGGTTTCCTTTGTAGTTGATTTCTAGTTTCATTGCACTATGGCCAGATAGTATCCATGGGATTATTCCAATTTCTCTACATTTACTTAAACATGTTCTCACAGCGAACATATGATCTATTTTGGAGAATACCTCATGTGCAGCTGAGAAGAATGTGGACTCTGTTGTTTTGGTTGGAACATTCTGTAGACATTTGCCAAGTACATTTCTTCACAGCCTTGCTTTAACTTTGTTTCTTTGCTGATTCTTTGGTATAGTTGTTCTATCTATTTGATAAAGTTATGTAATAAGTTCCCCCACTACAATTGCATGCGCGATTATTTGTTTTTCATTTCTGTCAATACATTTTTTATGTATTTGGGTGTGCTAGTGTTTGATGCATGTATATTTATGATGACTATATCTTTGTCAGTTTTTTTCTTTAAAATATGTAGGGGCCTTCATTTTCTCTTTTCATCATTTTGGTTGAAAGTTTACACTGTCTGAAAATAGAATATCAGTGCCTGATTTTTTTCTTTGTTTCTTTGTCATGGAGAATTATTTTTCAGCCTTTGACTTTTAGTCCTGAATTCCTTTTCGGGTTAAATGTGCTTCTTACATCTTGGTACATGCTGCCAGTGTGACTTTTTTGATTGGTGAGTTGATACCATTTAAGTTAATTGTTCTAACTTATTTGTATTGGCTTTTCTTTTTCATGTCGTATCCCTTTGGTTTGTCTCTGTCTTTCTGCTCTGTTTAATTCCATCCCATTTCTGCTTATTTCCTATGTTTGTGGTCTTCACTGTCTCTAATATAACTTTCAGAACATTCTGTAGAGCTGGTTTTGTGGTCATAAGTTTCTTCAGTTGTTGTTTGTCATAGAAATATCTTATTTCTCCATCAATTCTGAAAGATAGTGTTGGGGATACATCTATCTGGTTTGAACATTGTTTTCCTTTAGTGTATTATTATTATTATTATTATTATTATTATTATTATTAATGTACTTAGTACAGGGTCTCACTACACAGATCAGATTCATAGTGATTCTCCTGTTTTCCATTTCCCAAGTACTGGGATTATAGGCATGCAACACCACACCTAGTCTCAATCACCATCTCAGGGCTCTCCAGGGGTTGGGGTGGCACAGCATGCTGGGGTTTGAACTTGGTCCCTGTGTCTGCCTAAGCAGGCACTTTAATCCACTGAACTGTCTAGCCTGCCCTACCCTTAGTGTTTTAAATATGTCATTCCAAGTTCTCTTTGATTTCAAGGTTTCTGTTGAGAAATCTCCTGTAATTTAATGAATTTTCTTTCATAGGTGATTTTTTTTCTTTTCTCTAACTGTATGTAATATTTTGTTGTGCTGAATTACTAAAAGCTTGATTATTATAAGTCTTGTTATACTGCTATTTTGTTCATGGCTATTTGTAATTCTATATGTTTCACTTATTTGTACATCAAATTCTTTATCCATGTTTGGAAAGTTTTCTGCCATTTCGTCTATGAAGTGTTTTTTAATGGTTTTGCACTCTTAAGCTTTGTCATTTACTCTTTAGCTCTGTCATTGACTGTTACTTGCTTCATTCTGTAGCTATTGCATTGATTTTTTGTGTGTATGTCTTTTGAGATTTTTAAGATGTCTTTCTTTTCCTGGTTGTCAGTCATGTTCTTGTCTTCTAGATCAGAAAGTCTATACTTGTTTTCATTTGATCTATGGTTTACACATTCAATATAGTTTCTTTTTCCTTGCTGTCTTTCTTTGTGTTTTGTACCCAGAATCAAAATTGTGGCCAATTGATTGTGAGGCAAGTGCTTGTACCACTGCAATACAGCCCTAGGCCAACAGTGGAGTGTAATCAGCTACATTTCTCTTTGGAACTATTTCATTGATTCCACTTCTTGTTTATGTTTGGCATTCTTGTTTTCCATCATTTTTCTAAGATCTTCTATTTATTTATTTGTTTCTGCTTCAGAGACTTCCATATTTATTTATTGTACCTTAGAGATTTTTTTTCCTATGTTCTCTTCCATTTATTTTTCCATTTCTGCTACTTCTTCTTCAGAAATTTATATTGTTGGCTTTCCATTTCTTCTATCCATTTGTGTTCTGAACTTTTTTTGAGCGGACTTGGCATAAGAGATTCATTCTACTTCTTCCTCTTTAAATTTTCCTTTTTATGTTGTTTTCTTTGCTGATGCTCTTAAATTTCTAATATTAGTTAGCTTTATTACTGATGCCAAGGCTTTAGCAGGAGATGTCTGTTCCTATGGTTCCTTCTCTTGCCCCTACCACAGTTCAGGGCAATGGAAGAAACCAGGAGCTTGAGCTTACACTTTCTTCACCAGCACAAGCATCTCAAGGCAATGGAGGAAGAAGAGAATAAGAATTCACCGTCCTTTCATTTTTACCATTTTCTTAGGCCAACAGATAATTCTTTCACTTTTTTAATGTATTTGGTAGACGATCTCTTCATGCAGCTCAGACTCATAGTGATCCTACTGTTTTCAGCCTCCCAAGCACTAGAAGTACAGGTGTGTATCACCACACCAAATCTTGGTCATTGATTCAGTGCAGCATGTGGTGTCAGGGAGTGAACCCTGGTCCATGTGCTTGACTAAGCAGGCACTTAGTCTGCAAAACTTTCTCACTGGCCCTATAATTCTGATTCTTTAAATCTATCAGTCATACTTGATGAATAACCTTAAAGTATCACTAAGCTTTTAGGAAATATATCTCAATAATTAAGGTACCATCCAACAGTTTTATAATAGTCCTAGTAAAATTAATTCTCTGGGTGCAAAAGAAAGATGAATGTGCAAAATAAACAATAAAATAATAACTTGGAAAACACAGAATGACAGACAGATAAAAATTTTCAGGAATATTGGCAAAATCTTGAAATTTCACTGGAAGACTACCTTTTTGAATACAATGTTACAAAGTTCACAGGATATTTTTAGAAAAACAGCAGCATGTAGGCTTGAAGGTATTGCATAGCAAGAAATGTATTGCATAACATGAAATATACCTGGGAATCCAAGCCAAAACAATGCACTAAGGTGAAGGAGAAAATGTAAGAGGGCCAGGGAGATGACTTAGTAGAGTAATTGTGGCAAGCGCAAGGGCCTGAGTTAATTCCTGGCTATGCAAAAAATAAAGAAAGAAAGAAAGAAAGAAAGAAATAAAAGAAAGTGTAAGAAACATGGATGAAAGTTACAGTTAAAGATTTGCAATATTGATTCAGCATATCATTATCCTGTTTAAAAACCAAGTCTTTGCCTTATATGACATCCCAAAATATAGTTTTCAAATAATTTTGTGAAACTAATATTAGTGGAAATTTTAATACATTGTATGCCTTACATAACTTATAAGAATTGTATCTTTCATAGAATTACTTTCTATATATCTGTTGTGAATGAATAATAAATTGATTTAGATGAAAATAGTTTTATAAAACTTAATTCAATATTTAACAAACAATACTTTATATTAATTATTTGCTAAGTATATTTGCATAGTATAAAACGCAAAATTTTATTAGAGCTTTTATTCTATCCTTTAGGTATCATATCTTAAATGTCTTTGTTATTGAACATACAAAACTAAAAATAAAGCTGATACTTTGATTTTACTTTAAATATTTTCCTTATCAATTTTATATTCTACTATATAGAATACATAATTACACAGAATATGATGTTTTGAGAGTAATTTATGGATTTAGATATTCTGTATAAATTTTCATTTTAAATTTCAATTACTAAACTTTAACATGAGAAAGATGTAATAATTCATTTATATGGTTATTGACTTTCTTTTAACATAACTTGTACAGTATAAATCCCTTGATATTTAAAAGCATTTTAATTTAAAATATTTTCAAATAATACATTTGATGATCTTTCTCATAAATAAAATCAATCATGACAACTGTATGAATAAACTGAGGATAGCCAATGTTTGGCTATAATATAATAACTTCGGCAACTGCTTAAATTAACATTTTACTAATTGATAAGCATTTAAAATTAATAACAGATTTGACCTGTCATTATTTTATCAATAGTTCATAATAAATTATATATTTTCCCATTATAACTGGGCATTGTTCATAAAAAAGAAGCATAAACTGACATGCTTTAATTTCTACAAAATAATAATTGCTTAGATTTTTTGATTTATATAGGTAATTTGAAGAACCAAACTTGAATTTTTGCACAACTCTTCTTGTATTAATATAATTTAACATAGTTTAGAATAATATAATTCTAAATAATTTACTTCTAATAAGAAATAAATGCAAGTACTTTTGTATTTTGGCCACATAATGGGATCTTCTTTCATCTTTTTCTTGTATGTCAATTATGAAGGAATAGTGAACAATTATATGATTATAAAATAATTCTATAACTATAAAACATATGAAATTTTTTGAAAAAAATTTCATTCTCAGTTTTTTAATGAAATATCTGTATAAAAGCTTAGAATTATACTATCAAATATTTTGTGTTACATTAATATTGGTTATTTATTTAAATGTGCAAGAAAGTCTATTTTTGAATAAGACTGTCCAGATGTACTTGGTGGCAAAGAGCTGGATCATTCTAGTGCTATGACCACAAACTGTCCCTGGAGATGAAAGAAAAGTTGTTGATACTTCAGAGACTATTTTACTATTCTTCACTGTACCAAACCTAAAATTGTAAAGGTACTGTGAAACAGAAGTTTGTGTAATCACAGTAATGTCCTCAACTTTGATATACTTGAGGGTATTATTGTGAGGGTAGTGAGGGCTCTTTGTCACAGTCATACCTAAAAAAAAAATAAAAAATCTTTATGATAAGGCTTGGATCTTGTTCAAAAAGTATTGCACTTATGCATTGATTAGGGTGAATATGAGTAAACTATTATAAACAATACAATAACCATTCTTGTATTCTACCAATACTACAGATCTAGTAAACAGTAGCAGCACTTATAGTGGTAATTGAAAGTCTAATTAGGTGGCTTCCACATGCAAAAGGCATTTCAAACTGTGAGATAAGTTTTCTTGAAGCCTTACCCCTGAAATTGAAAAATATTGGCAAGAATATACCTATTTAGAATTCTGATTTATTCAAACTATTCTTTTCTTCCTGGATATTGTCAGCCATTCTCTAGAAAATTCAGGGGTTTATATACATTAAATTCTATCTGTTTTCTAACTGTGGACAGTACATAATGTATAGCAAAATATTTTTTTCTAGAAATAATCTTAAGGTCTTTGCTACTTTAACATGTCTACATTATTGTATATAAATGAAACACATGAATATTTGAAATCAGAATTTCAATGAGAAATGTCTAAGAAATAATGTCTCATTGATTATTGATGATTGGCCATATATTTGAAGAAATATGTGAATGACTGAACAGTAGTTGCTTCCCCAATTAAAAAAACATACATGCAGATTTGAGATTTTGGTTAACTAACTTCATGTTAGACCAAATTAAAAAAATGTAGCTATTCAAATTAAATGAAAATTTTGTTGAATTGACTAAATATTGGGTACACTTGCTAATCATATTAGATCTGATTTTTAAAAATCTCATATTGTGATACATATCTGTGATTTATATGTATACTCTATGGGGTTATGTATATTAGGAAGTATAAGTTAATTGCATACCCTTGAAGATGTATAACTAGAAATGTATAAATGCTGGTTAGACCTAAATATACCTGTTGACTGGATTGGCCCATTACCCATATTGCGTCTTTAGTCCCAATTTTTCATCATCTTGCGTCCTATGATCTGTTGACTGAAAGGAGTTAGTATTCATACATACTATGTATGAATCTTGATTCTACACATAACAATGTTTGTCTTTCAATGGAAGTGTTTTTGATTTAGTATCAAGGAAGTTAAAAGGAGGCTGATATGTCATTAAAAACAAATAACAAAATAAATATTGCAAAAGTAGAATGCATGATTTCTTTAAAAGGGAAATAGAAAGAGGAGGTATGCAGGGTGTTCAAAAAAGAATGATTCAGGTGTGTTGGTGATAAGTGATTATTATCCACAGAAGGATAGCACAGAAACCCTAGGATAGTTAGGAGTAAGAAGGAAATGCAAGTACTTTTGTATTTAGTCCAGATCATGGGATCTTCTTTCATCTTTTTTTCCTTATATGTCAATTACGATGAAATAATTAATAATTCTAGAAATTTCCTTTGTGAAATTATAAAACACATTAATTTCAAATCTCAATTAAAAATCTCTATTAGGTTGTGTGTGGCAGTGCACACCTGTAATTACATCACTCAGGAGTTCAAGGGAAAAGGATTAAGTGTTCAAGACCTGCCTAGACTACATAGGTAGACCGTGTCTAACATAAACAGCAAAATTCTCCTGCCACGCTTACCACTATTTCCCCAATAGAAAGGACAATAGTATCAATGAAAAATAATTATTTTTTATTCTTAAATATTTACCAGAAATTTTAGGTTTTTCCAAAACTTTAGGGACCTCAACTAAAGAAATTCTAAGAAAGCTATTCAACCTTTCAAGACAGATCATGGGTGACAAAGCATAAGGTGGCTCCAGGTGGTGCTGCTCTTCCAAGAGTTCTGTATACAATAAAGCAACACCTCAATATATGGCAGAACATTTAGAAAATGTTCTAATTATTTTATCTATACTGGAATAATGACCAGAAACAGTTTAATTTTACTTGACAAACCATAGGACAGCTTCAAGTTTTATCACAGCCCTGTGCTCTCCCTGGACTCCCCTAATGAATCACTGATGTTCAGGAGCATTGCTTTTTTCTTTTCTTTGTATGTATTTGGTTTTTACAGTCTTACTATGCAACTTGGACTCTCAGTGATCCTCCTGTTGTCAGTCTTTCCAGCGCTGGAGTTGCAGGTATGTGCCACTACACCAGGACTCTAGCCGGCTCAGCCCAACCTGGAGGTGGTGCTGGCATTGTATATGGTGCCGGGCATTGAACCATTGTCCCTGCACTTGCCTAAAATTGCCTAAGCTGGCACTTAGTCCACTAAGCTATCTCACTGGCCCTTATGTTGTTTTAATGTTACATCGTCACTAGCCTACCATAATGAAGATAGAGTTTGAGAGAGGAGATTAAGGGATACATGATTTTGGGGGAAAGTTGTCTAGGGGTCAGGGGCAAACCATGTTTGGTAACTCATGTAAAGTAAAAGAAAAGTTGTTATACATTAAATTGTGATTCCTTTTTATGGAAACACAACTCTCTGTGGGGCTCTGTAAGGTTTGGAAACACTCCATGTTTGATGAACCTACTTGGGGACATTTACTGCTCATACGAAGACTGATGGGTTTAAGCAGAACCTAGGGCAAAGGAAGCTCAACAGTGTGTCTGGAAGCTGCAGAGAACTACTCTGCCCTTGTATACTGCAGGTGAGGTAACAATGCTCAAAGGATTTGACATAAACTAAAATACTGTGATGAGTTCTGGAAAGACCCAAAACAAGATGTAAATACCTAGGATTTTGAGAAACATTCATACCTTATTTTATAAATAACTGTTTGCCTTTTCAGGAACAGTATTTGTGATTGTGTTGGGATCTATCAGACAGTGAAAATCAGATCACTGAATATTAAGTGAAATGTGCACTCTGAGTTGTTCATTACAGAATGATCACCATCTTAACTACAACCTGGTTATTGAACAGATATCGCCAAGAAAGCTACACTTGCAAAAAGTATGTTTCCTGGAAGATAGAAGGAGAAAGCAAAGTAAGTTTGCTTATGTTAAAATGCCATATGGATAAACAAAATTGTATGAGCCTAACATCTTAGTTTGTGTTATTTATGTAATAAAATAATGGGCAATTAAATTGGGCTGTTTTAGAAGTGTAGCCAAAAGATACTTTCCTGACATAAAAAAATACATCTCAAAGTATGGAGAACCCATCTAAAGCTTATGGGTAGTATGACTAATAAATGTATATGTTAGGACAAACACTAGGATAAAGTAACTATACATGTGGATGAGTCACACTGTTATGTGAGACTTAACTTCTTTATTGGGATAAAGTGAGATAGCTGCACAAGTACTATAATGGATGCATTATTGTTTCTAAATATTCTAATCGCCCTTCATGCATGGCTTGTAGAAGAATGATTTGTGTCAATAATATAAAATTTGAGATTTCCATGTGATATGCATTGGCTCTAGACCTACTGTGCGATTCCCTGTTTCTCCTTTACCCTTCTCTGGGTGTCCACAGAGAGGTTGCCTGATCAAACTGAGTCCTGGAGGTATAAATGATACCAAGTAAACTGACAATCTGTAATTTACAAGAATATGAACAAAAAACAAAATTTATTTCTATAACCAAATATTTTAAAGATTTCATAATGAAATTTGTGTCACCTATATGTTCAAAAAGCACATGTTTAGATAGAAAGCTCATGAAAGGGAGAAATCCATTCAATATTTTCATTTAATTGTATTACTTGGCACAGTCGAAATGAAGGTTAAGCATTCATGAATGGAATTAATGCCCTGCAAAAGAGGATTTGAAGGGCTTTTCTGCTCTTTTCTCTTTCATTCTGGGAGGATGAATTAAGAAGAGGCTGTCTGTGAGCAACAGACCTTCATTTGACAAAGAACGTTCCTGTGTCTTGATCCTAGATCTCCTGGCCTCCAGAACTCTTAGAGATCGATGTTTATAAGTCACCCAGTTTATTTTTTTGCTAAACAAATATGAATAAACATAAATATTTATCAAAATTTTAAAAGATTAATACCTCTTCTAACTTATTTGCCTTTCATTTTAATCTATTTCACATATCTTCACAAATTTGAATCTATAAATTATCTATTGATGTGCCTATAATCCTGTGTGATTCTCCATTTCTCCTTTGCCCTTCTCTGGGTGTCCACAAAGAGATAGCCTGAACAATTGAGTCCTAGAGGTACAAATGATACCAGCTAAACTGACAGACAATTTGTAATTTATAAGAATATGAACAAAAAATTATTTCTATAAACAAGTATTTTGTATAGAGATGTATAAATATAAGTTTAGCCTCTATATTGGTCTTATATAATAATTGTGATTCTGAGAATGCTGGGAAGGCTAATAAGTTTCAAACAATTGGGCAAATGGATATACACAAAGATGATATTTTTTTCTTACAAATAAAAATGTAGGATTGACATCTTTATTCTATTTAATCCAAATAAGAACTCCATTCTATAGAGATATTTAGATACATGTGGATTAATAAAATCCTTATGGAAAGTGTTGGTTTTAATTACATGTGTAATAGGAGAAAATATGAAACAGGTGAGTGAAAGAAGCTACTTCCCTGGGAAAAAATGCAGATGAGGACCAGCAAGATAGCTTAGTGGTCTAAAGTTCCTGCTTAGCCAAGCTTAGGGAGGCTCAGGGAACCATGGTTCAATCCTGGGCATCACATTCTGTGCCAGCTCCACCCCTAGGGTGGGGTGAGCCAGCACTTAAAAAAGAAGAACTGCAGATGATATACATGGACACTGACTACTATGGACAATTTTGCCCACAGATTTCTGCTTGAGTCTCATAAATAGTATTTATGATTTCTAACTAAGAAATAGATACTCCTATTTCTGTCATAAGGAGAAAATCATTTTTAATATTATGTGATTCATATGCACATTAAAATTTAGAAGACTTTTATAAGAGGAATTAGATAATCTTTTATTAAAATAAAGTAATACAGAATTTGGTATCATGCATATAAAAAGAGTTTGATTTTGTTTTACAAAGTATGTAAAAGATGTCAGACTCAAAATAACATTTTTGGCATTCATAATTTATTGTCACTATTACTAGTTTTGTAAATCTACTAAGGACATTCTAAATTATTTTGGTTTGTATTGTCTCACTTCCTTCTCTTGGAGAACAATATTAAACAAATATAGAATTGTGCTGTAGCTTGGAATGCTATATTTCATTATCTCAACTTCTAGCCCACATATGTAGAATTAATACATTCTGATATTTGTTTTTGTTGTGTAGCATCTTTCCACATGTGACTTATCTCAAATACCCTAAGGAAGATAATTTTCCGTGAAAAACAACAAAATGCTAAAGCTATATTGATTTGCTTTGCTTTTATATTCCATTGGTGACAGAAACTATTCTCTGTGCTCCATCTTGACCAAGTAGAACTAAAGCTCCATTGTCTTGAGTGGCATGAAAAACATTGAAAAGATTGGAAATTTGATGAGGGTGAAATAAAATATGGGTCTTGGGACATTTTCATTATTATGAGATTGACTTGAAGAAGATTGATGCTTTTAGGTGTTATTTAAAGTTTTGTCAATTACATTTGTGATCATTATTTCATATGGCTGTATTTTCATTTTGTTGAGTTTTACATGAAAATTCGCTCTATTAGAATATTTCAATAAACTTTAGTAATCATTATTTAGACATTTGAAAGAATGACACTTTTCAAAAAAATCTAATATTCTTGTTTGAAATATGAAGGCAAACATGTCAAGTAAACTTTATTTTACTCTTTTCCAATGGCAGATGATAGTAAAGCTCTGCTTGTATGATTTAACAACAGCCTTAAGTAGCAGGACCTTTCATCTTATACTGACTTTATAGAGTATAATTACTCATATGATTGCTTTTCTAAGAGCAACACCAAGAGCACATGGTAGAAGTTGTTTTCAACATACATCTGAGAAAAATACTCTTGTCGTTGAATGTTAGGCGATCTAGTTTACTTCTGATTATTGATAATAATATTTTCAAAATTAATTAAATTACTTTATATTGAAGTTGTAAAGTTTATGAGTATGTCTTATTTTCGATGAGGAATAAAACTCTTTACAATGTGTAATTTTTGTTTAATTTGTGAAATTTATAAGTTCATTCACCTAAATAAATGTAACTTTGATGCAAATCTAGATCTTCAGTTGTACTAACAACTATGGAAGTGCATATTGTCCCTTTGCAATCAGCATTACACTTTGCTTCAATTTTATGAAAACCATGCGTATCAAACCCAAATTTTTTCTGTGACATATCAACTTACAATCTATTTAAGAAGTATATTCAAAGAAGCATTGCCAATATGAAGTTTTACTAAAGAAATCTGTTTTTTATGCAAAGTAGAATAAATAGTTCACTAAGATGATCACTGACAAAATGGTATTGGACTGAATCAATATTATTAATTTGGAAAAACTAATTTGGTTCATTTTACTTTCTTACCATTGCATGATATCGCAATGTTCCAATTTATTGATTTTAATTTTTTGAAGACAACCACTGTGTCAGAATTTGACACAGGTGAAAAATTATAAAGTTATTGTTTAAATATGTAAAAGATTTCTTAGGCAGATGTAAGGGGCCAGGAGCTCGATCCCCTATCTGCTCTGCTGGCCCCTCCCCTGAGACATGCTGAAACAGTGAATGAGACTGGGTGTGGTGGCACGCACATGTAATTCCAGCACTTGGGAGGCTGAAAAAAGAGGAGGATCACTATGAGTCCAATCTGGGCAGTGAAACCTTGTACTAAATATGTAAAATAAATAAATAAATAAATAAGTCAAAGGTATTACACTTTAGTGCATTGTGGTAAAGTCAGTAGACATTCAACTTTAATAAACATTTCCTCCTAAATTAATGGTAAAAAACAATTTTTGGAAATTCAAGTTGAGAAAATAAAGTGTGTGTGTGTGTGTGTGTGTGTGTGTGTGTGTGTGTGTGTTTGAGTGATTTAGAGTTGTATTAAAGTATTTCAAATTGAAACCTATGCTCTACATTTTTAGATATTTATTCCTGATCTCTCTGAAGTGATATATGACACTATTATTTCATAGGACGAAAACAAAACCTTTGTTGTGAATTTTTAATAAAATACTTTTACAAAAGTCTCAGATAATAATTTCAGAAAAGCAGAACACCAGATTTCAATGAAAACTGAAGTCCATATTCAATGGGGCATTAGTTGTATTTCAAAATAAAGTTTTGGAAGAAAATACCTCATGCAAGGCAACTTGCATCTGCAAAATAAACAGATAAATAATACTAATACTTTTTATATTTATACTTAATTTAATTTATAAAA
>NW_004524682.1:10242339-10260095 GCF_000260255.1 Octodon degus | reverse complement strand
CCAGGGACTTGAACTCAGGACCTTGAGTGTGCCAGGTAGGTGTTTGTGCCACTGAGCTATTTCAGTGGCCCTAAGCTTTCTATTACCGTACTGGATTGTAAATAAATGAGGCTCAAGCAAATCTCTCTATAAATGAAAATAAAAATATGCTTACCAAAACATAGTTGGATTTCAACACTGACTTTAATAAGGAGAATCTTAGATTTGGATAGTGTATTGATATTGTTTTAAAAAATAAAACAGAAATGAGAACATGCAGAAAATATGTGACTCATAGCAAGAAACACATAATGGCCATACTATCATTTGCTCATATTTTTGAATCACCTTGTTCAAATCCAGCTTAATAAATCTTTTAGAAATAAATTATCTGTTTTTATTGAGAAAAGAACAATTCACATGTCTTACACCTTCAGAGCCAGAGCAAGATCACACAACTCTGACCTTTCATGTGGTTAGGCAGCATTTATGGACAGAAAATAGACTTGAAATATAGACAGCTTGTTTGGTTAACCTTCTGCATATACTTCTTTTTGCATATAGATAATTTAATATGATATGACAGTTCATTGCTTGTGATTGGTTGAATCTCTGCTACTGTAATTGGCTGAGAATCTACTTTTACAAAGATATTTCACTCTTTTTGATTGATAGTAGCTTATACCTTAAGTTAGTTTGCAGTTAATTGTATAAGGTCTTAAGTGCAGGGTATCTTCCTTCCAAGCTTAGTTTTACTTAAGACTTGTACTCCTTAAATTCATTATCAAGAATTACCTGTGAACAGTGCATGCATCTTCTTTTCCACATCAAATTGGACATCTTTAAGCCATTTTGTAGTTTTTTCATAGAAGACAAATCATGTGAAACTTCGTATTGTGATCCCCAGTGAATTTTTCCAAGACCACTTACTTGCTTGTCTCTTTCTTAACCTGATTTTATTTTAACATCTCCCCATCAAGACTCTTCTTTTTTACTGCATGGTAATTTATTATACAAATATGTGTGCTTGTATACTATATTTCTCTTCATGTAGAAAGAGACAAGATTCTTTTGGTAGGTTATCACTGCTATAGAATATTGCTGAATACTTGGTAGATGAGCCATAAATATTTGTAGAAGGAATAAATAAACAAATTCATAAGAGTTTATTCAAAAACATGCTTGATGAATCCAGAGAATATCTTATGTTAACATCAGGAATCTAATCTCTTTTTTCATACTATATATTTTCAATATACCTGACACTTGCCTATTCTGTCTTATTCTTGTTAACTAAATTTCTCCCTAATTTATTAATTTCAACTGGATTAAATTAAAATTTTTGTTGACTTTCATTCCTCCACTTTTTTTTTTTAGCTCGAATAAACTTGAAAACATATTTCAGATTTTGACCCTGCTTTGCCTTTCTATAAAATAATAGCCTCAAATAAAATACTGAAGATACACCCAGACTCCTAAAGAAAACATACTTGAAAGAATTTGGCTTCTAAGTCATCCATGTACTCCTTGTTGTTGTCATTTTTGTGGTAACAGAGATTGAACTCAGGACCTAGTGCATGCCACGTAGACGCTTATGCCAATGAACTATCTCTGTAGCCCCATCCACACACTCTTGTAAAGTTCTTGTCCACTCTGTTTTTCTTTATGATTCCAATGTACTCTTTTTTCATGTTTTGAAAGAACATAAAATAATAATAAAAAACATAATTAACATATTTAATGTTTTAAAATTTATTTTTTAAAGAGAATAAAATTAGAATTAAAACAAAAAATACAAGTGATACATGCAGATTTTCATTTAACAAAGTATTATGAATTTCATACTATTTGTTGTAATGCATAGTGTTGTCTGCTTTCCAGTTATTCTTATTGCCAGATATATGCATGTAAAATGGGAAGAAGAAAAAGAAAAGAAAGAAGCATATATAAAATTAAGAAAACAAAAAAGAGAAACAATTGAAAAAGGGTGATGAAACAAATTAAAGCATTAGCTGCTTCTTTTCATTCACCAACAGAAATGTGCAGTTGTCCAAACTATCCTGCTTACATACATAGATAAATCTCCCACCCTCCCTCTCCTGTCCTTCTCTACAACTCAGTGACTCTTTCCTTTTTAATAACTTCATTGTTTTTAACAATATCTATTGTACCCTTCAGATTCCATTTTTCTCTTTCAGGTTCTCACATTAAGGAAACAAGGCAATGTTTGCACATGCATGTCTGATTCATTAGAAATGATAAGAAATTTCACTAAAAATATAACAGGAATTCAATAGTGATTTCTGTATTGCATGAAGTTATCTTGTTTAGGTTAATTGCTTAGGTTACCAGATATAAGTGTGCAAAATTGGTTTAAGAAAGAAACAAATTAACAACAAAAAGATATAAGAAATTAAAACAAAATAAATAAGAATAAAAAATAAATAAGCATGAGATGCTCCTTTCAAAAGACCAGCAGAAGTCAGCAGTACAATTTCCAAACTATCCTGCCTCTATACATACATGTATCTTTTTGCCTTCTTTCTTTTGTTCTTTTCCTCATTCTACTTTTCTCTTACCATTCAACAAATTCTTTCCCTTTTACATTGTCTATTGTCCCTTTCAGACTATATTTACTCTTTCATGTTTTCAAGCTACTGATATAATATGTTTGCACACGTTGGTCTTACTCATTTCACTTACCAATATCGTCTCTAGTTGTATCCAAAGAATTGAATTTACCTTTTTTATAGCTGAGTAATACTCCATTGTGTAAAAACTCATATCTTTCTTGTACATTTCTCAGTTGGTAAGCATTTGGATTTTTTCCAAGATTTAGCTATGAAAAATTGTGCTGCTATAACCCTGATTGCACAAATACAGCTGTTCTATGATGAATTCAGTTCTTTTGGAAAAATACTTAGAAGGGGAATAGCTGGCTTGAGTGGGACCTCCTAGTCAGGCTTTTTAAAAATATTTTTCTTAAAATTATTTATTCATTTGATACAAGGTCGCGCTACTCAGCTGGAACTCATAGTATCCTCTCATCAGTGCCATCGTGCCTGGTTTCGGTGGTCTGCATGGATTGCCTGAGATTCCAGGGTCCACATGGAATACAGTATCGAGGATCAAGCCCACATCCTTGGGCTGGCCAGGCAGGCACTTAAACAGCTGGATTATCTCCTCAGCCCTCAGTTCTAAGTTTTTAGGAATCTTCATACTGATTTCCATAATAGTTTTAACAGTCTGTACTGTCACAGTGCAGAATAGTTCTTTTTACCCCACAATGCCTCCAGCGTTTGTTATTGGCTGATTTCTTGATGATAGCCATTCTTTCTGACATAACATGCTGCCTTAGTGTTGTTTTCATTTTCATCTTCTGGACAAACAATGGCGTTGAACATTTTTATATGTTTACATGCCATTTGTATCTCTTCATTTTTGAAGTGTATATTCATCTCAGATGCCCATTTTGGATTGGGTCTTTGACCATTGGAGACCCAGTATTTTTCATTTACTTATATGTTCTAGATAGAAATCCTTTCTCTAAAGGACAGACCATTATAATTTTTTCCCAAATCCTGTGTTTTCTTTTTACTCTGTTGTTGATTTTTTTTGATATGCAGAAAATTTTCAAAAAGTTGAGATCCCAACTGCTGATTCTTTGATGTACTTCCAGTGTAGTTTCATTTTTGATCATGAACTTTCTGCCTATCCCTATATAATTAAGATTTCTACCTACTTTCTCCTTCAGAATATTTAGTGTGTTAGTTTTATTATTTAAATCTTTGATCCATTTTGACTGTAGTTTTTTACATGGTGATAGATATGGGTCTATTTAAGCCTTCAATATGTGGAAAGCCAATTTTTCCAAAATCATTTACTAAGAGGCTATGTTTCTTCCAGTTAACATGTTTGAACATTTATCAAAAATAAGGTGTCTGCGTGTGTTTGTAATTGCATCTTCTAGTCTGTTCTATTGGTCCTCTGGTCTTATTTCACCAGTACCATGCTGATTTTATCACAGTACCTTTGTAGTATAAGTTCAAGTCAGGGATAATGATGCCTCCTGCCTTCCTTTGTAGTCCAGAAATTGTTTTGCTTTTCTACACCTCTTCTTGTTCCAGATAAATTTTAGCGCTAATTTTCCTAGACCTGTGAGGTATACTAATGGTATTTTAGACACAATTGCATGAAATTTGCATAAAAATTTTGAAACTATAGCTATTTTCACAACATTGGATCTTCCTATCCAAGAAAAAGGAATATTTTTTCATTTTCTTAAATACTCTTCTATCTGTTTTTCAGAGATTATAATGTTCACTGTATAAATTTTACAACCTTTGTGAGATTGATTCCTAAGTATTTCATTATTTTAGGTATTTTTGTGAAAGGCATGACTTCTATTTATCTGTGTACATTCATTGTTTGTGTATAAAATACTAATGGTTTTTGAATGTTGACTTTGTGTCATACTACGTTACTGAATTTACAGGACTATTGGTGGAGTTTTTTCAGTCTTCTATGTGAAGTATCATATAATTTACAAATAATGATATTTGCACTTCTTCCTTTCCCATCATTATTTCTTTATTTCTCTCATTTGATTGTTCCAAAAGTTCTGGCTAATGTTTCCAAAAGTATATTGAGCAAAAGGAGTTACAATGGGCATCTTTGTCTTTTTCCTGATTTCAAAGTGAAGACTTTCAATTTTTGTCCAGATAGTATAATGTTGGTTCTTGGTTTGTTATCGATGGCTTTTATTGGGTTGAGGTGAAGACTATCTATTTTTATTTTCTGTAGTGTTTTTATCATGAATGATTGTTATACTTTATCAAATGATTTTTATGAATCTTTGCAGATGATCATGTGATTTTTTTTAATCTTTGGCTTTGTCGATGTAGTGTATTACATTTATGGGTTTTCACATATTAAACAATCTCTGCTTTGCTGTGATGAATCTAACTTGATTGTGATGTATAATTTTATTGATGATTTGCTGCATTCTGTTTACTAATATTTTATTAAGGATTTTTTGCATCTATGTTCATTAGGGAGATTAGTCTACAGTTCTCTTTTTTGGTAGGGTTCCTTCCTGGTTTTGATATCAGAGCAATACTTGCCTCAAGCTATGAGTTTGGGAGAATTGTTTCCATTTGAATTTCATAGAGAAAAGTTTGTATTAGATCTTCTCTAAATTTCTTGTACAATTCAGCTTTGAATCCATCAGGACCTGGGCTTTTCTTTGTTGGTAGGTTTGGCATTATATTTTCAATTTCATTAACTGATATTGGGTTATTCAGAAATTTTATATCTTCTTGATTCAGCTTTCGTAGTTCATATGTATCTAGGATTCTGTCCTTTTTCTCTCTGTTTTTCATCCTGTGAGAGTAAAGATTTTGGAAGTAGGTATTGGTGATCCTCTGAATTTTTATAGGGTCTGCAGTGATTTATCCCTTTCTATTTCTTATTGCATGAATTAGACTTTCTTTCTTTCTTTCTTTCTTTCTTTCTTTCTTTCTTTCTTTCTTTCTTTTTGATAATGTTAGTTTAGGCTATGTCAATTTTATTTTTTCTTTCAAGGAAACAACTCCTTGACTCATCAGTTCTTTGTATTGTTTTTTCTTTGTCTCCATTGCATTTATTCCTGCTCTAATCTTTATAATTTCCTACCATTCTTGGCTTTGGGCTTGATTTGCTCTTTTTTTTCTAGGAGCTTAAAGTGCATCATAAGATTGTTTAATTAGGATCATTCTCTTTTCCTGATGTGAGAACTTGCCACTATAAGTCTTCTTTTTTTTTTCTTTCAGAACCAGGGATTAAACTCAGGCCCTTGTGCTTGCCAGGGAAACACTTATTTCACTGACTCATCTCCCCAGTCCCTCCCACAGGTTTTTGTACATTGTATCTGCATTGTTGTTTGATTGTAAATATTGTTTAATTTATTATTTAATTTCATCAATGACCTAACGATTGTTTGGGAGGATATTATTTAGTGTGCACATGTTTATACAGTTTTTACTGTTTCTTTTGAAATAATTTCCAGTTTCATTGCACTACAGTCAGATAATTTCAATGGAATAATTTTGATTCCCTTTTTTAATGTATTTGGTACCGGGTATCACCATGTAGCTAAGATAAATAGTGCTCCTATCCTCAACCTCCTCAGCACTGGAATTACAATTTTGCACTAAAACGTCCAGACACAGTGGCCAGCTCAGCACACCAGGGGACAAAGTCAGTGTGGCCTGGGATGGAGCCCAGATCCCTATGCTTGCCTAAGAGGTGTTTATTTCGATTACTATGCATTTACTTAAGCATGTTCTATGTGTTAGCATATGTTCTATTTTGGAGAACATTTCATATTCTCCCTGAGAAGAATGTGTGTTTTGATGCTGTTGGGTATAACACTGACAAGGTCCACTAAGTCCATTTCTTCACAAGTTCGGGTTAGTTTGTTATTTATTCACTAATTTTTTTGCATAATTACTCAGTATCTTTGTGTCAATGGGTGTTAAATTTTCCCAGTATAGTTATGTTGTTATTCATTTAATTTTTCATGTTTGTTAGAATTTCTCTTAAATAGTTGAATTCCTCTACATTGGAAGCATATGTATTTATAATTGTTATATGTTCTGCTTTTTGTTTTCCCATAACAAATATGTTATGACCTTTTTTAACTTTTTTAATCATGCTTGGTTTGAGGTTGATATTGTCAGAAACCACAATAGCTCCTTCTGCTTTGTTCTGGCTTCCTGTCACATGGAGTATTACTTTGCAGTCTTTGACATTCAGTCTACTAATTTCTTTTTGAGATAAATGTCTTTCTTTATATGTAGCATTTTGTTGGATTTTGTTTCTTGATCCACTCTGCCAGTCTGCTTCTTTTGATTGATGTATTGAGGCTGTATACACTGATGGTTACAACTGATATGTATTTTCTTTTTCATGTTGTTTTTTCTACTGTAGGACCCTTGATTTTTCTCTTCTGCTTAACTGCTTGCTCTGCTTGGTGGTTCTCTTCTGTTGTTGTTCTTAAATTGTAGTTGTCTTTGTCTCTTTATACAATATCTGTTAGTACTCTATGTAGAGTTGGTTTGATTGTCATGAATTTTATCAGTTGCCATTTGTTTTGGAAGTAGATCATCTCTCCATTAAAGTTGAAAGATAGTTTTACAGGCTATATGAATCTGGGTTGGAAGCTGGTTTCTTTCAGGACCTGAAATACCTCACTCCAAGCTCTTCTTGATTTGATGGATGGTGTTGAGAAATCTACCATGATTCTGATGGGCTTTCCGTTATAACTGATCAGCTTCTTCTGTCTAACAGCTTTTAAAACTCTGTGCTTTTGTTCCATTTTGAGAATCTTGTTTATTATGTGTCTAGGTGAAGATTAGTTTTTATTTATGGCTAGCTAGAATTCTATATGCTTTAGTATATCAAATTCTATTCCAATACTTGGATAATTTTCTGCTACTACTTCTGCAAACACTGTTCCTGTCTTTTGTTTTTATGTCTTTGGTACAGGGTCTCAATATACAGATTAGACTTGTAGTGTTCTGCCTGTTTTAAGCCTCCCAAGAGCTGAGTTACAGGTGAGTGCCACTGTACTAAGTCTCAGTAGCTTTCTCAGTGTGTCTCAGGCGAAGGGTTGGCACAGAACACTGGGGATTGAAGCCCTGTCCCTGCCTCTGCCTAAGCAGGTGCTTCGATCTGCTAAGCTATCTGGCTGGCCTGTTTTGTCTTTTGTGTTAACTCCAGCTATTTAATTGATACTGAATAGACTTATATTATTTTTCTTTGCCTCATCTTACAGCTGCTGTATTTTTTCCTAGTTTCTTGTTATTTTTAAGATATATTTCCTTTTGTGATCACTAGCTGCCATACTATCTTCAAGGTCTGGAATTCGTTTTCTGTTTTGTTCAAGTAGTTTTGCCACCTTTAATGGAATTTCTAATGTCCTGGATATGTGCTTGAATCTGTTTCATGCACTGTATTTTTTTTCCTGTGTTCGTCATTCAATGCTTCCATCATTTTCTTATTCCTTTCTTTTTTAACTATGTCTTCCTTAAATGTATTGAGTAATTCTTTCATGAATGTTGTCATTTTGTTTTTACCTGAGAGAATATTTCTGATCTGATTTTCTCCATAGCGTGATGGAGCTGTTTCTTTACTTCAGATTCTATCATCTCAGAAATCTCAGGTGTGTGACTTTCAAGTTTTTCTATGACTTTTTTTCCTGAACTTGTTTTGGGTAGGTTGAGGTCTGAGATTGCCTTTTGTTTCTTCCTTTCATCATTTTTGAAGGTCTATGTATTTTCCCTGATTCTGCAGTGATAGTAGGGGGACAGGATGCAGGAGAGCAAGACTCTCGAGGTAATGCAAAGACAGAATTGTCTCACCAAAATTCCTATTGTGTGGGTTCCATGTGGCTTCCACCTCAGTGGGCAGTGGAAAGACCCAGCTCAAGAAGGATTTGATGATAATGAGTGTAGGCTGAAGTTCCGCAAGTTTCTCTTGATGGTGGGCCCATGTAGGTGAGGGCTCACCAAGGCTCCCACAGATCCCTGTGACAGTCTTATAGTACCTAGTTTTAGTTCCCCACAACAGTCTTCCTGAGCAATGACAGGTGTTCAGGACTCAGTTGAGCTCTGGCAAAGGTGAGGGTGTTGGGGCAAGGCTCACTATGTGCCCTCAGCTGTCTTCCAGGTGAGTGGGCAGCTGAGACTCAGAGGAGCTACAGCAAGGCTTCAGATGGGGATGCATTTTTCTGTGAGATGACCTTCAGGTCCTTCTGGCAGTGTTCCAGGTAAGGATGGGAAGCTGGGGCTCCAGATCTCTGTTGAGTGTAAGGGGGCACAAGGTTAGGCCTGCTGTGTTTCTTCACTTCTTTTGCTGATTTGTATGCCAGACAATCTTATCTCTAATCTCTTTTCTTCCATTTTAATATTTTTTGAAGTACCATCAGCAAAATTTTCTCTCTGTAATTCTTTTAAAAATTCTCCCTTACTCTTCACACACACTTATCCCTTCATTTTTGTCACATTCTGAATCAGTTCTTGAAATTCTCTTTTGGATCTTTAGTTTGGCTGTATAGGCTATTGATTCAAAATGTTTACTGCCTTTCATGGATATGTTGACTTTGGCAGAGAGGCAGAAGTTTCCTAGTGGCCAATCCACATGGTAATATTTGTATCTAACAGCAAATGTTATAGATGTTTGATGGATGAGTTGTGTTTAAAATATTTTGAACATAGTGCAGTGAAAGATACATTGCTACTAATTTTCCTTACGTAGTCCTCACTTTGTGCTCATTTCTCTCATCAATCTTTTTTAAATTTTTTTTTTTGTGCAGGGTCTCACTACATAGCTTTGACTAATAATGATCCTCTTGCTTTTGCCTCTCTTGTTCTGAGATTACAGGCATGCACTATCATGCCTGGACTCCATCAACAGTTCACTGCACCTGAGGACAGGGCAGACACTGCATGTGGTATCAGGGATCAAACCCTGGCCCGTGTGCTTGCCTAAGCAAGTGCATAATCCACTGAGCTATCTCACTGGTCTTTCTCTCATCATTCTTAATAGTGTGTCTTTTACTCTACTAATATTTAAATTACATTTTCCTTTTCTTGTCTGAGAGTTTTGTTTTGTTATTTGCTTAGATTTTATTTTTATTTGTTTCATTTGTCCATGTTTGTCTCTATCTCATTCTTAACATTTTGTGTTTCCATTTTTTCATGTGAGTGACAATTCTCTCTGTTTTCTGGTTTGCTTCAATATTTCCTTCCTTTCTCCTTCATTTCTTCCCTCCTATCTTCCTCAGTTCTCCAAAGCTTAAGCAGTCTACTTTTGCCCTTCATCTTTGCTTCTACTGTATTTCTCTATGCTTAGTTCTCTTTTTTTCCCTTTTTCTTCTTAAGCTTCCCCCACAGTGTATCATCACTCTACTGAGGGAAAAATTCTTGCCTGAAAATTCCTGCTTTATGACAGATCTTGTTATGTAACTCTGGGTTTTGCTCTTATAGCTAATGATACCAAATTAACAGTTATCACAAGTTTTCAGTTTCTAGGCTGTGCTTAATGATATTTTTAATGATTCTACTTTCAGCAGTAATTGTACTACTTTAGTTAGAGTGTCATACCTGCTGCCATAGTTGTTTTTCCTCGTAAGACAACACTGATTGTCTGGTGCCATTGTCATCAACGTATTTCACTAGCATAAGCCTGGATGGTGGACCAAGAGGATGGCAATTTCTCATTCCTTATAAACTGTGAAGGTGGCATATTGGGAAAGGCACAACCACCAGTTTCCAGCTATACTTAGCAGACATCTCTTATGAATAGATATTTCCTAACAGAAGCCTCGATACTAGTGGTGAACCTACAAGTCATAAGCAATTTTCAAGCAACAACACAGAAAAAATTAAAATCGGAAATAGAAAATGACAAGATATAGAAGCAAATTGCAATCCCAAACCTATAGCACACCCAAGACAGATCCGGTGAACAAAGAGACAGTGGAAAGCAGAAGCAATCCAATGAATTTTCAAAAATAATAGCAATAGAAAAAAAAAAAAACAAAGCAAACATTCATAGATGAATGAGGCTATGCAAAAACCAAATTAGAACTAATCTCTCAGGTAAAGCAGAGAGACGGAAATTAAAAGAATAGCTAAATTACACTTCACTCTAGAAAAAATGGCTATTATCAAGCAATCAAGCAACAGCAAATACTGGCTGGGGCTGTGCGGATAAGGAACCCTACTCTACTACTGCAGGCAGTGAAGACTTGCGTAATCACTGTGGAAATAAGTGTGAAGATTCCTTAAAAAGCTAGAATTGTAGCTTGTATTTGATTCAGCCATCCTCTTTCTGGGTCTCTTAAGGAATCAAAGTCATCATGTCACAACAACACATACACACCAATGTTTATACTGGTACAGTAAAAAGTAGAGGAAGGGAAAATAAAAATAGAGAAAAGAAATTAAAAAATGAAAACCAGTATTTCTATATAAGAAAAGGAAAGGGAACAGAAAAAAAGAAGATGAATATGTCATGTGCAAATACAAATTTCCTATAATGAATATGATCATTATCTATATCTATAACATGTATCTATAATGTACCAATAAATTAATTTAAAACAAGCATGAGTTATGACTTTCTCACAAGTAAATTCCATTCTCATCTTGTTACTGTAAGTTGATTAAATAATTTATGATCGGGTCTCATTTGAATTACCTTATTTTGTAGTATTAATATTTATATCTTGATTATATTATTTAAAATTATTTTAGCATGACGCTGTACAAATGCTGACAATACCCACCTTTGAATGGGAAATATACAGCAGAGTATGTCCAGAAATACCCACTTAAGAATTCAAAGAGCACTACAAAGATTTAGTGCCAAGTTCCTGAGTAGATTTTTTTAAACAATACTTAAAAGTTATTTTAAAAATCACTTTTGAATTCATTTGTTTTTAATTTAAGTATATTTTATAATATATTATTCTATTTTCATATGTTATCAATTGTTTAATCTGATTCATTTTTAAATTTTTTAAATTTAATTTTATTTTGAAGAATGAAAGTAAAGCAAGAAAAACAAAAACAAAGAAAGAAACAGGGCAACATACAACAGTACATATGTTACAGAATTTCATCTGATTATTTTTAAATAAAAATGAAAAGTCAGGAAAACTGAAAAGTCAAGAAAGATGACCCAAATTGAGAAAAATAATATAGTCTATTAAATTGTTGTTTTTAATCTACAAAATGTCCTTTAAGATATAGCTCACTTCATAGGTGATTAGTGGTAAAACACCAAATAGCTCAGTGGATTAAAGCGTCTGCAAGCAGATGCAGGAATCAGAGGATTCCATCCTCAGGCCTGCTGTGCCGGCCCTGCCTCCAGGGAAGGCTGAGAAGGAGATCAAGACTGGGCGTGGTGGCAGGCACCTGCTTCCCAGCACTTAGGAGGTTGTAAGCGAAGAGCCACTAGGAGTGCAATCTAATAGTGAGACCCTGAACAACCTGTAGACTCTTAACTAAAATACAGGAAAAATGTAGTAAAACTTAAGTAGAATTATCGATATCCTAATATGGGCATTGTGAGCATTGTTATAGAGTCAAATATTCAAATTCTAGCATCTCAAAAAATGTCATAAGGATATGAATATTTATACCAGAATATTAAGAATGTTGAAATTCAAAAATTTATACCCTTTTCCAATGAATATGTATTATATAAGGAATCTAGGTATTTTACGTTTTCAGATTTCCGACTCACATTTTCAAATGAAATAGAGAAAAATAAGGAAATTATATTTTTAACCATAAATTAAAATATTTCATTCTTTCATGTGACCCCTTTAGCTTTTCAGTGCGTTTCTCATTCAAAGCATATTCATTCTTATTCTCTCCATGCAGCATTTCATAAGTATTTCCAAAATATTCAGCAGCAAAAAAAAAAGAGAACTAAAAATTTCAAATTAAAAGATGCATTTAATAGGTATACTGGATATAAATTTAGGCGCATACACTTAGAATTCACCAAATGACTAACATAAAGTAAATTCTCATACATGAAAGCAAACATAAACATATACACATAATTTTGAATATATAAACACATAATGCATAAATTTATAAATACCTCATACAATAATTTACTGAACTATAATTATTGTTACATTTTACAATTTCATGAACAAAATATGATCACACAATGATACTGAATTTTTATATTTAGCGCAGAAGGCAAAAAAATAAACTTTGTTGACAGCCAAACAATTTTATATTATTAGGACTCAACAATGAGCATGAATTTGGGGCTAATAGAAATGCCAACTAGCAAAAAAAAAAAAAAAGAAAAAAAAGAAAAGAAATGCGCCAACTAGCCTGTGAGGACACATCATTCATGTTGGATGTTGATATTTTCAATCAGCATGGTTTATTTTACAACCTTGGAAAAGCACCAGTTCATCTATCACTTAATTGTCTGTGGCAAACATTCAGACCATAAGAGTGCTGAAAGAATACCAGAACATAGAGAGAGCAAGCAGGCACACAGAGCATCTTCTCTACACAAATAAGTCAGACTTCATGAGGAATAAAGAGAAAAAAAAAAAAACAGAAAATGAAAAACTATCAATACATGGCCTCTGGCTCTGATAGACAAATTAGCATCAACCCTGACTTATATGTTTGTTTTTTTTTTCCTGTTTCTATTTATAACTTTACAAAAGGATTGTGTATGAGATCAATCTCAGGTACACTATATATTTAGAATATTACCAGATACAATTTTCTAGTTACTTGTTGATATGTGACTCTCTTCCTATGAACTTAAAAAGAATAATGAATGTTTCAAAGAATGTAAGATAGATGATGTTTTTCTCTCTGGGAAAAAATAAAGAACTATGGCCGTAATTGATGTGCTTCTCTTCTGCATGGTGTTCTACTGGCTTCATTCAATCTTGCTTCTATTTTCTTCTTACTAGACACATTTTCTTCTCCATTTGCTCATACTATTGCAATTGTAGATTTTCCCTCTCTTGCATGAAAATAAGGAAAAAATATCAGGTATTTTTCTTTCTGGTTATGAAACTAGAACTTTTCATTGTCAGTTGTAATCAATAATTTTGTCATTGGGTGGAAAAATATCCTTCTCAAAGGCATGCTTCCTCTCTAATCCTCTGAATTTGTCTAAAAGGATTTCAGCTTTTCTTTGAAAGTCTCTGGGAAGATGGCAATGACTGAATATTTTATTTTCAATCCCCACACAAACAACTGTGTCTTTCCTTTGTTTTCAGTGAGGAAGTGCGCATCACACTTAGAAGTTACCTGCTTTCCTAAATTCAAGCCATCTACAACGTGTCCTATAATAATTATTGCTTATTAATATAATTTATCTTGTTTTCTGTCATGAATGTGTAGAAAAAATATGTACCCCTGAAAGGAAAATATTATGTTATCTATGGTGGTTCCAGTAACTTCCATAATGGCTTTCTCTTTCGGGGTTTCAGAACCAGTTGAGGTCTCTGCATCTCCTAGTTTTTATTTCTCATTTATTTTATTTTCCAGACCGATATTTTTCTGAAATGTATATCTGCTATTTAAAGAATAGTAGTTTTAGAGAAAGTACTTGCATCTAATGTCTGCATTCTGTTTCTTAAGACAGAAGAAAACAACAATAAATAAGATTTTTAAGTGTGATTGTCTAGTCAGTATACAGAACAAATACTCAATTTTACTTTTTTTTTTATCAAACTAGAGATTGAATTCAGGTCTTTGTGCTTGCCAGGTAAGTGCTTATTCTACTGCGCCATCTCCATGCCTTAGGTACTTTATGGCTAGATGACCATGAATTTTTTTTTTTTTTTTCAGTTCCATGGATTGAACTCAAGCAAGCACTTATTCTACTGAGTTATCTTCCTGGTCCCTCAATTTCACTTTTTTAATACAAGAAAAATATAATTAAAGAAATTTTTCTTTTCCCAAAAACGTGAATGAAAAGTACAGATTTAACTATAATTTTAGTCATTCTCACTAATTTTGTGGGGAAGTATTACATGACAGTACATGGTGCAATTGCTCTTAGGCATTTTTTGATCGAACTTATCTAAGTATAAATGCAAAATAAAAGCATGCACACATAAACTAATATTATCAGTTAACATCTCTATAGTCACAAAAAGAAAGTAAGCAGGTCTAGATGAAAGCAATTATTGAAATTATTGTCGGATATTTCTCCTCACACAACAAGAACATTGCATCTTTTACTTTGACAAATTAACAAAAGCATTTAGTAAATATCCGCCCTTCTTTTGAGTAGGTTCAATAAGAAAGATACTTGGTATAAAGTGATTAAAACACATATTACTTATCTTTTGTTTTAAGAAGCACAAATATATAAATCAGTTATATTTTATTACAATATCTGTATTAATTATTATACGTTTTCTTTTTAGGTATTTTGTATGTATTTAAGGCATCAGTCTTATTTATTGTTCTCCCTCCTGGACCAGCTCTGTGAAAAGATTTTTTGAATTTTTTTCACTGGATTGGAGTTCATTTTTCATTCACTTTTATTTTCACTCATTAAACTTTTATATTTCTTTTATTTAGCATATGGTAATTTTAATCAGTTTCTTATCTTTGTAAGTTGCTCTTTCCTTTTTGAGTTTTTAGAAAAACATAATTCACATTCATTTATTCTTCAGATCATTACTAAAAACTTGAGGCCATAATCTTTTGCCACTTGGAAAAGTCTGAGGTGCTTTTACACGAATGATTACTAAATTTATTTCCTTATTCTTTTTTTTTCTGTTTTGTTTTAAATCCCACATGAAAAGAGTGGCATGTCTTTATTTTTATGTGGGAAGTTCCACTTAGAGATTAGAGCTTAGAATCATATTATATGCCAGTATGTTATTGTTTTATTTGAAATGAAATTGGAATTCTGTATTCTGTATAATTATATGTAGTTTCATTAATCCAGGACTACTGCATCTGTTATGCATTACAGCTACTATGTCTGTAAAAGGCTCATATGTTCAGAATTGGGACTGTTGATGGGTCCTTGGACTATGAGGATGGTGCAGAAGTTTTGACAGTAGAAAGTGGGTACTGGTTGGTGGGTGGCTCAAAGCATTTATACCCCTCCCTTGTTCCTCCCTTCTCCATCTGCTTTCTGGACAATGTGATAGGAAGACTTTTGCTTTGTCTAGTCCCTTTACCATGCCATTTCTGCCTAGAAGACACATGAATATGGAATCAAAATATAAACTAAGATAAAGCTTTTATCCTTCAAATTGTGAATATAAAGTTCTGTGTTGCAGAAATAAGAAAGTGTAACAAAAAATTAGAAAGAGAGGAAAGAAAATGTCAGAGACAAATTCTGGTCCCAGAGAAGTGGATTCTCAGAGATGATAACTGATCATGATAGAGACCATAGGAGCTGGTTTCCAGGAAGACTTTGTAGATTTGGGAAGATGCCAGCTAGAGAAGCCCTAGAATGCTAATGAAAAATTCTTACTGTGCTCAGAAGAATTGACTATTCCTAAGGATGCAGATTGTAAAAGCAAGGATCAGATTTTAGTTAGGAAAAAGGATGCAGTTGGCACTTAGTCCTAAGGGTACATGTAGTATGCTGTAGAAGAAAACGTTTCTGCCTTTTGGCCAGGTGCTGAAAGCTTGCAAGCAACTGACATTAAAAGTAGCTGACTAATCTCAACAAGAAAATTTCAAGCCACTGCAACGTTTACTTGTGACTTTGGTAGTGCTTGCTGATCTCACTCTTTTAGCAAGATCTGTAGTGAGAATCATGGACAAATAGCAATGAAAAAGTTCTTTTTAAGTTTTTAGTTTTTCAGAAAAGAAGAACCTACAAAATCGAGGCAATGAAAAGCCTGTTTGAATAAAAAACCAGCCATAAGAATCAAAGCATTTTGTAATAAGACATTAGGAAAGATATGTGGAAGGCATTTCAGGAACCAGAAGCCGTCACTCTTTGTAGACTCACAGATGTAAAACTGTTAAGATTTCATTTGAGAAAACAGCCCCAGGGAGCCTTGCTGGAGAAGAGCCAGCTAGAAAGTTGGTTCCTGGCATTTATTTCACTGTGCACAGCAATCACAGAGTGGTCTCTTAGGCAATGATCCAAGGGGTCTAGGTCCTTCTGGAGTCAGCGGCAAACACTTGAATCACCTACACAGTGCTGGTTATATGAGCACACAGAAGGCAAGAATTGTGCTATCATGTAGTATCTACACAGATTTAAGAAGGATGCATAAGAGGTCATCACACTGCTGTGATGCTGTCAGAGTGAAGCTACAAGTGAAATGGTAATACCAGGAAACTGGAGAAGCCTGGAATATGAAATGACTCATGAGAAAATAGATAGACAGTGAGTGAAAGCAATAAAAATTAGAAATCATGTGGGATGCAACCAGTAATGGCAGAGGGGAAGGCCTTTGGAGTGAAACTGCATCACAGCTCTACCTTGACCCTGCAAGTGGAAATACATCATTTAAGTTTTGAGTTTTTTGGGTGTTCACTTACTTTTATGTTATTTCATTATATCTCATATTTTTTCCTTTGAAAAGACAATATATACCCTATTCCAGCTTAGTAAGAAGTGTTTAACTTTCTTTTCTTTATATTTACATGGATTCATATGTTCTAGTTGTGCTGAGTTTCCAAGGGGCTGTCACATTTGCATTTCTCTGCAATGGAAGAACTATTACAGTTTTGTGGTCTTAGAAATACATCATATGCATTATAAAGAAGAGAAGGACATGAATCTTTTGAAGGGGCAGAGATGGAACATTGCAATGAGGTCTAGAATACTTCTCCAAGTCCCTTATATTCAGAGATGGGGTTTTTGAAAGGTGATTACTTTATGAGAGTGCTGTGGCTGGCTTGCTGTTAGGTGTGTCCTGGTGAAAAGTGAACCATCATTTATGTGACCTAGAATATAAATATATTGTCCCTCTGTGCCTTTTCTCTTACATTTTTGCTTTCTGTAAAATGTGATGTGGGTAGCTTTTATTCTATATCTTCACATGTAATTTTTTCTTTTATTTTAATGAGAATTAAATTAGTAAAAAAGTCATTAGTCATGATGCAGAATTTAACTAAAAATAATAATTCAGCAATAGTTGTCATATTGTGTACTGTTATCTTCAAATTAGTAGTTCAGAGTAACAGATATAAATACACAAAATTGGTCAATGAAAAATTATACAAATTAAAATGGAGAGAGAGAAA
>NW_004524682.1:10232168-10232976 GCF_000260255.1 Octodon degus | reverse complement strand
AGAATATATGCAGTGTATTATTTGTTGAAACTGTACTTCCGATTTGATTTGAAACTGTCTCATTGCTGTTTATCAATAAAACTTTGAAAAAATAAGATTGTATCTGAGAAGGGGCTACATTTCAAAAAAAATAAATAAAAGGTTTTTAAGTATGTTTTAATTTGTGATTAGTAGCCTTTAAGTAAAATTATAATCATGTCCCTTTTCCTACCAATGAAGCTGAAAGAAATTAGGAAGAACCACTTCCTAATACACAACAATAACACATTGCTCATTTTATAGGGAAAGTGATCACAGATTTAAATGTAAAGATCTCAAACTATAAAATATCTATAGCAATATCTAACCAAAAATACTTTAAAAAGTGCCAGCCTACTCAATGTTAGGCAATTCAACTTTTTACAAAACAAGAATGAAATAAAAACTGTACAAATGCAGAAAATATTTTAAAGTATAACTGTGAAATGGAAGTGTATTTACAATATAAAATACCCATTTATTTATCAAAGGCAATAAACAATTTGTAATATAACATGAATTCTTTTTATTTTTATTTTTATTTTATTTTATTTTATTTTATTTTTTCAGAACCAGGGATTGAACTCAGGCTCTTGTGCTTGCCAGGGAAGCACTTAATCCACTGAGCCATCTCCCCAGCCCTTATCATTTGTTTTTAATGAAACATAAAGCACCACAAATAATAGGAGGTCTAAAATTTAAAAAAAGTTATTTCATGTAAGAAATTAAGATTAACTAGAATACTCACACACTGATATTTAGAATGAAGATGTTGCCAGTGCTTCAGAAA
>NW_004524682.1:10223501-10232037 GCF_000260255.1 Octodon degus | reverse complement strand
GTTTATTTTAGTAGATCAAAACTGTACAAAATACAAATGAGGACCAATGGAAGAATGTACGAAAAGCTGATAGGCACCACTATACATTAACAATGTGTGAACTATTAATACAAAATATAAAATTGATTTATCTGAAAATACATTGATAAAGCTAAACCAATAAGCACTGATTCTATGAGCAATCTGCAGTAAATAATCTGATAAATAAGCAGAACCCAAAATCCAGACTAGAGCATAAATTCCCATTTTACACTTATGGAAAGTGTACAAACTTGATGAACATACAAAAACTAAGACCTCTCCTGCTTGCTCTTTTGTGTCTTGTTGGTATATAGATTTTGGTTTCTGGAGACAGTTGAAAGGCTGATTTGACACATTTTTGCAAGATCTGACTTTGTCTTGCACATAAATTCAATAATTAATAATTATGGTTTGTACTTAGATCTTTACAAGTGACAATGAAAATACATTTTTCCAGAACAGATAAAAATATGAGGCATATGTCTTCTCATAGGATTGAATAATAGGTCAAAGTTTCAATCTTATTTCTTATTGTCTTTACTTTCTTCTGCAGTATTATTGCTTCCATCTTTTTGAGTTTATGAAGCAAGATATCGTGGTATCTTGGTTTATGAACTTAATTTGTTTTATGACTTTGGGGTAGATGGTTGTTTCTGTTGAGTGAAGAAAATGGCCTTGTGTTTGTCATCTGATGCTGAGTTTGTGAACGGAAGCAAAAGTTCGCTGAACATTTGTTTGTGCACACCAAATTGCTTGCAAACAAAAGAATTTGTTGACCAAGGTATTATTGTAGAAGATGCCTAAATAAAATGAAAATTTCAAGTGTACAGAAAATAGCTTTTTAATACAATTATATCCCAAATATCACATGTGCCTTACTTATACTAAAACCTACAAGTTTTTTGAAATTCAGTTAACACAGAATAATATTACTCTTTCCTTATACCCTTCTTATTTGACATACATAAGGTCAAGATAATACTTTAGGGTATTCTAGCTCTATAAAATGTATTTTCACCGATACATTTTCTTTTTCCTTTCCTTTCCTTTCCTTTCCTTTCCTTTCCTTTCCTTTCCTTTCCTTTCCTTTCTTTTTCTTTTTTTCTTTTTCTTTTTCTTTTGTATGTTAGGAAACGGTCTACAGGGTGTTCAGGGTCTCACTCCTAGATCGGACTCATAGTGATTCTTCTGCTTACAGCCTCCCAAGAGCTGGGATTACAGGCGTGTGCCACCGCACCCAATCTTAATTGCCATCTCAGCGCGCCCCTGGGCCTCGGCCGTCCACAGCAGGCACAAGGATGGCACCCACAGCCCCTGCACCTGCTTGCAAGCACTTTAATCCGCTGAGCTATTTGGCCGGCCCTATTTACACCAATACTGCAGTGTCTATTTTTACAAAAATGAAGGGAATATATAATTGGGATTTATAAAAAGAATTAGGACAAGGGTCCTTTCCAAGCCAGGCTAACAATGCAAATAAAGGCAATGAAGGATAATGTTGCATTACTTTTTACATGTATAGCGTATAATTATGGATTACTGTTGTTATGGTACTATGCAGTGTGTTCTGAGAAAGAAAATAAGACAGAAAACACAAGTCTGTAAATTAGTATGTGGATTTACTATATTTAAGCTAAGAAGCTGCCGATTCTCGTCAGAGAAGAGAAAATATGTTACAATATTTCTGTTGCATGTAGGTCAGCCTGGTAGCAGCCTGGAAGACAAAAATGGAAATGTGAAGACTGAAAGAAAATCTCAAGATTAGTAAAATTTCCTGTGCCTGGGGTTATGAGACAGATTGGATTCGGAGCATAGAATTATGAATTGAGAGAATTTGACAGGCATGAGAATTATCTTGAGTAAAATAAATAACATGACATGTTAGTTAATGTATATATGGAATGAGAAAGGAATAATCTAAGGATATTTCTTAGGTCTAACATTTTGGAAAATGGAGCAATTGTGGATATGAGATAAATCAAAGAGAGACAAGACTTCAAAAACAAGTTCTTAGGGAAATGTGATTTCTTGTGGATACTTTATGCATCACATTATATGGTGGAAAAAATGTATATAATGTTTACAGGTTAAAAGTTTGGTTTCAACCAGCCAAATGTGAGAGAAAATCATGTATGGAATAAAGGTTCAGCATAGCAAACTATCAGTGTTAATAATACAAATATGTTCCTGTTTAAGAAATTCAAAGTAAAAGATTAAAATATGACATGATGAGCTTCTTATGGAAGAGAAAGAATACTGCACTGTCTTATCTTGAAAATTGTTCTCTTCTCCAAATCAATTATGCAATCACAAAAACTATTAATAATTATTATATGCTTAGTTGATAAAATATTCTCATTACAATTTTCTCTAAGAACTCTTGGGGCTGGGGAGATAGCTCAGTGGAATAAGTGCTTGCCTGGCAAGCAAAAGGTCCTGAATTTAATCCCTGCTACCACAAAGAAAAAAAAAAAATTGAACTCTACATTCCCACAAAAAGTATTGACATTTTCTAAATGATAAATGATTGAGTATAATCAAATTTTCAGTCCCTCCACTCAGCAGCCTCACTCCTGCATCATTTTCCTTAGTCACCTTTAAAACCCCTGCCTCGCTCTTAGTCACTCTTTCCCCTCCACTTCACTTTTACTTCTACTTTTCTTATAGAGTTGGTCAGCTGTTAATGATTCACTACATCCTTTTCATATACATAGTGGAGACTACACAAACAATTACATTTTCAAGTTTGAAATCTTTTTTTTTTTTTTTTTTTTTTTACCAGGGATTGAACTCAGGCCCTTGTGCTTGCCAGGGAAGCACTTATTCTACTGAGCCATCTCCCTGGCCACTAAGTTTGAAATCTTTATTCACATAAACTTGAAAATTATATATTTAATGCTTTCTCTAGGCATTATATTACTTTAATTTTAGACAAAATATTTGTATTGGTGAAGGATTCTAAACTGAACTTTTTGTCTTCAGAAAAAGAAAAATGGGACAATATGAAATACAGGAGACACACAAAATAAATAGAAATATGGGGGAAATGCATACCCTTATCAATCAAAAATCAAAACCTAGTTTTGGTATCAAGTTATTAAATTTATATTTGACCTGCGCTTACAAAACTGAAGCAAAGCCCACTACATATCACCGTGGTGAGGATTGAGAATCTGGACTTGTAAAGATCACTGTTGCGCCTTGTGCGTAGGTGTCTCCTGGTGGGCTCATAGGTTCGTAAGGGGCACTTCTCAGAGCTGGCGAGGTACAGGGTGTATAAACAGGGGTGAAGAGCATGTGATCACTACATTGCCTACTGGTTGGTTTAGCAGAGTTCTGGGTACAGATAAAGAAGGCCTGCCGTGGGTATGGGTGGCACGTCCTGATATGCTTGCATGAGATAATAAGAGAAGGAAGGCTCTTTGCTGTAGCTTTTCTGTCACACACCATTCCTCACCAGCAATGCCCTTCTGTGATGGTGCCCTGCTTTGGAGCCAGCTAACCCTGGACTCAAACCTCTACAGATTGTGAGGTGCACAATCCTCTTTTCTGTTGACTGTGGATTGGGGATATTGTTTTCTAAAAATGAGGACGCAACTAAGACAATCACATCATAGAGTGCAAGGAAGAAAAGAAAAATGGGAGTATGCTTGGAAGGAAGGATAACTGGTTTAGAATACCAAATCTATTTTAGTGGAAAATTCCAAAGTACATACGTGGCTATTGGAATGAATAAGTCAGCTAAGGTTGAGGATATGTCAGTATACAAGACAATAGTTAAATTTATATATGAAGCTATAAAAATGGATAGTAAAATTTAAATGTATATTTGAAATAACTTAGAATATCAAATGATTAGTTGTACATTTGGCCTAAAGTGTAGAATATCTTTATGTGACAGATGGCCAACTCTTTTTGGAGTATATTTAAGAAGACCTACATAATTAGAGATTTTATCTCAGTTTCAAATGTCTGATTCATGAGTTACACTATGCCAAAATCTTTTTTTAAAGAACATAATTGATTTTATCCAGTATCAGTGAGGATAGATTGGGCCTAGAAATTTCAAACTCTACTGATACCACTGTAAAGTGTTATAATGACTTGGGAAAAAATTTGGCCTACTTAAAAATAACAACATAAAACTGTTCCAGTCATTTGACCTAACTGTCACATTATAAGGTGTACATGGATATGAAAGATGGAGAAAAAAATATTTACAACAGCTTTATTTGAAGCGGCTAAAATTTTTAAAAAGGTCAAATGCACCTTAAATGTATAAACACACAAATGTGATACATCTACATAATTAGTACTCGTCAGTAATACAAAAGTGTTTATTCATATAACTAAGTGCAATTAATCTCTAAATAATCATTTTGAGAAGTTCCTACCACTTGACTTCATTTATATAACACATAAAAAAAATTTGTACTGACAGACGAAAGGTCAGTGATTGGCTAGGTAGAGTTGGTGAGGTGGTAAAAAGAGGCCAGCAAAGTAACTACAAGAACTTAAAAGACATTTTTTGGTTGATAGCCATTCAATATCTTTACTAGCATTATTGTTTGTATTGGAAATACTTATATCAACAATATCAATTATAGATATTAAATATTTGCTGTTTACATGAACATGTTATATTTTATTAAAGTTCTAAATAGAAAGAATCAGAAGTGACAAAATGAAAATAGAGAATGCTTATTTTCTTCAGTCAGCATTTCTTCTAAAGTCTGTTTTTCTCTTTCCCTGCTAAAGATGTAAAGCAGACGTCTCAGGAACTGCAAGGAGAGAACGGCAAGAGATCGACATTTGTGTGTCTCACTCACACTGTACATTTGAAATGAATTTAACCCTTCTAAACTTGTTTTTCCAAATTTAATATATGAAAGAACATCACAATGAAGGACTGTTAAGAACATATAAGAATAATTTACGTAAAGTCTTTGGTTCACAGTAGCCCACTAAATTTTATTACAGGTCTGCCATCTCAGTGTAATAAGCAAGCTTAATTATTCCTTGGTGACACTTCCGTTATTTGGTTTCCCTCCAGTGGTTGTTCCATAATCCAGGAAGAATGCCGAATCAGTTTTAATATGTCTATTTCAGTTACATACATTTATTCAAATAAAAATGGAGATTAAGGAAAAGTTACCTCCACTGTCTGAAAAAAATGCAAGTTTAAGAATGGAAAATTTAGGTTAGTAAATCAATGTATTTTATATCTGCAGCACTTGACTTTATTCAGTTCAAACTTATTTTAATTATATTCAGAAAAGATGTTTTGTTTTGTTTTTGTTTATTTTGACCAGAATCTCTGTGTGCATTTCAATCTGCTATAGAGTTGGCTTTATTGATCAGGAGGCAATTAGATTAATTTTATATGAAAAACAGTTAACCATTTGAAGTCTTAACAACACATTTAAATTATTAAAGAATAATTTGGAGAATAATTATTAAAGTGCTGGAGAATAATTCCTACAAATAGTACTGGTATGTGGAAGTAAAACTAAAATGTGCTAAATAGAAATAATTCAAACAGTAAAAATTCAAAATAAGCACATTTACTTTGAATGCATCCTTTCTCATTCCATCATATTTTGCACTGACATATTAAAAATGTATTCATCTGGTCATATTAATATAAAATCCTAACTAATTCCCAAAGAAAATGTGCAAATTTTTTGTGGATAATTTGCATTCTTTTTTTATTTACCTCAATAAATTACACCATTCAAAACTGAGTGGACTAATTTCAACATAAGACAGTTGCCTAAATTGTAGATGTAAAGTAGTTCCCCAAAATCCTGTAACTTAAAATGCCTAAAACTAAAAGTGTGTGTGTGTATGTGCGTGTGTGTGAAAATTAAGGGCTAAAATGTGGGTGATATTCCCAAACAACTTCTAAAATATTTAACTGTCACTGGTAATAATTTGTAAAATAGGTACATAGAGATTTTCTTGATAGATCTGAGGGGCATGTTAATGGGGTGCAATGAAGACAGATAGCTCCATTCTGGTACCACTGAGCAGACAGCCGCCTCGTGAAACACTTCTCAGCCAAGGCACATCAATCTCCCCGTGATGGCTGTTCAGATTAGACAAGGAGGAACACTCCTGTGAATCTTAAAAGGCCATTTCTGTCTCTTGTGAAGTTGTTTAACTTTGTTTTCATTTTATGGAGCTTGGCTGAGCTCTAACACATGCAGGATTTGACAGATCGATGTTTATAAAACACGTAGGGAAGAGTAGTTTTTATGGAAACATAAATTACAAATTTCACAGAATAAACTAAGCATGGCATTAACTTGAGCTACGAGAACATGATATTTATTATTTATTACTTTTTTATACATTATTTATAGGAAGATTCATATTTTGTGGCATTATTTGGTTTGTTACAATTTAGAAGATGAAATCTGTTACTAGGAAGACAAACTTTGCACAACACCTGTGTTTAATTATTTTGGGCACCTCGTGTATATGGATTGTGAGCCTCTCAAAATTATTAATACTCCATGAGGAGAATGTCAAATAGCTGCTTGTGGACAGTGGATGTGAAGATGGGTTGATATACCCGGGTAACCTCCCACATGCATTGTTCTCATCTTTCATACTGTACAGTTTACAGTACTGTCATAGCCACAATATGATTTCTTATTTTTCAGAAGCGGTGTGATTCTAGAGTTTGAAAACTCGCAGCATCATAAAGTTAAAGCAAGCAGTCTCTGTGTTCAAACTGTGGCCATGTGTCCCATCTGACAGCAAGTACAATCTATTATTAAGGACACCAAGAGCAGGACACCAGGCAGGATACACAGAAATCATGTAATATTATTTGTTGGATTGTTTATTTTCAATACAGAACACACTCGGCCAATTTGAGTCAGTATATGTACATTTTAAAAATATAGCTACACACTTTATACATTTCTAGGAAACTGAAGGCCTTCACCATGAGTTTATGATTCTCACATAAGGGATGTTTCCATGCTGATAAACAGAGGCTGTGAATGACCTTCTGAAGATGTTTTAGTTCCATTGCATTGTATCACCTCCCAGTGCCGTGAGTCATCTGTCCAGCCTCGGTCTTCACCACTCTTTTTCTGTAGGCACTGACTTCTGTGTCTGCCAAACTCAATTATTCTCAGCTCCTAGTCCACTTGAAGTATGAGGCAGTAAATGCTTAAGCCATATATATTCACCTACCTCAGGCAAATTATATATTGTCTCTTCCTTTCTAATATCCTGATTTAACATTTAGAAGATAAGAATGACAATACCCTTGAAATGAAATAAAACAGTGGAAAAGCAGACATTAAGTACCTGTTGATCAAAGCTAACCAAAATCCAAACAGCACAGAAGTCATGCATAGCACTTTAGATTACCTCTTGGAACCAGCAGGGCCATGTGGAGAGAGGAATTGGAGACAGAGGGCAAAACTGGGTGCAAACTTTTACATTTACTAAAAAGAATAACAACTAAATACTTCAGTGAAATATCTAAGTAAAAATGTTTTCTTAACCAAATTCCCAGGGCCAGACAAATAGCTCAGTGGAGTAAAGTGCCTGCAAGCAGGTGCAGGGGCCAGGGGTTTGATTCCCTAGCCTACTGTGCCAGCCCTGCCCTCAGGGCATGCTGAGAGGGCAATTGAGACTGGGCATGGTGGTGTTAGTCTGTAATCCCAGCTCTTGGGAGGCTGTAAGCACGCAGATCACTACGAGTCCAATCTAATAGTGACACCCTGAACACCCTGTAGACCATTCCCTAAAATACAAAAAAAAAAAATCAAATATCCAAATGTCTTTATTTACTCACACACAATAGAATTTTCATAATTTGTCTGTATCCTACTATGAATTTATGATAGCATTTAACTGGAGTTATTATTTTTAACATATTTTTAAATAAATTGATTTACAGTATTTTATTTCTTCCTTAGATTTTTTTCAGAAAGGGTTCTAATCTAAATGATTTAATATTGTAGCTCCATACATGGACACTGTTTGGCTAAGAGTAAAGTATAACTTTAATTCTGAATAAACCATGAGTTTGTCTAGAACCTTCAGGAAATTAGACAGTAGTGTCCTCAGTTGTCAAAGCAGTGCAAATTGGAAAAGATAAAGTTTTACACCCATTGTGTTCTTAGTCAATTTTGCTGTACAGAGATGCTTTATCAAGCTGTTTAATGCAGATAAAAGTAATACTTTTGCTAATGTTCTCACCTTATGTGGTAAGCAGATACAGTTCAAAGCTGTGTTGTAAGCATGGACCAGTTAATTACCCAAAGGAGGTATTAGCCTACATGTCAGCCACAGGCTCCTGTGCACATGCCCATGGACAGTAGCTCCAATGCATCCTTGTAATATTTTCTGAAGCTTACAAAGTCTTAGGCAAAAACACAGGCTAGAAATGTAATCTGTTAAAAGAATTATGAATGAATTGCGAGCTGACTTTCTATGGAGCTGTTTTAGATTACTGCTACTCCGAAAAAAAAAAAAAAAAAAAAATAGA
>NW_004524682.1:10215018-10223401 GCF_000260255.1 Octodon degus | reverse complement strand
TTTGAATAGCTTTTTTTCTCTTTCACAGTATCTATTGTACCTCTTAGATTTTATTTACTCTTTCATATTCTTACAATAGTGAGAAAATATGATGTTTACACACATGGGCCTGATTTATTTCACTTATTAGAAGAATCTCTAGTTGCACCCATTTACTTATAAAGTCCTGAACCTTATTTTCTTATAGCTGAGTAATGCAACTTTTCATGAAAATATCATATTTTTTATCCATTTGTGAGGTGACAGGCATTTGGGGCTCGACACTTTCTCTAAGAAGGACATGTGGAGATTTCCAACAGTGGAACTTGGTGGAGGTCGTTGGATGAAAACCAAGAAGATTTACAGGCACTGGTTCTTGCTATGAAAAATGAACTTCTGCTGAAAGTTGGTTTGGATTGGTAAGATATGTATGGTGCTTGTATACCAAAGTAAAGTGGGTAGTTTTCACTAAACTGAAACCAGGTATTTATCCATAGATTCTATAGTTTCTTCATCTTCATTTATTTTTTTTCTCTAACTCTGAGGTGCAAAACATGTGGTTAAATGGATTTCCTTATTTAAATGATCCAAGTGAAGTTTTCACATTTTCATTCTCCTTATGTTTGACAACATTCACTGATGAACACTGGATAATTTTTATATTATAATATGATATCTTTTCTTAAAAATACATCTTTCTTAAGCATGGGAATAAATAGATTTAAGAAGTGTTGAAAGTCATACCAGCAGCCCAGCGAGTGTGTGGGAGAGCTTCCGGCACTGTCCGGACCAAACCCAGGAATCCACGTGAGTGAGACCTCTGCCACGCCCTTGGGACCCCTCCAAAGTCCCTCTGCCCAAGCCTTCCCAGTGAGTGAGAAATTCTGCCACGCATTCGGGACCCACCAAATCCAGCCCAAGTCAAGAACCAGAAACTGTATGGGAGAGTTTCTCGCATGTGCCCGCGGGTCCTCCGGACCAAACCCAGGCACACCGCATGAGTGAGACCCTCTGCATCGCCCTCAGGACCCCTTCACCCCTTCGGAGACCATCTCTGAAGCCCATCAAGTGAGTGAAAACTTCTTCTGCACTCTCAGAACCCCCTAGACCAAGCCCAAGCCCAGGCCCTGCTAATGTGTGGGAGATCTTCTGCACTCCCCTGCGGCCCCTGGGCCAGGGGCACATCTGAGGGGCACAGCAGGTTCACTTCTAAGGACTAAAGCACGAAGGATCTGAGCACAACAGCAAGACCTAAGCCAGGCACAACTGCATAAATTCAAACATAACAGATCTGTACCCAAATTTCAGTGAGTGCTAAGGTTATAACTGCACCAAAGCTCTTTGTGAAAGGTCAGAGGTCAGTGCCATAGGAAATGACAAAGAGAAGGAGCAAAATGCAATACCAGGCCTCGAGCCCCCCCAGAACAAGTGCAGAGACACTAGCTCATCTGAAATTTATGAATTAGTAGAGTCTAAAGTAAAGAAACAACAGAAAAAAGACAAAGAGGAACTCAGATCAGAAGTAATCTCTGAAATAATAAAAGAAATCTCTGAATTAATAGCTTCTGAAGTAAAGAATAAAATGCAGAAACATATAGAGCAAATCAAATCAGAAATAATCTCTGAAGTAAAAGAATAACTGCTTCTTGAGAAGACACTGATAAAAAATAGAGGAGATTAGAAAAGTGATGGATACCTTGAATGAGCAACACAGGAAAGAAATAGATTGCAAGAAGCAGAGTAAAAGACATACAGAGGAACTTAAAATTTCATTCACAAGCTTGCAAAACTAATCTTGAGGACACTGTCACAGCTAGTGAAAAGGTAAGAAAAGATCTCTTAAAAGCAACTAGGATGCAGGAAAAAATAATTCATCATCTGCAAGACGAAGCAATGATGAACTACGTGAGATTAATAGGCATCAATAAGACAGAAGAAGTCAATACAAATGACATAAAAAGAAAATGGGCAGAAATAATAGCAGAAAACTTCCCATATATGAGGAAGCAATCTGACATCCACATAACAGAAGCACACAGCACTCCAAATAACTTCAACACATTAGAAACACACTGAAACATATAATACTCAGGATACCAAAAATCTAACACAAGAACGATACACTGAAAGCTACTAAAGAAGGAAAACAGATCATATTGAAAGGACAACCTGTCAAAATAACAGCAGACATCTCTTCACCATCCATGAAGGCAAGAAGAGTATGGAGCAGAATACTTCAAGTCCACTATGAAAATAAATTCCAGTCCAGAATACTATACCCTGCAAAAAACTCTTTCAACTTTGATGGAGAATTGAAATACTTCCATGATAAAGAACAAGTAAAGAATTTCATGATGACAAAGCGAACCCTACACAAACTCCTGAAAGATGTTCTAGAGAGAGACCAAAATGATCAGAACTCCAAGAACAAGAACAGAAGGAACCCACTGAAAAGGGCCAACAATTAAAAACAGGAGAAAAAGGAGTAAACAAGAGCAGGGAAATAACATATTGATCATAAATCAATAAGTCTCAATTATAACCATGAATGTAAATGGACTCAATTCACCAATTAAGAGAAATAGACTGGCACAGTGGATTAGGAAACAAAACCCAACAATATGCTGTATACAAGAAACACACTGAACTCAAAAAGAAATTCACAGGCTCAAAGTCAAAGGATGGAAAACAACACTACACATCCCAACAAATCAGAAAAATGCAGGGGTAGCAATCCTGCTCTCAGACAGTCTTAACTTCAAACCAAGAATGTTCAAGTAAAATAAAGAAGGCCACTTTATCCTGTTTAGGGGAAAAATTCAAGAGGAATAGGTAACACTCATAAATATCTATGTACCAAACACGGGAGCACCCAACTATATAAGACAAATCTTAATGGACATCAAAAATCTAATATCCAAGACGACAATCTTAATAGGAGACCTTAATACCCCCTTATCTCAAAAATATAGGTCAACCAGACCAAAAATAGCAAAGAAGTAGCAGAAGTGGACCAGAGCTTGTATCAAATGCACTTGATGAACATATACAGAGTGTTCCACCCAACCACACATTTTTTTTTTCAGCTGCACATGTGTCATTTTCTAAAATAGACCACATGCTAGTCCATAGGTCATGCTTAACTATATGCAAGAAAACAGAATTTATCCCATGCATACTATGTGACCACAGTACAATGAAACAGGAAATAAATGACAAAAGAAACCAGAAAAACTACTTTAATTATTGGAAATTAAGCAACATCTTACTCAGCAATCAATGGGTCACAGACAAGAAATACAACAATATGTACAACTCAATGAAAATACAAGCATAGCTTATTGAAATTTATGGGATGCAATGAAAGCAGTTCTCAGAAGGAAATTTATAGCTGTAAAGTCACGCATCAGGAAAACAGAATGAGAACAAATAAATACCCTAATGATGTACCTCCAACATCTAGAAAAGGAAGAGCAAACCAAACCCAGAGCCCACAAACAGGAGGAAATCATAAAGGTTAGAGCAGAAATTAATTCAGTTGAGATGAAGAAAACAATTCAAAGAGTTAAAAAAGCAAAAAGCTGGTTCTTTGAAAGATTAAATAAAATTGATAAGCTCCTAACTAACCTCATCAAAAAGGAAAGAAAAAATCCAAATACAAGCAATAAGAAATGAAAAGGGTATAATCACCACAGACACAGTAGAAATTCAGAAGATTATCAATAACTACTTTGAGAATCTTTACGTTCACAGAATAGAAGACACAGATGAAATGGAAAGATTCCTAGAAAGGTACAAATTGCCAAAACTGAATCAAGAAGATATAACAACTCTCAGTAGCCCAATAACAGCCAATTAAATATAAAATGCAATAAAAAGCCTGCCAGCAAAGAAAAGTCCAGGTCCAGATAGGTTCACAGCTGAATTCTACAAGAAATTTATAGAAAATATAATCCGTATACTCCTCAAACTTCACTTGAGCTGTGAAGGGCTCAAGTGAAAACTTCTGACATTGCCAGTCCTATGAATAACCCACTACTATTATGGACTACTGGAATATATAGGATTATTTTTCTGAATTCAATCACCTACAATATGTAAATGGTAATGGACTATGCATCTCTAACAAAACTAAAAAAAGGTTTCAAAGGAAAGACCATTTTGTATTTGCATATACAAAATAGCATAGATATACAGCTACTTTCTCTTAATTTAATGAGGCTAAAGATTTGTACTAATAGTATTTGGACAGAATATCATGTCTCCTTCTTGTACTATGAATGACCACTAAGAAGATAACAATATGCAATGTATTAATTATTGAAACTGTCCTATTAATTGGCTTTGAAACTCTCTTATTGCTGTTTCTCAAAAAATTAATATAAATATAAATAAATAAATCTAGCAGGGGGCTGGTGAGAAGGCTCAGTGGTCTAAAACACCTACTTAGAACAAGCTAAGCTAAACAAAGCACAGGGAAATCCCCCAGCACCACATGCCAGCCAGCCCCGCCCCCTGGTGGGCTGAGCTGGACACACACACACACACATAAATAAGTAAAATTTAAAAAAAATTTTAAAAAAATAAAAAATAAATAAATCTAGCAACACGAGGTGATTAGAAAGAGAAAACGTCTTAATTCTTTTCAGGAATTTATTAGATAGATATGTGTGTGCCAACACATGTATAGTGAACCTCTAAAGTTCACAGATGTGTTTCTATAGTACCTGAAAATTATGACAATCCATGAATTTCAGGCATGTTCACAAAACTGTGTACATGTGTCTATATTAAGAGTGTAAACCATAACTATGCTGTGTCTTGCACAGTTATGTAATTCAATAAAATATTAATAATGCCTTAAAAAAGGAAAGTATAACAAATATTTCCCATATCAATGTATTGATTTGAAGATATGGTTAGGTTAAGAAATTTAAAGCTGGAGACAAAATCCAATATTTGAGAGATTTCAAATCTAAAAAAAAAAGATGTTGCCCATATGAACCAAAAACTAAATTTGTACTGATAAAGTCAACAAAGAAGGATATTTTCCTTTTACATTTGTTTAAATAGGCAGACAAAAGAAAAAAAAATATTTGTATTGCATTTATATTATTTCCCTGTAGCTATTTAACAAATATGCTTATTAACAGATGTATTTGAAAGAATAGCAATGTGTAGTGCATAGATACATCAAGAAAATTTGTCTCATGTTCTTGTTTCAAAAATTATAATTATAATAAGTGACAGAGAGCTAAGAGTCATACAAAACATTTAATTTTGTAGGTGGAGTTGACATAGATAACATTACAATAATGTGTCTGCATTCTTTCTTGAATAAGAAATAAATGACGAAAATGAACTATGAAGGTAAATATAAAAATATACATTTTCAAATATGTTATATTATTATCAATAACCAAACCCTAGCATTTAAAAACTGCATGCTAAAATGCTTCTTCTTCTTCCTTTTTTTTTTTTTTTAAGAACCATCGATTGAACTCAGGCCTTTGAACTTGCCAGGTAAATGCTTATTCTACTGAGCTATCTCCCCAGCCCTAAAATAATTCTTGTGGTTGCTTTCAACTAAACTTTTTGCAGTATCAAGAATAATAGGAGTAATTTTCATCCATTATCGAAAAAGAGGAGAGATCTCATTTGAGTCTTAGGATGATTTCTTCTAATACTAGTATTGCTTTCATGCACATATACAAGTCAGCACTTCATTAAGAATTGAGTCTATCATTAAAGACAAAAAATTATAAAATTTAATGTCGTTGTTCAATTTTACAGTGAAACAATTTTTATCTTTCTATTGATTTTTTTTTCAGAACTGGGGATTGAACTCAGGTCCTTGCTCTTGCCAGGGAAGTGCTTATTCTACTGAGCCATCTCCCTGTCCCTCTATTAAAAATGTTGAACTTCTTCTTATGATAATTATTTTGCCAAGTATAATTTGCTTATGTATTTTAGTATATTAAAATTTTGCTATGGAAAATAATTTAGAATACAAATATTCCCAAATCACTATTCTGAACACATGACTAATTCTATTATTTTTTTATGTATAGTTAGGGCAAGATCAGAATTTATGACTCTTTTTCCCTGATCGCTGTTACTTTATAATGATTAAAGAAAGAAAATTTATGAATTCATTAGGCATCACCATACCTAATTAAACATTCAGGGATGGCAGGGCCAGATTGCTAAAGGATATAAATATAAAATATGGTGCTTATAATTTTAAACTTAAATTTCAATAGACAAATTATAATCCATTATATTTTCTGCTCCTTTATTGGGAGTGTACACTTTCTGTTACTCGTTGAACAATGAATAAATCCTGTCACTTGTGTAGAAAAATTAGGAAGACATTGGGCTGAATCTTACATATAAGAACAATACTGTGATACAGATATAAAATTCTGATATTTTTCTTACTATATCTGGTGTCTAAATTCATCTTTTAACATATGAATATATGCATATGGATTTTATTGAATTAGATGCTATTACGCCTTGATGATTGTGTTCATCATCTTTCCAGCTACAACAAAATACCTGCGATAACCCATGTGCAAAGAAGAAAAATGCATTTTTCTCACAGGGTCAGAGGTCTTAATCCCTGATATATCTCCAAATTGCTTTTCCACATGAGGCGAAGAAGTAGCATAGTAATGAAATATGTTGACACAAATAGCTTTGTTTGCAGAGTCCAAAAGCAAAAGAAGGAGGAAGACTACTGTCACCTAAAAAAAAAAAAAAAAAAAAAAAAAAAGTCCTAATGATTTAAAGCCTTCCATTGGACCGCACTTCCTGAAAGCTCTCACCATCAACCAAAAGTATCTGTTGAGGAACAAACTCTACCACGTGAGACTGTGGAGGGTGCTCCAGATCCAAACTTACAGAGCGAATCATCACTACAGGTACAAATGCACACAAATACACATGCTGATAGTATTACAACAATAAACTAAGAATAGTGATTGAAAGTTATCAGATGATGTCATCCAAAACTGTTTCTCCTTATTATGTAATTTTTAAAAAAAATATTTATCTAAATAGATTTATTTATTTATTTATTTATTTATTTATTTATTTATTTATTTTGTGGAACAAAAGGTTGAACTCAGGCCCTTGCTCTTGTCAGCAAAGCGCTTATTCTACTGAGCTATCTCCACAACCACCGTTATGAAATTTTTTGTGAGATGAAGCCAAATAAAGAGTAGCAAATGGACAGAATCATTTTTCTCTCTTTTCGTCCTCTTTGACTGAAGGTAGGATATGAATCTATGATAACGATGCCAGATTCTTGCGATGCCAGAAGTGGATCCAGAGAAGTCTATAAACAAATATAACTTTGTTTATTGCTTCCTGTATACTTAATTTAGAAATCCAAGACCATTTGTCCTGCCATTTGTCTATATATTTATTACTTTTGTTGAAGAATCTCTCTAAATCATAATTCTGAATTTCTTCTATGAATTACTTTTCTTAAAGTTTGTCCTATATGCTGTCTGCTGGAAATGTTGTTAAATGTGTTCATTTTTCTCTTGTGGATCTGTTGTCAATCTCAAATAAGGACTCAGGAATATTGAGAGTAAAAGGATTACTTCTCTGCAGTACCTAACCATATTTAATATACCACGACATAAATGAAGTTAGTGTACCTAGTTATAATTAACATAAATTTTTGAATTTGTGATATTTTATAAAAGTATTGGTAAAAAGTGTTTCATCATGGTATTAACATGCTAAAAGATTTAAAATAAATAATACCATTTAGAATTAAGAATTAAATTTAAATTAAATATTTTTGTCATAAGTTTATCTTTTTCAGAAAATTTATTTTTCCGTAATTTCCTTGTATTTTATGTAGCTTCATTATATGAGAATACAAGTGTGTTCAGCAAGATAAAATCTTTAGAAATTAGGTAAATTACAAAAATTATTGCTTGGGGCTGGGGACATAGCTCAGTAGAATAAGCGCTTCCGTGGAAAGCACAAGGGCCTGAGTTCAATCCCCATTTCCAAAAAAAAAAAAAAAAATATTGCTTACTGGCAACTTGTATTTAATAATATGCAGATTGAGGTACCAGAGCATCATGCACATACAAATCAGTAGAAAGAAAAATAATTCACATCACTGTGGTATTCAATTATTCATCAATATCATTTTAAGTTAATAATTCTATTATAAACTTCTGTCACATTATAGTGAAATAAAAATATAGAATTTTAACAGTATGGATAATTAATTTTCATTATGATTAAGAATATGTCAATTGAGGGCCAGGGAGATAGTTCAGCAGCATAAGCACCTGCCTTGCAAGTGCAGGGTCCAGAGTTCAATCACTGGTAACACAGACACACACACACACACACACACACACACACACACACA
>NW_004524682.1:10211137-10214918 GCF_000260255.1 Octodon degus | reverse complement strand
GTAATCTGTTAAAAGAATTATGAATGAATTGCGAGCTGACTTTCTATGGAGCTGTTTTAGATTACTGCTACTCCGAAAAAAAAAAAAAAAAAAAAAAAGTAGACTAGAGATCCTTCCCTTCTTCTTTCCCTCATTGCCTCCTCATTTTTTCCTTCCTTTCTTTATTCTTCTCTTCTTTTACTTTCCCTTTAGTCTTTCCTTTCCCTTTTCTTCCTTTTGTCCCTCTTTTCTATTTATGGAGCAAATGTGCTCTGAGGAAGCAGTTAATTCTTGTGGTCTGAGAGAAGGAAGCAGTTCTGTGTCAGTTTTTTTATCCTATAAACTTATTTGCTTTCCCATAACTTTTGCTTATTTAAAATTGTACATGTAAATGGAGTTTTTCTCTTATTTTGTCATATTATTCATATATTAAGAGCAAAATGCCGCTCTTACATGATTTATATGCTGATTGGGATTGGGCAATATACCAGGTAATTGTTGATTGAAAGAATTCACATTGGTGGAAAGCTCTGAGGATGCCCAAGAACATGTGCACACAAGCTTTGCTTATTTCCCTATCTCAAAGGACACATTCAAGTTTTATTCCTTCCATCTGGCTGCCTAGTCTACAGACATTTTACATTACCACAAATATATTACCGTATTTCTTATCCTACATGGACAGTATCTTTCTGCTGTTTTCTTTATCGATTTAGCTGATCCTAAACTTTGAGACTATCATAGTTTTGAAAATATGTCCTGAGAACAAAATGTTAAGTGTAAGGAGCCCTGGTTATATAAAATCCATTGAATTCTAAATAATTCCCTGAGTTGTTAGCAGTTAATTAAAAGTAATTATGGTACATTTGTAAACAACCTTGTATGTTCTTTCTTAAATTTTCCTTTTTGTTTTACATTAATTATGGTGCATACATGCTTTATTTCAAGTACCAGCAGTTCCGTTAAATTACTCTTTTAAATTGCCCATGTACATAATAACATACAAAATTATATTTTATTCATTATGGCCAAATTTTGTGGACAAAGCTTTTTATTAAAAGGACCATGGAAGCTATTTTCCTATACCATGAAAGCTATTTTCTTATACCTATTAAATACCTTATAGACCTCATTTTTGTGTGTGTTTATTAAAGTGTCTACATGGTCTCACGACATAGATCGGACTCATAGTGATCCTTCTGTTCTTAGCCTCTCATGCTCTGGGATTACAAGTGTGGGCCACCACACTCAATGGACTTCTCAGTACACCGTGGGGGATGGGTCGACACAGCACACTAGGAATCAAGCCCTGGAAGCTGAGCTCTGCTTAAGCAGGTGCTTTAGTCTGCTGAACTAGTTGGCTGGCCCACAGCTCATTTTTATTCTGTGTTTTTATAGCTGTCAAAGACTTTGTGCAACTTGAATTAGTGCTTTATTGTTAAATATAATGAAATCACCCCAGAAGTTGTAATTAATTCAGATCAGCTTAAATTATATTCCAACATGTGATTAAAATACACACACAGTTTTGTCTTCTTAACTTCCTGTATAGTTATATGTCAAAAATAAAAATGAAAATTTTGCTTAGGTTTATATATATATATATATATATATATATATATATATGACTGCATTTGAAATGAATGTAAACAAAATTATATGATACAGTAAATAAAACAGTGTAAAATTTGTCATATATAATCAATCAAAATGAAATATTTTGTACACAATATTTCTTAGTAGTTTCATATAATAGAATGATTTTTTGTTGAACAATAAAAGGTAGCCTTTTAAAGAAAATCTTGGCTTACACAAAGAAATATATTATTCTTTTTTACATTGAATTAGCATTGACTTTTCTCAAAGGATTTATTTGCATTCTACAGACAGCAGGTAACATTTTCTTAAAAGTAGCAGTTTCTTAAAAATTGGTATGTGTTATCTTTATTAATAGCTTTCCTATTTTTATTAAACTGTCATTACATTCCTATAAATAAAGTTGCTTTTATTATTGTGTCTAAGAATTATCAAGGGTGTAGGGATACTTACTGTCTCTTTCATGACTGCTACAGAATTTTCAATACAATAAAAATGTCTGATTATGAAGTGAATTACTGTAGACTTAATTTTCCATTAATTACCAGTGCAAAAAGTGTCTACAATGGTATCAATATATACAAAAATATTATATAAATTTTCATAACATTTTTGTTTTCTTCAAGTTGCTGAATTCTGAAATTTTATCTTGAAAAAAACTACCGTCATATGAAAACACAATAATAAAAGAAAATCTGTGACTGTTAAATTTTAAAATATTTTTAATGACCCTATTTTATTTTCATTAATTTAATCCTAATGTTAGACTATTAGATTTTAATTGACATCACAAAAGGAAGCGTACACCAAACTTAAAGAGATAGGTTAACTACTGGAACACACAATGACTCACGGTCATATATAATTTATTTCATCAAAGCTTTGCTAAATATTTTAATTGGGTTTATAGTTAGCTAAAGATTAAGTTAAATAATATTTATTAGGCTGCCTGGCTATTGCCTTGTATGTAGTCAATATTGAAGAAATAAAACAAATACAGTTTTAATTTTATATTTTCTCTTCAGGATATGCTGGAGAATATTCTGATTCAAGACAAGAGTATTTAAAACGTTATGTATACAGCACTTCCAGATTTTATCATTCATGCTGATACTCTTGGGATTGACACAATATAAAAGAATGATTTACTCTGAGATTCCAGTTTAGAACTATATTTAATTTCTCCTTTTGTATATACTACTTTTGAGACCACAGAAGAGACATCTAATATTTTGAAGAGTAAGTTTTTGCATCAGTAAAGTGTAATACATTCTAGCTTACTGTTTGGAGAATAAAACAAATGTAAAACTTCTATAAATTTCTTAGCACAATGATTGCTTATTGTAAAAGGAGTAATAAATACATTTTATTAGCAGTAGTATTTCACCAACTATTCCTTAGCCTGTTCTTTATTATGATTCTTTTTTATTATGACTATCATTTAGTTTCTATCATCGTGTTTCTCTGTTTCTCAAACTTTGTGGTGAAGGTCATTTCTTAAAGCTACCATTATTCTTGCCATGTCCAGAAACTGAACTGAACTAAATGAGATAAAATAAAATAAAAAAGTTTCACTGCAATGCACTATACTTGTTTCTAAATAGTAACTTTCAATTTTAATAGATTACTGAAGACTCTCCACAGTTGTAAATAATGCTCTGTGAAGCACAATTGGTTAGTGTGTGGTATATAATTCTATCATGTATGTATTATAAATTGATTACAACTTTTGAGCAAAATTAAGCATGATTGTCTTTTGTCTTTCACAGTATTAAATTCTAAAATTATGTGTGAATTGTGAAGCAATATTTTTATTTTTTATTTTGGAAGAGTTTATGAGAAATTGCTGCTGGGTTTGAAAATAAAAGTGCCAGAGTCACACATATAGATACTTATCTGTAAGACCATCGCTCAGGAAGACTGAGGCTGTAGGCTCCACATTAGAACTCAGTCGGGCCTGTTTGGCCACTTGGAAATACCCTATTGCAAAATATAAGTAAATAATGTGGAGCTGAGGATACAAGGCAATATGTATTGGACTATTCTTACAAATACTGTAGTATTTCTATATAATTTTTTTTAACTTTGGGAACATGGTAAGTTTTCTTTCCGAATAGTAATCTTCATTTTACATGTAGTTTTTTATTTTTGCTTCCATCAAGGCAGAAGTACTGTTCTCTCATTCTAATGTCAATAATTAGACTCT
>NW_004524682.1:10198699-10203514 GCF_000260255.1 Octodon degus | reverse complement strand
GTTAGGATAGATATATAGTTTCATTCTCTTAATGAATGGAATGATTTGTTCTAATGGTGTTTGTAAATAGGATCTCAATTCCACATCTTGTACAGCAATTAACCACTAAGAAGAATATATGCAGTGTGTTATTTGTTGAAACTGTAATTCTGATTTGATTTGAAACTGTCTTAGTGCTATCTGTTTATCAATAAAATTTTCAAAAAATGCAAAAAACAAAATCAAAACAAATCTATGAATGTAATACACTATATCAATAGAGTGAAAACTAAAATCCACATGATCATCTCCATTGATGCAGAAACGGCTTTTGACAAAGTCCAACACTCAGTCATGTTCAAAGTCCTACAGAAAATTGAAATAGATGTCCTCTACTTCAATCTGGTAGAAGCCATTTATGAAAACCCAACAGCTAACATGATCCTAAATGGGGAAAAACTGAAATCTTTTACTCTTAGATCTGGTAAAAGACAAGGATGTCCTCTATCACTATTCCTATTCAATATAGTTTTGGAATCATTAGGTACAGCCATTAGACAAGAGAAAGAAATAAAAGGAATAAGAATAGGCAAAGAAGAAGTTAAATTACCTTTATTTGCAAATGACATGATACTTTACTTGGAAGACCAAAAAAACGCCACCAAGAAGCTACTAGAATTCATACAGAAATTCAGTAGCATAACAGGTTATAAAGTCAATACCCAAAAGTCCATAGCATTCCTCTACACAGACAACAAACACACTGAGAGGGAAATTATAGAAATAATACCTTTTACAATAGTACCGAGGAAAATGAAATACCTTGGAATTAACCTAACTAAAGAAGCCAAAGATCTTTTCTTGGAAAATTACAGTACTCTGAAAAAGAGATCGTAGAGGATTTTAGAAAATGGAAAGATATTCCATGCTCCTGGATAGGAAGAAACAACATTGTGAAGATGGCCATACTCCCAAAATTGCTGTACAGATTTAATGCAATCCCTATCAGACTGCCACCGACATACCTCACAGACCTAGAGAAATCATTCCTAAAATTTATCTGGAACTGGAAAAGATCTAGAATAGCAAAGGCAATTCTAGGCAATAAAGACAAGGCAGGAGGCATTACAATTTCTGACTTGAAATTATACTACAAGGCTAATGTGATAAAATCAGCATGGTGCAGGCATCAAAATAGACCTGAGTATCAATGAATAGATTAGAAGATACTGAAGTCCCTACGAGCACACTCAGTCACCTTATCTTTGACAACGTTGCCAAACATACTCACTGGAAGAAAGATAGCCTCTTTAACAAATGGTGCTGCTAAAACTGGCTCTCTACATGCCAAAAACTTAAACTTGACCCAGATCTATCCCCATGCACTAAACTAAAGTCAAAATGCATTAAAGATCCAAACATTAAAGCAGAGACACTAAATCTACTGGAAGAGAAAATAGAAGGAATTCTTGAAGACATAGGGTTAGGCAAAGAATTCATGGACAGAAATCAAATTGCACGGGAAACATTTGAAAGAATTAACAACTGGGACCTGCTCTTACTGAATAGTTTTTTCACATCAAAAGAAATCATCAACAAAGTGAAAAGGCAACCCACATATTTGGAAAAAATCATGACCAATAAGTATTTAGACAAAGGTCTGCTCTCTAGAATCTATAAAGAACTAAAAAACACTAGGGCCCTCAAATTTAAAGACCCAATCTAGAAATGGGCATCTGAGATGAACACATGCTTCTCAGAGGAAGAAATTAAAGAAGCGAATAAATATATGAAAAAATTCTCCATATCATTAGCCATTCATGAAATGCAAATTAAAACCACATTGGGATATCATCTCTCCCCAGAAAGAATGGCAATCATAAAGAAATCACCCAACAACAAATTTTGGAGAGGCAGTGTGGAAAAAGGAGCCCTTCTCCACTGCTGGTGGGAATGTAGCCCGGTGCAACCGTTACCTTTATTCTTTTGTTATTACATTTTCTTCACTATTCTGTAATCAATGAAAGGAAGTAAATATAGGATCATTTCCTCACCTTTTGCAAAGATATGGCTAACACCCAATAACAAAAGAGTGACACAAGAAAATAAAAGAAAAAAGAAAAAAATTATTGTAGAGTTTTACACAGTATTAGAGACTTCAAAAAAAAAAAAAAAGTCCCATTGACTGCAACCATTTTTTCTTGTATTTGATACATAATGGAAAGTGTGTAGGTCTAAGAATTGCACCAAGTATTTCTTTAGTGAATTTTTGAGTCTTAATTCTTCAAGATATATGGCAAAATATGAGAAAAAATGAGGGTAAATTATTTATCGGCTTGAGGGACAAAAAGGAGAAGAAAATGACTGGTTGACTTTTCTAAATTTGCCATGCTTTGAAAAGGACATTTTCATCCCTTCAAAGGCTTGTCTATACTATGTGAGCACAGTTTTTACTATGCTCATATTGAATTCTTCTGTGTTTTACATGTATATTAACATAACTCTATGGAAAAATCAAAGTGTAGAAACTTAACTCCAATTTACATCTAATATTTCACACACTTGTATATCATATGTCCAACAATATATAGTTACAAGTAGTAGGTAAAAAAAACTTTTAAAGAAATAAAAGCACATGTACATATTTTTGTTTAGATTTCTATATTCATATTCTTATTTGAAATATTTACATCACTTCACTTTTACCTTTGTCAGCTTTGGATGCTAGTGGATTTTTGCAGAATTCTCTTCTTGAGATCTCTATATCAAATTATGTGCATTTTACTCGTTTCTACCATACATAGCTTTTGGGATTCACTATTTGCAATCTGTTTTATCTATTGTTTTGAGAAATATCTTGTTAGATAAGCTATACAAATTCTGATCTCTTCAGCATAGTATATTTAAGAGATAAATATTGGCTGGAAGATTTTTTGAAAGGACACATTCTATGACAAAATCCAGCATTATCAAAGCCCCATAAAATGTCATGCTCTATGCTTGTAACTAACAAGGAATATCTATAAATTCTATTTGTCTACTCTTATATGTCTTTATAATAATTCACTTTGCGTTCTAGATTCTTTTGCAATTGTACCCTAATTATCACATTTTATGTTAAACAAATAAGCAACCATTTCCATAGTATTCTCTTTGAAAGTGGCTATCGCTTACTAACAACAAAGAAAGAAAACAAAAATACATAAGAAGAGTTGGCAATACAGCTCAGTGGACTAAAGGGCCTGCTTGGGCAGGTGCAGGGACCCCTCATTGATCTCTGGCACCACAAGCTGCACCAGCCCCTCCTCTAGGGTGGACTGAGCCAGCCACAAAAAAAAGGAAGAAAGTAAAATAGATAACTACTCATCAAAATTTTGAGTTGTTTAGTGAAATTATTTAGTGGTTATGATTAAAATATCTCAGTTATGTTCATGAAAATAAAATCAAAAGAATATTCTGTGTTTATTATAGGTGCATGCAAGAATCCTGTCATTTTAGATTTTTGTCTTCACAAAAAATATTAATACATAACCATAAGTATGTTTGAAAAATGGTGATTGCACCAATTTATGCGTCCTACAGTTTGAATAACAGCCTTAGGCCATAAAAGTTACAGCCTAAAGCCTGTAATCCAGTTGTATCATTTTTTGTGATAGACTTGGCAATAATATGACTTTCATAAATATTATAGCAAGAGCTTCACCTTGAAGCAGTTTAATTTAACAACAAATGTTAATGGAGAAATGAGAAAAAATGCCACCATATCTGTTTTGTGCTATGCCTGCAGGGGTGAAAGAAAATGAGATGAAACCACTGCAAGTTCAGGATATTTTGACCAATCACTACTAAAGTATTCAAAAAACTTATCAATCCCAAAGTAGGATCTTAGGAAGAATAAGATGGCTTTCTAAATGTCTGTATGCAATTAAAATTAAAATATGGAAAACACACAATCTATAAATTTGGAACATTTTATGGGAAATTTTTATTTGTTCTACACGATTAAAATTCACTTTTAGCATATGAGTAATTCTTCATTTACAATACTGTGTATTGTTAGTAACTGTAACCCATAAGAAAAAAAGACTACACATGACTGGACATGGCAAAATGAGCACAGATAGGCTGAAATTCTCCTGATGGGTTTATGAGAAGTGGACATGAAATTTATATAGTAACAATAACGTAAAAACAGAAGGGATGTCAAATGACACTATACTTTTGCACAATTTAGTATATTAAAATGTAAAATATTAACTCGAAATCAAGTGAAAATTACAAGTATATATTTTTACACGAAGACAAAAATAAGAAATACAGAAACAAAGATGTTTTTAAAGAGAATAAAATATTGCAACAAAAGAAACATTAAGAGATAAAATTTCACTCAATAAAATAATAAGAATTCAGCAATGGTTGTTATATTGCATATTGCTGTCATGGAATCAGTTGTTCAGAGTAGCAGACATAAACATGCAAAACTGGTGAAAAAAGTTACAAAAATTTAATTAGAGAGAAAAATATAGATAAGCATTAACTGCTCCTTTCAATAGAACAGCAGAAGTCAACAGTTCAATTATCCAAGCTATCCTGTGTATACAGATAATAAAAGAAAAGGGGGAGAAAAAGAAAATAAAAGAAACAAACAAAAACCTCAAAGTGCTAAAATGGCAAAACACATATGATTGTGGTGGTAAAAATCTATAATCCCAGCACTCAGGAAGTTGAGGCAGGAGGATCACCATAGCTTTAAAGCCAGCCTGGGCTACGTTATGAGTCCAAGACCCACCTGTAGTCCATAGTAGAACACTGCCTCAAGAACTAATAAATACAGAT
>NW_004524682.1:10194981-10198599 GCF_000260255.1 Octodon degus | reverse complement strand
TATATATTAGTTGTCTGTTGTAGGTATTCAGTCTTCCACTTCCTGTTTATCTACACAAAACATCATAGTGTAGAAGCCCTCAACTGCTACTTTTAATTTTCTTTATCTTCCTTAAGTGTTATTATTGTGCCACATATTTTGTCATCATAATTAAACCTTTTATCAGAACATGTCCCTTTTATCTCTAATTTTTTTAGTCTGCTTTCACATAAATTATATTTTTAATTTTTAATAATTACTATTTCATGATTTATATTTTTTTTCCTTTTATCCTGTTTTGGATTCTTGTGCCTAAAATTTGTGTCCGGTGAACAATGTGTAATACAGCCCACCAGGTCTGGGGAAATAGCTCAGCAGTCTGAGTGCTGGCCTGGCAAGCACAGCGATCTGAATTTGATCCCCAGTACCACATGCCGTGCAGGTCTCAAAACCCTGGGTGTACCATGCCGGCCAATGAAACTGGTATGGTGGGGCACTGTAATCCCAGCACTGGGGGGCCTGAGGCAGGAGGATCACTATGAGTTGCAGTTCTGAAGCGAGACCCTGTACCAAATAAATAAATTAACAAATAATTTGTAAAAAATACAGTCCTCCAATTTGACAATTTATGCTTACTTACTGACTTTACGTGCCACATATATTAATGCAGTTATTCGTACAATTAGATTTACATCTACTATTTCAACTTTTCCATATGACACCTCTTCATTATGGTTTCTCTATTGCTCATCAATTCTTTCCTTCACATGAAGTCATTTCTGCGTAATACTTTTATTCTTTTTTTTTGCTGTATATACTCTTTTTTGCCATAATTTTATTGATAACAAATAACAATGAAACAGTTTCAAATCAAATCGGTAGGACAGTTTCAATAATTAACACACTGCATACATACTTCTTAGTGGTTAATGACTGTACAAGATGTGGACTTGACATCGTATTTACAAACACCATTAGAACAAATAATTCTATTCATTAGAGAGAATGTAACTATATATCTATCCTAACCACTTTGAATACTCAGATACAAAATGGACATTCATCTATATCCCCACTTTTTGTTAAGTTCCATTATTTGAATATTATAGATGTGTAAACTCAGCAAAATATTCTAAAAGAGTCCAGTAGCCCATAATATTATTGGGTCTTCCGCTTAGCTGGCAATGTCAGAAATTGCTGACCTGAGTTCCCTACAGCTCAATATAAAAGCATGGCTTTCTTTTTTTTTTTTTTGAAACCAGGAATTGAACTCAGGATTCTGCACTTGCCAGGAAAGTGCTTATTCCACTGAGCCAAGCATGGCTTTACTTCTTCTATTTTGTTTTTATACATTTCTGCTCTATCTTTAAGACCAAGGTAAAGCAGCACCTACGCAACAAGAGTTGTAGCTTTTGGGTCTGATAAGGTCAGTGAAATCTCATCAGGATTTATCCTGAGATCCTGTACCTCAGATTGTAGAACCTTTGTCAGTTTCAGCCATGTGGATGAGTCATGGCCATTGCTTGGCCAATGTGCTCTCTTTGAAAGCCTGAGAGAGTGTTTTCTCTCCATGTGACTCTCCCTAGGCACATTCTACATCATCGATCACTTTCCTATTTGGCTCCATAATTTCCTTGATCAGAAAATTTGGGACATTACCGAGTTACATGATGTTACGGTACAAGTTCTCATATGTCCTGAGTCTTAAATGACCTTAGAAGGCTAGGGCCAAAATGTTGGCTTTCATTGCAGCCTCCTTTTTCTCTAATTTTGGTCTGCAAACTTAGGTTGTTAACCATCCAGAAGACAACTTTATTAGTATTATCAAACAACTTAGGCTATTAAGCTGAACCTCACTATCTGTCTGCATATCAAACATCTTAGGCATAATATGGAACAGGTATTTTTCACCAAGTATTGATATGTTGAACTTCAAGTCCCTACGGAATATGATAAAAATATTTAAAAATTAGAATATATTTTAAAAATATGCATAAAGAATTATATACTTTTCATGTTTGCACATAAGTCCAAATATAATCTTGAAGCAAGACAGTCACAAAATATTCCTTTTCCTGTCTCTTGCTTTCCTTCAACACCCCTATCTTGAACATCCACCTACCCAAGAGACATCATAGCAGCAACTAGCATGTCATGACAAGCAGCCCATATTCAGATACCAGAATGACAGGAACTCCAAGCATGAAACTACTATTACAAATTACCATCTGCAGTGCAGTAGCTTCCTTCACAGGTATCAGTATATATAGTTAGTCTGGGTGAGAATCTTTCCAATTAATTGCTAGATTAAAAAATCTTCTGAAGATTCTCAGGATCATTGCCCTGACCATCTTGTACACATACCTGTATGGCTTGACATTGTCATGTTTCCAAGCTCTTCTCCTTTCCCTCTCTTCACAGGTTAGTCCTTGAGATCCTGCTTTCCTTTTACTTGTATTACATCTTTTAATTGTATTTCTTCTTTCGAGTTCTTATACTAGAGTGACTATATGATATTTACACATATGTGTCTGGTGTATTTCACTTATGAGTATATGTTCAAGTTGCATCCACTTCAATATAAAGGCTTCGAATTTATCATTCTCAATATCTGAATAATACTCCATTGTGTAAAAATGCCACATCTTTTACAACCATTCCTCAGGTGATGGGCATCTTGGTTGTTTCCAAGATTTGGCTATCACAAATTGTGCTGCTATAAACATAGGTGCACATATATCACTATGATATGATGTTTTCAGATCCTCTGAGAAAATTCCCAGTAGACAAATAGCTGGTTTAAAGGGAATTTCCAGTTCAACTTTTCTAAGGAGTATCCATACTGATTTCCATAATCCCAGGGATGCAAGGATGGTTCAGTATTCACAAATCTATGGGAGTGTGTGGAGAGCTTCCTGCTACCCTGCGCCAGTGGGACCAGTCCCAGCCAAGGGGCAGCATGTGCCAGACCCTCTCCCACCCCCTCGGGCTGCCCCCGATCACTCCACCATACCTCCCCCACCCCGCCTGCTGAGTAGGAATTTCTGCCCACTTCCAGAAACCCCCAGACCCAGTCCAAGCCCAGGTCCGGTGAGTGTGTGGAGAGCTTCTTGCTACACTGCGCCCGCGGGACCAGTCCCAGCCCAGGCACAGCGCAGGCCGGACCCTCTCCCACCCCCTTGGGCCGCCCCCCTCCACTCCGCAGCACCTGCGCACCCCGCACCCCAAGAAGGAATTTTGCGGTGTTCCGGGAACCCCTGGACCCAGTCTTAGCCCAGGTCCAGTGAGTGTGTGGGAGAGCTTCCTCTTCCCTCTACTTCATCTTGCCCCCTCCAGGTACAGCGCAGGAATGGCATACATGCCTGAGGTGTAACCCTGCAGCTGCAATCCCTGCAGAGAGTGTAGAGGATAGATCCACCCAGCTAGTCCAGGAGCAGAAGATCTTGCCACAGGGGCACAATAGGTTCACCCTCAAGGGCAGCAGCGGGAAGGAGCTGAGCACAGCAGCCAAACCTAAGCCAGATGCAGCTGGATAAGTTCAAACTTTGTAGAGCTGCACCTGAACTTCAGTACGTGTGAAGGTTATAACTACAGCAAATATCTACAACAAAGGGCAGAAGACAGTGCTACACAAAATGA
>NW_004524682.1:10187956-10189620 GCF_000260255.1 Octodon degus | reverse complement strand
TGCTGCAATTAAAGCAAAGCCAGGAGGGAAGAACATACATGCAAAAGGAGAAACATGAACTCAGAAAAGACCAGACATAACTTTAAATTATTGTGATCACTATAATTCATAGTGACCCTGGGAGACTACAAAGTTTTCTTTTTTTAAAAAAAAAAAGGAAAGAAATAATGTGATCATTATTTCATTAGGGGAAATTGCCCATTTTTCAAATGATATCATTCAGTACAAAGTTATGGAAGAAATTAGAAAGAAAAGAAAAACAAAAAACAAAAAGCAAAAAACAAAAAAAAAAAAAAAAGAAAGTGTCTTTTCCAAAGATCCACTGAACATCTATCACGCAAACATAACAATAGCAATAAGAAATAAGGTGGGGGAGGGGACTTAGTGGAGGATGGGAGGTAATTGCGAAGGAGAAAGCAATTGTCAAAAAGGGAGAATTTCCTTTGCAGTGGTGGACCTACTCCGGGTGGATGGTTAGTGGCACTCTATAAACATGAACTAACTTGTTTAAAAGAAGGTAAAATAATGAGATAAATTCAGTAGCAAAATAACAATAGCCATAATGTGAAGGAGGATAACTTTCAAAATGTTAAAAAGAAATTTAGAGCTGAAACACAAAACAATTCCTTTACTAGAAGACATTTAAAACATATTTGAACAGGTGCCAGAGTCAAACAAGGCAGGACAATATAAATTATCAAGGCTGAAGAACATATAAACAAAAAAAGATCAATTTAAGAATATAGAACAGAATCTAAGGGACCAGTTAGGAAAGATTAGGAGGACATACACATTCATGTAATTCCAGTCAGCAGCAGGATAGAAGCAGATTACATATTTAAAGACACGATGCCTACAACTTCCCATTAAATAAATCTCAGGGATGATGATGCCAAACTCATGCTGTCACACTATGACCAGAAGCCAAAAGATCTTCTTAAGTAGAGCAAGAGAAAAGCTACTTTTCATATGTCAAGTTTTCTCAGTGAAATTATCAGCAGTTTTCATGTCAGAAATTGTGCAGACCTGAAAGCAAACAGCCAATATATTTAAAATATACACATTCGCACGCGCAAACACACACACACACACACACACACGTGCAAGCAAATAAACTCATCTCTGAAATTCGACAAAACTCTTTCAGAAATGAGGAAGAAATTAAGACATTTACAGGAAAACATATCTCCTAGAATTCATTATTATTTTTTACACCTGCCTTCAAGAAATGCTCACGGGAAGTCTGCGGAGAGAAATGGAAGCTTAGTAGACATAACACACAGTTGGCTGTGTGATCAAATGGAGAAAGCAGCAGATAGAAATACATGAGCAGAGCCAGGCGTGGTCATACACGCCTATAATCCCAGCACTGGGGAGGCTGAGGAGGAGGATCGTGACAAATTCAAGATCAATCTGGCTGCAAAGTGACCTCGAGGCCTGATTGGACTACATACGGGGACCCTAGCTCAAAAAAGAAAAAGAAAAGGATTGGCAAAATAAACATTAAGTATTTAGTAAAAAGTAATAAATAATAAATACAAGAGCAGCTACATAAGCCATTATTATTGTAGCAATAAATTTTTATCTTTGCTTTACACATAGGCAATTAATTTTTTTAAAACAATAAATTAGGCTAAAAGCTAGTACTATTGTAACTTTGTTTC
>NW_004524682.1:10177924-10181980 GCF_000260255.1 Octodon degus | reverse complement strand
TCTTTCCTTTTCTCAATGATAATGTTTAGTCCTTTTTTAAATGGACCTTCCTATGAACAAGAATTCTACAAAGTCAGATTAGGAAAAGTATCTTCTACACAATATGTTAGTGGTTCCCTTCTCCTATCACAGGGAATATCTACTGATTCTGCTCTAGTCACAATTAGAATCTTTCTATATCAATATACCAAAATCTCTCTTGTTCCTTGTATTTCTGTTTGTAATTATTCACCCTCTGACCTCCCATTGTGCTCTTTGGCAATAAAGTGCCTTCTATTGTGCTAAGAAATGAACTCTGTCTTTCCATATTCCTTGACTTCTCACTGCAGTAAGTCTCTTCTGAATAATGTCTTTCAGGTAATGTTTAACAGACATGATAATTAAGGTGATAGATTGGAAGCTGGCCTCAAGCCACAACCTGCTTGGTACCTGGAAAACAACAGCACAATCCAGGCAAAGGGAGAAGGAGCTTCAGGGGCCACGAGAAAGCTGGAAGAAAGGCTAAAAATTACAGAGAAACTGAATCAAAGCAAAAAAAGAGAACAAAGCAGTCTGGAAGGCTTAAACTTAGCTTCCAAGGTGGTGGGGGGGACCTGTCAGCATAGACATGGGTAAGCCCATAAATGGCCAAGATTCCCTAGGACATGAAATGCTGGCAATGCTAGCCCCAAGAACATGGTACAAACAATGTAAACAACACATGTGGTGGAGGGTTTTACACTGACAATGACTCTCTGCCTGGAGGACTAGCATTAGAGAAGAGATCTAGGCCAGCATTCTACAGTGAGGAGCAGTCTACCCTCCCCATCTACCATCCTAAGCAGTGGAATTCATCACTTTACTATTTGTCTGGAAGATGAGGATAGAGGGGCCTCTGGAGTGAGTGGGGTGCGCATGATTCATAGTAGCTTGTGAGCACCAGTGGCTTCATGTGCACAGAAAGACACCCTCCCACCCCTACCTCCACACACTAATGATCACTGGAGCAAACACAGCCGTGTGGCAGACAACACGAGAAGGTGGAGCATGCCCGGCAGTCACAGAGCACAGCCTGCAGCTCTAGGTTAAAGGCCCACATGTGCCCTCCAGGTAGTGGACTGCAGCATGACCAGAAGGAAGCTACCCACTCAAACAGCTCAAAGCAGACTTTTAAAAGTCATTTCTCTTTCCTTGGGTTTTCTATTGTTTTTTATTTTTCTCCTATATTATATTATTTTTCTCATTTTTCCTGTAATTTTTATCTAATTTAAATGACTGCATTTTTTTTCCTTTAGTTAGATTTTTTATTTCATTTTCCTAATTCTCTTGTCTTTATTTTTGAAATTTGAACACATCATCCAGTTCCCTATTTCTGCACTTACTCCTTTTATTATTATTAATATTATTGAGCTTTATTAATTTTCACCCATTTAGTTTACATTATCATTGTTGATTTCTATAGTTAAGGGTAGTATAGCTTTTGCTTTAAAATGATTTTTGTGGAATGTCAATTTTCAGTTTATTTTTGAGTCTATATCATTTACTTTTTTTAACTGTTTTTTTTAACTGTTTTTTTTCTTAATTCATGTCAATGTCTATTTTGGTTTGTGTCGCCGACAGTAGTGCAGTTTGTTTTTCCCAGTGGTGCTGCAAAGAAAGCCTCCAGAAAAAAGGGGAACAAGTAAAGATATTCAAAGGAAGTTGAAGAGATATACATTCTAACAGAGGCAAAAGTCTCAACATAGAAACAAAGAAGACTTTTTAAAATATAACTTGACTCCTCCAGATTTACATAATTCCTAAGAAATTAGATGCAAAGATGTCAAGGTAATGAAAAATAATGATATTTCTTGCTGGAAAATGAAAATTTCGGAAATTGTTTATCCTGAAATAGAAAGCTTAGGATATATTTGGTTTCCCCTGTTGCCTAATTCAAACCTAAATATATTATGTGAATATATTATGTTTCAAGAACTTATGTAACATTTCCTTCATGCAGGTGTAAGTTTCCACATATAAGTGATTTAAGGTTCAAATATTTAATAGTTAGCACATAACAGAGTTTGAAACACTTGAAAATGTATGAGGTCACCATGGTATCCTTAAGTGAAAAGGGAGAGACAGAGATTCAATCTTGAGAGAAAGACAACACAATATAAAATGTCAGAATCAACAAAAGTTGACCCCTCCACCAAGCTGCCAAGAAGAAAGTTAGAAGGTGAAGCCCTTTAGATTTAGGGACACTGAAAGCTTTTATGCTAAAATTGTTCGCTTGTAAGTATGTTGATCAGCATAAGAAATGACTGTAACATTTTTCTTTAAACCATTGTGATTTGGGGGCTGGGAAGATAGCTTTGTGGTCTAAGTGCCTGCCAGGCAAAGGCATGCATTTCTTTTGATCTTGTTACAGTAGTTATTTTCAGACTACTGGTAAATTGGAAAAACACAATGACCAATTGATACAGTTGTTGTTTTAAAAAGTTTTGTAGATTTCATGAAGAAACTATTAAATAAATTAGAAAACAATAACAGCATTTTGATGAATTTAAAATATATATTTATCAATTTAAGTATATATTCTATTGTGGCTATGGTTTGAATTTTTCTAATGAGAAATGAAAGCAGTATGGACAAAACAAGTCATTTGTAGTAGCAGATACTAAATTTGTTTTGCTTTTGTAGAAAAGTAAAGTTATAGTTTGGAAGCTATTGTTATAATGAAGGTATCTGTGATTTATAAATAGGAGGACTTCAATCTTCTGTATATTTCAACAGGAAGATAAAATTTATTGGTCATCCTGAAGTACCCTTCTGCTGATTGGTTGTGTTTAATAAACTTGCCAAATCACACAATTTTCCATGGTGTGCAGGTGGATTACCTTTTACCCTTATTTCATTGTTAGAGATTGTGAAGGTGCAGAAGAAATGAATTAGCCAATGGTTGGAATTATTCATTCCTAGCTACTTACTGGTCCTTCTTAGGTACGAGGAAAGGTGAATAAAAGCAATAAAGTAGGTGAATAGTGAGAAAATTAATTTCCTGGTACTATGAGATATCTTTCAAGAACAGTATAAAATAAATTGTCACCTGTTGGTTTACAACATTGCTAAGCAAGGTGACTGGTGTTCAAATATCTAGTCATTCAATGTAAAATCTATTTTAAGAGGGATTGTGAATAACTTTTATGATAGAGATTAGTCTATGTAGCATTAAAAGCACTGAATGAGCCTTAAAGTCTATTGATGTGTATAAACATAAGAGGTAAATGGAATGACGTTAAAATTCTCAGCGTCAATATTAAAGAGTGTAAAGTATAATGAGGATCAACTGCTTCAGCTTCACCCTCAAGAAGGGATTTCTTTGAAGGAAATCGGTTGTCTATGAAATCGGTCCTTCAGGATGACAGAGAAAGTCTGTAAAATAATGGATACAAAATAATGGAAAGGAAATAGAAAACTTTAATCAAATTGACAGAATGTTATACTAACAGTGTGTAGTAAAACACCACATATATTTGTCTGAGTACTTATTTGTCATGATTTTTTCCAAATTTGTGGGTTGCCCTTGCACTTTGTTGGTAATTTCTTTAGACGTGAAAAAACTTCTCAGTAAGAGCAGGTCCCAGGGGCTGGCGAGATGGCTCAGTGGTCTAAAGCACCTACTTAGAACAAGCTAAGCTAAGCAAAGAACCAGGACCGCGGTTCAATCCCCCAGCACCACATGCCAGCCAGCTCCACCCCCTGGTGGGCTGAGCTGGCCACACACACACAAAATAAATAAATAAACAAATAAATAAATAAATAAATAGCCTCTTGTGCTCATGGGAGGCAGCTTAAAAAAAAAAAAAAAGAGCAGGTCCCCGTTGTTAATTCTTTCAGCTGTTTCACGTGCGATTTGATTTTTGTTCATGAACTGTGTGCCTACCCCTATGTCTTCAAGAGTTCCTCCTACTTCTTCTTCCAGGAGATTTAGTGTCTCTGCTTTAATGTTTAGATCTTTAACCCATTTTGACCTTAGTTTAGTGCATGGTGATAGAAGTGGGTCAAGTTTTAGTTTTTGGCATGTAGAGAGCCAGT
>NW_004524682.1:10174025-10177824 GCF_000260255.1 Octodon degus | reverse complement strand
TGGCATGTGGTGCTGGGGAATTGAACCGTGGTCCCTGTGCTTTGCTAAGCTTGTTCTAAGTAGGTGCTTTAGACCACTGAGCCATCTCACCAGCCCAGAATAATGTATTTTAAAATTACTGATTTATGATTTGGGGTATACAACATATAAAAATGCAAGTTAGTAATGTCTGTGTCTGAAGTGTGTAGGGTGAGCTATAAAGAAGCAGAGTTCTACTTTTTGAAGTTAAAGTGATATACATTAATATATACTGTATATTGGTCTGGCTAATATAAAGTCTATAGCACCACAAATGAAGGAGCTGTAGAATATAAAACAAAAAATGTCAAAAATATTAAGCACTAAACTGTGAGGAAAAAAAAAAAAAAAAAAAAAACCTAAGTGACAAACATAGTAATATAGGAATTGAAGGAAAAAAAGTAAAACATATAGAAAAATAAAATCAATATTGCAGAAGAAAGTTTCTCCTTTTCAAAAACTTCTTAACTATAAGGAGATTATACTTCCCAGTTAAAAGAAAGAGATTATCAGAATGGGTTTAAAGGGCTGCCAGATAGCTCAGTAGATTAAAGTGCCTGCTTAGGCAGAGCGCAGTGGCCAGGGTTCAATCCCTGGCATGCCATGCCAGCCCCACCTCCAGGTCGTGCTGACACTGTGACTGAGACTAGGGGTGGTGGCAAACGCCTGTGAACCCAGCACTTGCAAGGCTGAAAACAGGCGGATCACTACGAGTCCGATCTGCGTAGTGAGACCCTGTAGACCCTGCACTAAACACACAAAAAAGGGTAAAAAATGAACCAGTTATATCTTGCCTATAAGATATTTAATTGAAAACAAAAGATATAAATAGGTTAAAAGTGAAAATGTGGAAGGGAATATTTCATACAAATTGCTGTGACAGCACCTTCCAGATCTGAAACTCTATCTTCACTTTCACTCAAATGATTTTGCAAGCTTGTTATTGAGAGTTTAATTTCCTCTATATCTCTTTGACTCTGCTTCATGCGATGTATTTCTTTCCTATATTGATCATTCAAAAGTAAAGTTATATTAATATACTGAGCTGTAAAAGGCTCAAGTCAACCACTTCTGACATTGACAGTCCTATGCCTAACCCACTACTGTTATGGACTACTGGACTATATTGGACTATTTTGCTGGATTCACACACCAATAATATTTTAATGGGAATGAAATACCCATTTCTGACAAAACTAAATGAAAAGTGGATATAAATGAAGGACCATTTTGTATATGTATATACAAATAGTGAGAAAAGATATACAGTTACTTTCTCTTAATTCAATGAGAAGAAAGATTTGTACTAATAGTGTTTACACAGTATATCATGTCTGCATCTTTTTTTACATAAGCACTTTATTTATACATGCACAAATAAAAAACTCAGAATTGTCCTTAAGCATATGAGCTAAAACACGAGTTCTGATTTGGACTATGAACAATTACCCCCAACATTTAGAAAAGCAGAGGAAATGTATCAAGCTACCAAATACTTTTTTTTTTTTTGATAAAGGAAGCAACTAGAAAAGCTTTATTTATTTGTTCAAAGTAATCAGTGCTATAGATGCAAAACAAACAAAACACAACAACTTCCCCAAATACTACTTTCAAAACTGACATATTAAACCTGATTTGCATTAGAATGTTTTTTTCACACTAGTAAATCAAAACCTAGTTAAAAGAAACATATATATATATATATATATATAACATATATATAACATATATATATATGTTATAGAGCTTCATCGTCTGGACAAATGTGCCAACTTAGTCTCTCTTCATAAAAAGCAATAACAATTTGATGACATTTCATATTTGCCTCTTTTGCCAGCACCAATTCAGCCTTATCTAAATCTTTCCATTTTATGAGAAACATCAATTCTCTGCTACTATCTGTGGTGCTAATTAATGAGTCAGGATCAAGATCTCTAGTAACACCTCTAGGTTTTTCATCAGCATCTCTTTTTTTCTCTCTTTGTTTTTCTTTTTACTATGAATAACTGCTAAGAAGACAACAATATGTAGTTTATTAATTATTGTAACAGTCCTACCAGCCTGTTTTGAAACTGTCTCATTGTTATTTGTTTCTCAATAAAATTAATAAAAATAATAAAAAATAAATAAATTGCATAATAATTTGAAAGACAAAAAAGAAGAAATGATCACCTTTGTATAGATAAGAATATGAAATACTTGCAAAACAATGCAGGTGGATCTTTATATTGCATGATATATCAAAAATAAGTCTAAGTGGCTCAAAGTCCTAAATATGACATTTAAGAATATAAGCCTTAGGAAAATAATAGAGATCATATGCTTTGTAAGGTTTAATTTATAAGATTATCATGATTTATAAGATTATTATGACTTAATAACAAAAGCATAGGAAGGAGAAGGTGAAAAAAGAGGATGAACTGGCTTTCATGAAAATTAAAACATTTTGTATCAACTAATGTTATTAATGGAGTTTTAAAAGACTAGCAATTCTCAGAATTACAGGAAACATCTGGAAAAGCATGTATGTACAAGTAGACTATTATGCAGAATGCATGGAGCATTTTTTCAATCCTGTGAACAAGCAATGTCAATTACAAAATAGACAAAAGAATCAAGCAATCATTTATCCAAAGAAGACAAATAAATGAACAATTAAACAGGTGTTTTCACTGGGGCTGGCCAGGTAGCTCAGTGGACTAATGTGACTACTTAGGCAAAGCACAGCGGCTGGGATTCGATCCCTGGTGTGCCATAATGGCCCCAATCCAAGGGCATGCTGAAATGGTGATTGAGATTGGGCATGGTGGAGTGCACCTGTAATCCTATCCAGCACTTGGGAGGCTGAAAACAGAAGAATCACTACGAGTCCGATCTATGTAGTGAGACCCTGTAGACTCTGTACTAAATACATTAAAAATAATAATAAATAAATTCACTAAAAATGTGGGAAATGAATTAAGAATAACAATGTATAGCCCTTCTATACCATTAAAAATACTTAAAATCACTTCATGCTGGTGTATTTTATGTGATATTTACACATATTCATAGAGGTGACTTATGTCCTAAGGTCTATACCTTATAATCTTTGAAACACAAATGTACCAATTCTTCAAATGTGAACACTTATATTGCCTTCGGGATTCAAATCATTAGCCAGAATTAAGACCTAAGTCTTTATTATTTCTATAATCATTTAGAATTGATTGTTAATTTTGTCTTGTTGAATTACATTGCCTTTAATTTGGCAGAAATAAGGTCTTAACTGGTTGAATATTAGTTTTCATTCTGTTGTAGTTTGTGTGCAAAAATGAGTGCGAATAAAACATATTGAGGACATATTACCATTTTAAGTTGCTGGTGCGAAGGAATTACACTGAAAACTATCATTTAAATCTTAGAAAATATATTTAGATTAAAACTTGAATAATTTATTTTTTCTTGTCATAACCAGTACTTTTTCACATCAAAGACTATTTTATTTTTTCCTTTACTGTGTTCCTAAATGTTCCCATCATTTGCAATACTGTCTTTTGCATGTCAGAAAGACTCTAGCTTTGCTATGCTGGTCCCCAAACCTATTCTCACCGTAGTATACATCGCAATCTATTATTTTCTTGTACACGTGATTGTATTGCTCAAAGTAATTACTGTGGTGAATGGTAATGTACTTATAACCTGTAATTTCCTTTTGTACTTTGTTCCTTCTTATCAAGAACAGAGTGGAGTCCTAGCCCAGGTCCGGTGAGTGTGCGGAGAGTTTCCTGCTACCCTGCGC
>NW_004524682.1:10173049-10173925 GCF_000260255.1 Octodon degus | reverse complement strand
TTAGTTTTTGGCATGTAGAGAGCCAGTTTTTCCAGCACCATTTGTTAAAGAGGCTATCTTTCTTCCAGTGAGTATGTTTGGCCTCTTTGTCAAAGATAAGGTGGCTGAGTGTGTTCGTAGGGGCTTCAACGTCTTCTAATCTATTCCATTGATCCTGAGCTCTATTTTATTGCCAGAACCATGCTGATTTTATCACAGTAGCCTTGTACTATAATTTCAAGTCAGGAATTGTAATGCCTCCTGCCTTGTCTTTATTACCCAATATTGTGTTTGCTATTGTAGGTCTTTTCTGGTTCCGGATAAATTTTAGGAATGATTTCTCTAGGTATGTGAGGTATGTTCGTGCTAGTGTGATAGGGATTGCATTAAATCTGAACAGAAATTTTAGAAGTATGGCATCTTCAGAATGTTGGTTCTTCCTATCCCGGAGCATGGAATATCTTTCCATTTTCTGAAATCCTCTATGATCTCTTTTTTCAGAGTATTGTAATTTTCCTTGAAAAGTTCTTTGACTTCTTTAGTTAGGTTAATTCCAAGGTATTTCATTTTCCTTAGTGCTACTGTAAAAGGTATTGTTTCTATAATTTCCCTCTCAGTCTGTTTGTTGTCTGTGTAAAGGAATGCTATTGACTTTTGGGTATTGACTTTATAACCTGCTATGCTACTGAATTTCTTTATGGATTCTAGTAGCTTCTTGGTGGAGTATTTTGGGTCTTTCAAGTAAAGTATCACGCCATCTGCAAATAAAGATAATTTAACTTCTTTTTTACCTATTCTTACTCCTTTTATTTCTTTCTCTTGTCTAATGGCTATAGCTAATGATTCCAGAACTATATTGAATAGGAGTGGTGATAGAGGACATCCTTGTCTTGTACC
>NW_004524682.1:10170754-10172399 GCF_000260255.1 Octodon degus | reverse complement strand
GAGAGCACATTAGCCAAGCAATGGCCGTGACTCATCCACATGGCTGACACTGACACAAGTTCAACAATCTGAGGCACAGGATCTCAGGATAAATCCTGAGGGGATTTCACTGACCTTATCAGTGAAAGCTACAGCTTTTGTTGCATAGGTCCTGTTTTAACTTGGTCTTAACTATCCAGCAGAAAAGTATAAAAACGAAATATAAGAAGTAAAGCCATGCTGTTATGTTGAGCTGTATGGGACTCATGTCAACAATTTCCGACATTGCTAGTCAACCGGAAGACCCAATACTATTATGAGCTACTGGACTCTTTTAGAATATTTTGCTGAGTTTACACACCTATAATATTGAAATAATGGAACTTAACAAAAAAAGGGTATACAGATAAATTTCCATTTTGTATATGTGTATTCATATTGCTTAGGATAGATATATAGTTATATTCTCTTAATAAATAGAGTGATTCGTTCTAATGGTGTTTGTAAATAGGATATCATGTCCGCATCTTGTACAGCAATTAACCACTATAAAGAAGTTATACAATGTGTTAATTATTGAAACTGTCCTACCAATTTGATTTGAAACTGTCTCATTGCTGTTTGTTTATCAATAAAATTATGGAAAAAAATAATACACCACATATAATTTTAGTAGGGTGATAAGAACCAGTTGGAGAAGAAGTAGAAATGAGCTAATGATATTAGGAAACAAGAGTTTGAGAATCTATCCTGTGAAAATTAAGGATTCATACCTTGGTCTTAAATGGCAACATTTATAAAACTTGGGGGTAAAGATCATGAAGAGTTTTGTTATTCATCCCAGAAAACAATGTTGCTTAGTTACAGACATACCTTATGTGCTCATACTTACATTAGTGCTCCCTAGTGGAGTCCACAGATGGGCACATCAGCTCCACTCCTAAGCACCAGGGGCAGTTCTCACACTTCTTATGTAGCTGCAGCAAGGACATTAACACATCTTTAAGAAGAAATCTGTTTTTGACTTTTGACCTGAGGAAAATAAATTTAATGGGTACAAAACCGCGAACATGAAAAATACCACAGAAATGAGCACAGTATCCCAAATAAAAATGACCTATAAATGAAAACTATATTGTATTTGAACTGATTTTATTAATTGATAGTAAAATGTTACTTATGACATTACAATTTGAAAGTTAGTATATAATTAGCTGATATTTTAGAAACATAAATACTTTATTTTTATTTCTTTTAGTTAAATTTGAGTAACTTATCATATTATAATGATTATAATAAATGTCAGCCAATTCATTTAAGAGGTCATTCAGCTTCTATAACTAAATTTAATTCACTATTTAAAACTATTTTCAAATATATGCTCTATTTTTAAACACCAATAAACAAATCTTTCCCATCTATAAATTTAAAAATTAGGCATTTAAATATTATTAAACATACACTCTAAAGATACCGATGGTGTTTTTAAATTATAATTCTCTTTTATCTTTAAATTTAAAATCTAGACTAAAGATAATAATCCAATCAAACTCAAAATATTGTATGAATCACAAAAGCTCATTTATTGTTATGTATTAGTTTTTATAGCAAGTGACTTCATTTCTAAGTAAGGAACTGAATCATAAATTTTATATTTATGGAATAA
>NW_004524682.1:10166477-10170414 GCF_000260255.1 Octodon degus | reverse complement strand
TCTATTTGACACAAAGGGCCATAATATAAAAAAGGAGTATTTCTCTAATTTATCCACCTATAATAGTGTCAAAGAGAAAATGTCAGTGACCAGAGTTGAATAGCCTGTAAAAATATGCACAAATATTTCTCAGCTTCTGAGAAAAAAATGTGGAACAATATGTAAAATACTGTGAAGGGAAACACACATTGTAAACTTAATCCTGTGAGCTTATTTAATAAAGCCTGTAACATAATGTCCTGAGAAAAATAAAATAAAATTTGATTTCTCTCTTTAAGTTTAAGGAACTACATAGAAATTGAAAATACTAAGAAAAGTAAAACAAAAGAATGGAAAAATGAATAATATAAACATTATTTGTGTTAGTGTTCTCCAGAGAAATGGTCCCAACAGGATATAGGCATACACACACACACACACACACACACACACACACGCACGCACGCACGCACAGAAGCATGTTCATGATGAGATTAATTATAAGGCATTGGCTTATGTAATTATGGAGGCTGAAGAGTATTCCCATGCTCTGTTCTTTTTATGCTGGAGATTAGCATTCCAGTGCTATAGTTAGAAGCCCCAAAGCAACAGAACTAAAAGCCTAAGAAACAAGAATCTCTCACAGCCAACAAAGATCAATTTTAAGCTGACACAGGCTGAAATAGAGATTGAGAACTTCAGTAGTTCTTGTGTTGTATCCATACTCTGCATGTATAGGAGGATGTTCACCCTCTCTGGGAGTGCCTTTTCTCTATACAGTTTCCTAATCAAATGTACACGTATTCTAGAAACACTCCCACAGACGCCTAGAAATTACCTTTTATCAAACGTCCAGGCATCTCACAGTCCAGAAAGATTGACATTTAAAATTCATGATCACATTATTTTTTTTCTTCACATGTTATTTCAAAAGAATATTTTATTATTCTTACATGTTACCATTTTATAATTTATAAGAATTTTCCATTTCAATTGTCCCTCAATATTTGTGTAGAATTTATTCGACAATTTTTGAAGTTAGCAAAATCCATAGATACTTTTATATAAAGTAGAACTGCACTTTCATGCAATCTTTGCATTTCCTTCTGAATTCACTAGAGTAATCTGCAGCTTACTTAAAATACTTAACAAGGTATAAGTGCTATGTGCATAGTTGATATTCTGTATTTTTTAAAGAGCTATGAAAAGGACAAAAAACCCTCAGTATATGTGTACTATATTAGTATATATTACATTTTCTTTTTTGCTGAATATTTTTAGTTAAAGATTAGTAGAAATGGAATGCTATTATAAGATGGGTTAATTATGTGTGGTACCTACTTTTTAAGATCATGGAGATATGGAAATGAATATAACAACTCTGATAGAAGAGTGGTCATATACTTATATATTCACATTTAAGTAAATACCTATATGATCAAGTTGTTGTTTAAATATTTTTTTCAGATAGCCAAGTGCAATGTAAAACTGTATATTCCTTATTCATCAGAAACATTGTTATCTAATGACAGGAAGCACAAATTAACATAGTTCCCTTTGGATGAATGTGAAAAGTCTCTTATCTTGTCCCCAAGGCTCATTAATAAGATTATTTAAGTAATGTAGAACAATTCCATAACCAGTGACTAACAGAAATTTGATTTTGAGGAAAAGTGATAGATTGGGGAGACCCTACAATGATGATGAGGACCTGTTTAAGGTAGAGTTCTGGTAATATATTTCTTTGAATGGGAGATGCACTATTTAACAGGTTTAATGATGGTACTTTTCTTTTAATTGACCCAAAATCTTTTAAAGATGAAATTTGAAGATTTGTATATGGCATTTAGCGCTGGAAGCCTTCAAGCGATATATCATAGATGGTTTTGAACATACGAAACTATAGGATCTATCTGTAAAGGGGGTTAATTTTCGATGCACTTCCAAATTTCAGACAAAAGAAACATGGATTCTTAATACTTGTAGTAGAATATTTTGACAAGGATGTAACAAAATTATACCATATCTGTATTATGCTATGTGTTTGGTGAATTATTTTTAACCATATACACAGAAAGAGATAGAGAGAGGAGAGAGAGGAGAGAGATAGAGCTAGAGACAGAGATTACTTATATAGAGGTAGAGATGGAGATAAGAGGTAGAGATAGTGACAGAGAGATAGATAGAGATGGAGATGGAGACAGAGACTGAGACAAAAATGGTGACCAAAAATAGTGATAAAGATAAAGAAGATAGAGATGATAAGGATAGAGATATATATAGTGTGTTGTAGTTTAGAACTGAAGTGCATGCCAGGTATTTTGTCCCAAAAATGTGAAAGCTGACTAATACAAGTGCTGTACAGGAAAATAAATGTTGCAAGCCATTACTTAACACATGCATTTATAGAAGTATTTATAAAAAGTTTTCCTACCTAAATAATGAACAATCTATTAAATATAGTAGATACTAAATATCTAATTTTGCCTAATAATATCTGTGATTTATTAAAATCAATACAATTTACATAAGAAAAACATTGATTTTATGTTCAAATTGAGTTTGTGTAAAAACTATATTGTCCTAAAGTACTCTATTGGCAATAAATGTCCATCACGTATATGTTTATCATGTACATTGCTATGATTATTTCATAAAGATAATTTTAGAATAAGAACAAAACTTGGTGAAAGAAATTCAGTAGGTTTTGAAATGTGTAATTAACTATGGCTAATGATATGGCTAATTTGAAAGTATATACTTGTGAAATCTGTTACTTGTGAGAGTCTTTTATTCATTTCCAAAGACCTTATACATTGAAGTCAAATGAAAATATGCACTTACTTATGCTTTGATTTCTTACAATATATTACTTCAAGTTAAAGAACATATGGGCTTTTCCTCTGTCATTATGATGATTGGACAAGGATGTAAAAATTATTAAGCCTCCAAAATTCAAAGTCCCAATCCAAATATGGGTATCTGAGATGAATACACACTTCTTAGATGAAGAGATGTAGATGGCAAATACATACAAGAAAACATGTCCAACATCATTAGTCATTCAATGGATGTAAACTAAGGGCCTACCAGATAGCTCAGTGGATTAAAGTGTCTGCTTAGTAAGATGAAAGGACTGGGGTTCAATCCCCAGCATCCATGCTGGCCTCACTCCTGGGGCACACTGAGAATCTCATTGAGACTGGGCGTGGTGGCACATGCCTGCGTTTGAGAGGCTGAAAACAGGAGGACCATTACAAATCTAATCTGTGTAGTGAGACTGTGCAGACCTTGTACTAAATGCATTAAAAGAAGAGAGATGCAAATTAAAACAATGTTAAGATACTATGCTACACCAGAAAGAATGCTATCATCAAGAAGTCAACGGACAACAAATGCTGGGGAGGCTTCGGGAACAAGGAGCCCTTTTCCACCCTTGGTGGGAGTGCAGACTGGTACAACCATTATGGAAATCAGTATGCACATTCCTGAAAAAACTAGGATTAAAGGTCCGTTTCAAGCCAACTATTCTCTGCATGAATATTTTTCCAAAAGAAATGAAATCATCATACTACAGGTATATACATGCACATGCACTCAAGTTTATAGCAGTGCAATTTGTCATCCTTGCATATTGGAAAGAACCCAAATGCTCACCAACTGAGGAAAGAATAAAAAAAGATGTGGTATATTTTCACAATGGAGTATTACTCTACTATAAATATATACATGTGAGACATTTATAGCTAAACATATGCAAATAGAGACTGTATTGGTAAGTGAAATAATCAGAGTGGTATGTGCAAACATAGTATTGCCTGGATAGTGTGAAAACCTGAAAGAGCAAATAAAATCTTAGGGCTATGATAGATACTATGAAAGGGCAAGTATTTGTTCCATATGTTAGGAAAAACTGGGGTGAGAAAAAGGACAAAAGAAAGAAGGGGAAAAGATAAAT
>NW_004524682.1:10164710-10166082 GCF_000260255.1 Octodon degus | reverse complement strand
AATGCAGCAATCATAGTTGAATTCTTATCACTTCGTTCAATACAATTTTGTATCATTTCTAATATATTTTTAGATTTGTGTTATTTAAAAGTAAAAAATAAAGACTGAAAATGAAAATGAGCCATAAAAGATGTAGTCTGAGGGAAGATCCAGGTTCATAGACAAATGGAGAGCAAGTTAACCTTGCAGACCATCAGAAATTCACCGGAAGAGGATAAAATATCAAAATAAAGGGGGGAGGTAAATAAAATAAAGGGAACATCAACATGATATCATGTGGAAGGGAATTTTCTGCATTTTAAATTTCAGACTTAATTTACCAGACTACTTTCACATTGCAAAATGTAGGTATATTGTTAACTGTTTGTATCATGCTTTAATTTATATCTTAGTAGGCCAAAATGAAATAGAAGTTAGAAAGGTTAAACTGTGTGACTTATTCTCCTGCATAAATAAAATTTTGACTAAGAAAATGCTTTAATAATACAACCCAAATACTTAATATGATAAGATGAGCTGTCTTACATGCATTTATTGATTGAATCATGTAAGTCTTTTATCCATTCAATATCAAAGGGTTCATTCAAATTTTAACCTGTACTTGTAACTTCTGAAAGGAGCAACAAGGATATGGTCTTTGCCTTCTGATCAAAAGCTTATGATGATTCATTACCCTCAAATTAATTTTTCCCTAGTCATTTATCGTTATCAAGTTTCTATCAAGCTGCACGTTAGGCACATCAGATCAATTGCTGCATCTTCCTTAGACTGACTTCTCTGCGACAAGGATGACATTTCTCAAGGGCATAGATATTTAAAACAATGCCATTATGCTGAACAGATATTTCTACAAAAAGCCCTCACTTATTTTAGAACATATTAATATAGATGAGTATGGAAAAAATAAAGCTTCTTTGCTTGTACTGAATATAACTTTTTCTAGTGCAAAATCCTGTGTCCCACTTAAATGGTGTCTGAGATGACAAGCTTCCTCCAAGGGGAGATTGTGAAGGAAACCCCACAGTCTTTGCCCTGGCAGCAATTCTTATTAAATGATACTGGGCATAGAGGTAGTCCCAAAGTAGCGACCCAGCACAATCCTTATTGGTCTTTTTTTAATGAACACCAATCTTCTTCATCTACACTGAAAAGAAAATTTTTCCAATTTTTGAAGCACTGTATACCAGAAACTTAGCCCACAAATAAAGTGACATTTATGAATCCAGGCAGTGCATTGATTATGGATCGATCCATAATCTATATGGGTTCATCATGGGACATAGGAGTGTCCTGTAACTTCAAAGGATAGGAAAAATGATAATATAGCTAGTTACAATTATGCACCACAATTTAGCAAATGTTAAAAGGAAAG
>NW_004524682.1:10161489-10163325 GCF_000260255.1 Octodon degus | reverse complement strand
TACAAAAAATGACTTTGACCTTTGTCATTAAAGGGCCTAAAGCTTGTCCATAGCAAGCTTTCGTGGGTCTTATTTTTGAAGCTATCATTCAATATAAGTAGAAGAGCAGTTAGAGAGAAACTGCTTAAAAAGCACATTTCTGTTACTGTGATCACTGTAATTGCAGTAGGCCTAACCCAGGATTTTTATGGAAGCAACAAAAATTTTATATCAATTTTCCCATTTGAGTTCCAATAGAGGTAAAGGGAATATCTATAGAACAAATTATTTAGCAAAGATAAAGTAATTCGCATTACTTATTTTAGAGCCCAAACATTAGAAATTACTTTGAAAATCATACCTACAAAATAAGTAATATGTGATGTTAATACATGACCTATATTTATTGAATGATAGGGGCCTCTTAGTCTTAGCTTTAAGTAATGAAAGTATTAGCTTTAAGATAAATTGGTTTCAACAGTATCATACAAAGTATCAACCACAATATAGGAAGATTTTTAATTTTGTTATCCACAGTCTCATATCTTAAAATGAGACATGAAATAGAAGGGCAATAGGTAATTATTTCCTTTCTTCATATAATATTTGCTTAGGTTTTTAAATATCCCTTTAATATTTGATTTACAAGTACATGTCCTCAAATATCTTTTGAGCAGAGCTGGAAAAATACATCCATCCATTTTTACATTCATAAATTTTGATAATAGCATGCATGTTCATGCAGTTAATCTGTGATAAGTGCATTAATGTTACTAGACATTCTAAAAGAGTAATTTGTATGAGATGCAACATCTGTTTTTGAAAACATTCACTAATCAAGTTTCATTTATTTTCTCTGTGCTCATTTTTCAAAATGGAAGCAGGATGACCTCTAGGATACTGTGGGTGGTGCTACCTGCCTGACAAGGTCACATGCTGGTGGAAATTCAAAATACAAATTTGATTTTTATCCGAGACACTTTCTGACACTTTCTGGCTCAAAACCATAAACAGTAGGAGGGTTTAACTTATGGAGATATTGGAATGGAAAGGTTTTGCTCTCTTGGCGTTGCAATGTTAGTTGTGAATGCAGATTTGACTTCTCTTACCAAGCATATTTAGGGACTCACCACTCTAAACAACAACAAACGATATATGTTTTTGCACAAAATTTTTGAGATAATTTCTGTCTTCCTGGTAGCAAGCTCCCTGAGGAAAAGGAATACTTAAATATTTAAAGCCTGTCACAAACTTTAGCATAAAGGACGCAATCAGTTACATTTGGCTGGAATGCATATGTCATGAGACAGTGGTCTTTCTTGAAAGGAAACTATTTCTGCTCACTTTTGAGTGCCCACTGCACAGAAGCTTACTGAATAGTTAGCATCTTTTTTATTTCCTGATGGACAAATGAGCTTTACATATCATTTGACACCCATTTTCCCTGTAGAAAAAAAAAATTCACAACACCATGCACTTTTAAATGCCATTTTCTGGAGTTCTCTAACATCAAGAATACTCAAAATTCCATTATATAAAATGTTATGAAGGAGGGACATATAAAATATGAGATCTCACAAACCATCCATATTTCAAGTTATTTGCTGCTTCTTCTAGTATAGAATCCTTGTGTATATTGAGGAAGATACTCACTAAGTCAGCGTATTTTTTTAAATAAAAACTGGAGTTGTAATATACAAAATATAAAGAGTTCTCTAGGCACAAATTATTAAATTGCTTTCTGTTGCCTAAGGCCATGTAAAAGAAGGTACAGAATTACGTTGCTGTAGGAAGCATGTAATTGATACAGGCTTTTATCTTATTTTCTCTCTAAAGGCTTTTGACCTGAAAGGCACT
>NW_004524682.1:10157555-10159929 GCF_000260255.1 Octodon degus | reverse complement strand
TTATACAATATGGTAAATATAACAAAATGAACACATTTTGGGAACGTGTTCTTTGACAATAATGACAGTAAGGCACGTGTGCAATGGAGTTTCCTTGTAGGTAGGTAAATAGGACAATATCCAAACTACCCAAGTCGCTACATTTTGAATGAATGAAAATTTTATTTGTTGTTAGTTTATTATTAGCATAGATATTTTAAGACATATAGACAATTCCCTGCAAGTAATATTTCTGGAAGACTAAAAAACGAATATGTGTAATATACCTGGAACTTAATAACATGAAACAAGAACTGACATAAAATTTAGAATCATGGGTATAAACAATATCTTCAGGATAACAGAATGATGAGGGACACAAAAGTGAAAAAGTGCAGGAGATTCCTGCACTAAATGAATGCAAAATCTGAGGAAAATTTATATTGGCCATGGTTTTTGTCCTATTAAAGAAAGTGTTCAACTAAATTCTGTTGGAATATGGACCCTCTGGGTTCTGCTCTCAGCACTTAGTGCAGAAATCAAAAGTACGGCATCGAAATGCAAAGAAGGAATGGCAAACACAATGCACAGCCAACACTGATTCTAGAGGGAGGGGATCTAGATCATCAAGCCTGTTAGTCTCAAGAAAAAAAGGGTGAGGGGAGTGGTTGGATGCAGACAAATCTACCTGCAAAGAGGACTATATGTAGTATTTCAGATGGAAGTAAAAAGTATGAATTGTAAAGGTTTCTCAGTATAGACAGAAACTATCCTATATGGTGCTAGTGTAGGGGATATTTGTGTACTCATCAAAACCTGTAAGCCTTTACACCTCACATGAATTTTAGTTTGTACAAACTAAAAAATATTAGTAGAAGAAGGAGCTAAGGATAGAATGTAGATTGCAATGAGTGACTCTATTTTTTTTTTTTTTTTTTTTTTGGAACAGGGTATTGAACTCAGACTATTGCACTTGCCAGGCAAGCACTTATCCTATTGAGCTATCTCCCCAGTTACTAATTGTGTATTAAGCATCCAATATAACTTATCTGAAGGAATTCAACAAAAAAGAGGTGATCAGGTTCATTCAAATGGAAAATGTCAATCAATAAAAGTAATATGTAAAAATTACACGGTAGTAGAAAAATTAACTTTCCACTAGGTTGTGAGTTGAAAAATCTGAATTTCACATGTGCTTTAGGATTGAAATAATACAAAAATAAGTGATTGGTAATAGCTCTAGCTTTCTTATTTGGGAGAAATTTAAAATTACAAGTAAAGGAAAGCCAAAATGTATAGAATTAAAATTGGAGGCAATAGTCTGACTGAGGTTTAATAGGTAGTTTTCCGAAAGGATCGATAGGAAGCTATCAAAGGAAAAAATAGCAGAGGGAGAAGACCATTATTTTTTTCTCAAAGAATCCCATATAATATTAAAAAGCTGGATAATAATTCCTGTACCAATTCTGAGTGTAGCTTAGCTCATGTTCAAAGTATGAAAAGGGAAATTTAGAAACTTTCCTTTGGAGAGATAGATAATATCTCCCAAAACATGTCAAATTTAACATAATCCAATATAAATTATTGATTCTATATGTACCATCCCTTTTCCCAAAGAGACTTTATATTGTTCCACATAGTCAGAGGCTAATTTCTAAATTGTACTTATGTTAAGCAAAATGCAGAACGCGCAGGCTAGCCATTAATTTTAGAGAAGTATAGAACTTATTGGTGCTCTAACATGTTTAACACTCACTGTACATCTACAGAAAACTATCCACAGAAAACTTGGCACATTTTTTCATGGAAATGTAACACAAAGTTATCCTTCTTTTTCCAATTAATTCTTATCTTAAAGACTGTCCTTTTGGTTTTGACAAACGAGCTGTTAATTTGAAAAGGGGACCACAGAGCAAACAAAGTTTTAGCTGAAATAAAGGTGGCAAAATTTTGCTGCAGTGCTGCCCTGAAACTAAAGGTATAAGAAGAAATTTTGCATGTCTGCAGGTGCAGAACACACTGTAGTACAGATGAATAGTCACCACCACAGGAGACTTCTCTGTAGAGATACAGAATGCACGGTGACAGCCCCGCCAGCCTTGGTTTCTTACCTGTTCAATCAGAGTTCAAGTTCCTTAGACAGTTCATAAAAGTCTCATCAGCATCTAGCAGCGAAGTACGAATTTTCAGAAATTTTTAATGCATTTTATATTTTATTGTGTAATTCACTTTAACTCCCTTTAGTACATATTAAACAAATCAGCATTCACATGGTTGTGAAGTCTATAGAGCAGCAGCTGGAATTTATATGATGATTTAAAACTTTTTTTTCAGTTTAGTTTTATTAAGAATGGTTACTTTACTTCCTAGAAAAGAAATCACTATTGCCATTTAT
>NW_004524682.1:10155789-10157240 GCF_000260255.1 Octodon degus | reverse complement strand
ACAATGAGAAAAAATCAATTTGTAAATTGCTATTTGTTTTTATTATAATTCTGAGTTCCATAAAAGAATTAAATAAGTAATAATTTGAACAACTATATTAGTTTTTTTGAAAACTTTAAAGCAATTAAAAGCTCTTCCTATAAAATTTTAAATAGCCAAGCAAGATATTTCTTGTGTGTCAGTCAGATTGAACTTTTGAGTCACATATTTTAGGTGTAGAATTATGGGAGTAGTTTTTTTCTACTTCCTAAATTTCATTCTGTGTTTTGTTAAGTAAATTAAATCATTAAACATCTGTTTTACATTTTTAAAACTTTAGATAGAATTCTACTGTAAGGATATGTAATCCCACCTTGCTATTATGGAAGTAACCTAATGACCCAACAAATGTTTCCTAGTCAAATACACTACAAAAGTCATAAGTGTTCAACACAATCTGAGTCAGTGCTTTTTCCTTCATACATTCAACAAGGATGGTGTGCTTGGTGAGATAAACCTGAGATCTGCATCTCTTTCCATTCACTTGTAGGACTCAGGCCACAGAGACTTGAAAGAAGGCCAGCAGCACTGTAGGATGTTGGCTAAAGCACACACAATAGACAGGTGGAACTAGAAGTATGAGATATTCTAGGCAGTATAAACATTATGAGCCAATAGGTGACCTCTAACCTTCCCTTTTGTTTTATTCTGCTTGTTCTATTTCTCTCTTTTGTCAACTGTCTTGATTTAGCAATATTTTCACGCCAGTGAACACTGTTTCTTCTTTTTCTGAATCACCACAAAACTACCAGACCTTCTTTTCTAATCCTTCTCTCTGTGTCCTACAATTAATCAGAATTAGGATGATAATCCTATACTCTACAGCCTTGTACCTGCTATATTTAATCTCATTCTTCTCCCCCTTCTACATGCTATCCTTCTAGACTATCCTGCACAACAGATAAAATCACTCGACTAAGTGAAAACTCATTAATACAAGTTCCTGATGTAAGATGAGTTATAGTAGATTTTTTTCTAGACATTCTTTCTATAGTTATAAATATCAGGCTAATGATTACTACATTTATTTTCAATTACCAGGTTGTATTTGAATATATTGTCATTTACAAATAAAATAATTCAACCAGAGTGCCATACAAGCTATACCCACCCCCCAAATGAGAACACTGCAACTTGAAGAGGTCATAACAACCACCACAGTCCCGAAAGAAGGGGCCCTAGGTCAAATAGGTAGAAACTCCTGAAGTTTTAACATGTTGGAAAGACAGTTTCTTGAGATAAACACAATGACCAAGAACCACTTATACCCAGAAGATCTCCAGAGGAATAGACACCTCCTAGAAAAGCCACGACATCAGAGATCAGGCTGTGTGACATAACAGATCTAAAGGCATCAACATAGAAAACAGAATAAAATAGAAAATGACAAGATGTAAAAGCAAAATGCAATT
>NW_004524682.1:10152940-10153745 GCF_000260255.1 Octodon degus | reverse complement strand
CTGCAAACAATGAATAAAGAGCTTATGATATAAAGAAACAACTGCAGAAAGGTACAGAGAAACTCAGATTGGAAATGAAAAAGAAAACTCTGAACTAATATCATATGAAATAAAGAATCAAATGCAGAAACATATGGAGGAAACACAATGCCCACCCAGAACAAGTGCAGAGGACACGAACTCAGTTGAAATCTATGAATTAATAGCATTGAAAGTAAATAAGCAACAGCAGAAAGGTAGAGAGGAACACAGCACAGAATTAATTTCTGAAATAAAAAAGAAATCTCTGATTTTATAGCATCTGAAGTAAAGAATCAAATACAGAAACATAGGGAGGAAATCCAATCTGAAAAATACTCTGCAGTAAAAGAATTAATAACTGCCTCTAAAGAAGACATTGATTAAAAAAAATAAAGGAGTTTAGAAAAATGAGGATTCCTTGAACGAGCAATACAGGAAAGAAATATATGACACGAACCAGAGTCAAAGAGACATGGAGGAACTTAAAATCTCAATCACAAGCTTGCAAAACCATGTGAGTGAAAGTGAAGACAGTTTCAAATCTTGAAGATGCTGGTGCAGCTAGTGAAAAGGTAAGAAAAGAACTCTTAAAAACAAATAGGATCCCGGAAAAAATAAGTCATCACTTGCAAGATAATGCAAAGATGAACAATGAGAGACTTATAGGTATCAATGAGAAAGAAAGAGTCAATACAAATGACATTTAAAAAATATGGGCAGGAGAAATAGCAGAAAACTTCCCAAATATGAAGAAACAATCAGACATTCAGGTAACCGAAGCATA
>NW_004524682.1:10151335-10151840 GCF_000260255.1 Octodon degus | reverse complement strand
CAAAAATAAATAAATAAATGTTCCACATTACTATGCATCAAAGAGATATAAATTAAAACAACACTGAGATTACATCTCACCCCAGAAAGAATGCCTATTATTAGATGTTCAACCAATGATAAATGCTGGAGTGGGGGAAATGAACTCTTCCTCCACTGAAAGTGTAGACTTGTGCAACCACTTTGAAAATCAATGTCAAGATTTTAATAAAAACTCAAATTAAAAGCCCCAACTGATTCTCCTGGGTGTCATCCCAGAAGAATTAAAAACATCATGCCACAGTGGTGTGTATTCACCCATGTTTATAGTAGCACAGTCTGTAATGTTTAGACCTTGGAAAGGACCATATACCCATCAACCAAGGAATAGATAAAAACGATATGATCTTTTCTTACAGTGTAATACTATTCAATCTTAAATTAGGATAAATTGGAGACCTTTATAAGTAAATGGATGCAATTTGAGACTACACCCATAAGAGAAGTAAACTAAACACACCCACTCA
>NW_004524682.1:10137053-10137599 GCF_000260255.1 Octodon degus | reverse complement strand
GATATTATTTCATTAAGTGTAATTCTTTTTTCCCTCATAATTTTATTGATAAACACATAGCAATGCCAGTTTCAGATCAAATTGTTGGACAGTTTCAATAATTAACACATTGCATACATTCTTCCCAGTGGTTAATTGCTGTACAGGATGCGGACATGATATCCCATCTACAAATATCATTAGAATAAATCCCTCTATTCATTAAGAGAATGTAACTATATATCTATCCTAACCACTTTCAATACACAGATAAAAATGGACATTCATCTGTATACCCTTTTTTGGTTGTTCCATTATTTGAATACTATAGGTGAGTAAACTCAGCAAAATATTCTAAAAGAGTCCAGTAGCCCATAATAATAGTATTGCGTCTTCCACTTGACTGGCAATGTCAGAAATTGTTGACCTGAGTCCCCTATAGCTCAACATAACAGCATGGTTTTACTTCTTATATTTCATTTTTACACTTTTCTGCTGGACACTAAAGTCCAAGGTAAAGCAAGATCTATGCAACAAGAGTTTGTACCTTTTGGGTCTGATAAGGTC
>NW_004524682.1:10136441-10136953 GCF_000260255.1 Octodon degus | reverse complement strand
TGAAAAACTGGTTGGAAGATAGCACTACATATTATAAAAATATTTGAAATTGATATTATTTCATTAAGTGTAATTCTTTTTTCCCCCATAATTTTATTGATAAACACATAGCAATGCCAGTTTCAGATCAAATTGTTGGACAGTTTCAATAATTAACACATTGCATAAATTCTTCCCAGTGGTTAATTGCTGTACAGGATGTGGACATGATATCCTATCTACAAACATCATTAGACTAAATCCCTCTATTCATTAAAGAATGTAACTATATATCTATCCTAACCACTTTGAATACACAGATACAAAATGGACATTCATCTGTATACCCTTTTTTGGCTGTTCCATTATTTGAATACTATAGGTGAGTAAACTCAGCATAATATTCTAAAAGAGTCCAGTAGCCCATAATAGTATTGCGTCTTCCACTTGACTGGCAATGTCAGAAATTGTTGACCTGAGTCCCCTATAGCTCAACATAACAGCATGGTTTTACTTCTTGTATTTCATTTTTA
>NW_004524682.1:10131192-10134404 GCF_000260255.1 Octodon degus | reverse complement strand
ATAGATGTCAATATCTTCAGCATGATGATAGTAAATACAATGTAGAAAACCATGAAGAAATCCTCATGACTAAGTGGATTGCAGCCCAGGAATGCAGGGATGATTTACCACATGCAACCCCCCCCAAAAAAAAAATCCCATATGTACAATGCCAAAGATAAATGTCACATTATCGTCTCATCAAGAGATGCAGGCTGGGGAGATGGCTCAGTGGAATAAGCATTTCCCTGGCAAGCTCAAGGGCCTGAGTTCAATCCCCGGTTCCACCGAAGAAAAAGAGAGAGAGAGAGAGAGAGAGAGAGAGAGAGAGAGAGGGGCAGAGGCAGAAAGAAGCTTTTTATAAAATCCAAAATTCATTCATGATAAGAACGCTACAGAAAATTGGAATAGCATTTCTATAATCAATAGATCAAACTTACTAAGAGAGAAATCAGGGATAGCATACACTTCCTAACAACTTCCAAAGAAATGAAATACATAGGAATCAATGTAACAAAGGAAGCAAAGAATCTATGCATTGAAATTATTGTATTCTTAAAAAAGAAATTGAAGAAGATATTGTTAATTGGAAAAAAAAAAGATGTCCCTTGCTCATGGATACAAAAGAAACAACATTATGAAATGTTGATAATCCCAAAATTGGTTGAAAAAAATAATGTAATCTTGATTAAAATAACATTAACATCTTACAGAACTAGAAAAACATTCCTAAAATTCATTTGAAGCCAGAAGAGTCCTGGAATAAAGAAGTCAATCATGGGCAACAATGGTAAGGCAGGAGGCATCACAGCCCCTGACTAGAAATTATAGAGAAGCTCCTGTGATAAAATCAGCATTTTACTGTCATAGAAATAGACCTGAGGATCAGTGTAACAGAATGGAAGATTCAAACATAACTACAAACACCCTCAGCTACCTTATTTTTGACAAAGTGGCCAAATGCTCTCACTGAAGGATCACCTCTTTAATAAATGGTGCTGAAAAAACTGGCTTTCTGTGTACCAAACTACAACTAGACCCATATCTATCATGATGTATTAACTAAAGACAAGATGGATCAAAGATCAAATATAAAAATAGAAACACTACATTTACTAGAAGAGAAAGCAGGTACTAATTTGAAGATATAAATGTACCTAGAGTTCATGAACAAAACACAAACTATGTAGGAAACAGTTCAAGGAATCAACAATTTGGAACTATCTTATGAAAAACATTCTGTACATCAAAATAAATCCACAAAAAAAACAAAGACAGCCTACCAAGTGAGAGAAATATTAAATAATTGTCCCTCAGATAAAGGAACTACTATCTACAGCATATAAAGTATTAAAAGACTCAGACCACCCAAATTCAAAGACCCAATCCAAAAATGGGCATGTGAGATGAACACACACTTTTCTGATGAAGAAGCACAAATAGCCAATAAATATTCAAAAAACATGTTCAACATCACTTATTATTAGAAAGATGGAAAGTAAAATACAGCAAGATTTTATTTCACTTCCGAAAGAATTTCTTTCATTGAGAAATCAAGCAATTAAAATGTTGGATGGGTTATGTGGAAAAAGAATATTTCCCCTTTTTGGTGGGAGTGTAGACTGGTGCAACCACTGTGGAAATCAGTATCAAGAGCCCATTGAAGGCAAGGATTAGAGAACCCATGTGACCCCTCTTTCTCCTTTCTCGTTATCTTTCCTGAAGAATTAAAAACATTATACCACAGTGATATACCTCCTCCCATGTTTATAGCAGCACAATTTGTAATACGTACATATGGAAATGACCAAAATACCCAACAACTGAAGACTGGATTTAAAAAAAGATGTGGTAATTTTATTCAATGACATTCTACTCATGCATAAAGAAGGATAAACTTGAGACTTTTACATATAAATGGATGCAAAGTTGAGTCAATACTCATGAGTGAAATAAATTGGATTTATATATGTATTGAATCCTGGGTGTGAGAAATTGAAAGAGTAAATAAGGTAGAAAATGTACTACAGATATTGTGGAATAAGAAGAAATTGTTTCAAATGAAAAAGGACTCATGATTAGGGGAAGGGAAATGAAAGGAGGAAAAAGATAGAAAGATGCATCTAAAAAGCTAGCTATATTATTTTTGCCTCTTAGTTCATTGAAAAGGAAATTTTGGTCTAATATTGAATGGAAGACTTCTTATGCCCATCCATATCCTGTACTCTGAGTAACTACTTTGAAGATATGAATATGCAATGTATTTACTCTTGTTGTTATCATATTATTTTGCTATGAAATTCTGCTTTTTTATTTTTTCTATAAAAAGGATTAAAATTTAAAAATAAGCTAAGTAAAAAATAACTTTACTTTCAATGACACACATGGAATGAAAGCAAAAGGGAAGAAAAAAGTTATGTGCAGACAAAAAATAAGCAAGAAGATGTGGGAAAGTTTATGTCAAATAAAATTAATGGTAAGTTGAAAACAGTAATGAGTGAAAGAAAAAGGTAACTATATGATGATAAAATGATCACTCCAACAAGAGAATATAATAGCTGTGAATGCATAAAAATAGCATTTAATGCAATAATACAAAGCAAAAATTTTTAAAGGAAATTTGAATTAAATAAAATAGTAGTTGGGGACTTGACAAATCATTTTCTATCATGGACAAGAAATACAAAAACTCAACAATGAATCATTGGCAGTAAACTATAGTATAAGACAAATGAATCTAACAGACATTGGCAATGCATTTTATCAACACTTGCAAATTGCATAATATTTTCATCATCACTAGAAACATTCTCCAAGTTATATCACATGGTAGACTATGAAAAAAGTTTCAGCAATTTTAAAAATACCCTCAAAACTGTATCATGTATCTTCTTTGATGAAAATATTATGCATTCAATAATATAATGAATCAATAACAAGAATTTTGATAGAAGTTGGAAAATATATGAAATATAAATATCTTCTTGAAAAAAGTTAAATGTGAAAATCAAATGACAAATTTTAAAATTTCTAGTGAAAAAATACAACAGCATATATACTAATTAATGAGATATTACAAAATAAATATAGAAAAAACACAAAACAACACATTTGAGTAAATAAATTAACAATGAAATTCAAGGTATAATAAATATAATTGCAAATCAAACACACAAATGATAGAAGAAATGAATGAATTATAAAGCAAAAATAATTAAAAGAATAAGAAATAC
>NW_004524682.1:10127889-10131092 GCF_000260255.1 Octodon degus | reverse complement strand
ATTAAAAGAATAAGAAATACACAAGATGAACAAAACAAAAAAATTATTTTTTAAACAGATACATGAAATAGACATTTATCTGTACCAACCACAGTGACAAAATAGTCAATACTCAAATAAATATTACTAAAAGTGGTAAAAGGGGACATTACATGAGATCATTAGGAACTAGTATGAACAAGTTGGAGAACCAAGAGAAAGGGTCTTATTTTTTGGAGGCGTTCCCCTTTTAATATTGATCTATGGAGACAAAACATATAGAGATAAACATGAGTAATAAGATTTAAATAATATAGGGGCTAGGGAGATGGCTCCGTGGAATAAGCGCTTCCCTGGCAAGTGCATGGGCCTGAATTCAATCCCCGGTTCTGCAAAAAAAGATTTAAATAATTAAAAAAAAAACCAGTAGTTGTCATTTTAGAAAACTTTTATAAACCTCATGTAATTGTGTTAAGTGGACTAAGCCTGGAACCAAGAAAGATGTATCCTACGACCTCATTCATATTTGGAATCTAAAACAAATCAGTTTTTCAGAAGGTGAGATTGGAGTTGCTGTTGTCAGAACGTGGGGAGAGTGATGTGGAGCAATGAATAGGAAAAGACTGATCAATGGTAGTAACTAGGTTACAACCACATGGAAGATGAAAACCTAGTGTGCTACCATTCTGTAGGATGAGTCTAGATAACACCAATGTACTGTGTATATGAAAGTATCTAGAAAAATTTATTTGATGCTTTTCTCAAAAAGAAATGATATATATTGTAGGAGATAGATATATTTAACCTTATTTAAATAATATACAAAATAGATGTCAATCAAAACATTACTTGCTTATATACAATTTCATATTTTTAGGTAGTAGTTAAAATGACTCTATCTTAAGTTAAAAATACTAACATAATGTTAGCATCTTTCTGCCATTAAAAAATGAAGAAATTCAGCCTAATGGAGACAGAAGTAAAAGTAGAGAAATTACCAATTTCAAAATATAAGAAAAATTCCAAAGTATTTAGCTGATTTTGAGGATAGGTCCCATGAATAAAACTAAGCAGAGGTCAAGAGCTTTTAAGAGGATAACTAGTAAAGAAACACAGTTCACTATATAGGCAGGAATTGTTTTCTGCCAAAAAATACGTGTGAGTATGCTGAAAGCAGTTGTTTTCCTAAAAACTACATGTGAAATTCTGCGTAAGTCTGACATATAGAACTATAAGATAATGAATGTTGCTTTAAAATACTAAGATATTGGTTATAAAAAAGTACAACTATTTTGTTATCCAACTATCACACATCTGAATGTATATCCAAAGGAAAATTTCAATAGCTCAAAGAAAAATCTACAGTCGGGTTTATTGCATAACTACTCATATGAGCAAAGCAGGGGAATCCAAAAAGCAACAGAAGATCAATATTTTTAAAATATACACTGTGAATACTACACAGCCACATAAAGACCAAAATCTACCTCAAATGATCATTGTAATTTAAAATATATTTGTCATAAATACATAGCGAAAGCTCATAAACTATTTATGGGCTACACACAAACATTAAAATTTTAAGAACATAAAATATTGATTACTCTGATTTGATCATTATAATTTGTAGATACATATGAAATCATCTCAATATAACCCATTTTTATGTAAAATTTAAATGTGTCAGCAAAAACCAAAATATTTTTGAAAGCATGCAAAATATTTAAAATTGCCATATAGAAGTGAAAAAGGCAATATTTCAAGATATACAACTTAACACAATACACGAACTCAATGCAGGAAAGTGGTTTGGAAGAATTTATAGCAGCCAAATTGAAATTATTTTCTTACACGATGCTTAGATCCCTAGACTATTGCTGCTCAAGAGACTGGATCAAGTCACAGGTGGAAAATAACGTGCAGTGATTTTTTCTAGTAATAATTCTGCTAACTGACATTTTCACTAATGTTCTACTCAGAAGTCATTTAAATTGCTTATTATTTTAATTTAATAAAATTAATGCAAATGCAGTTTTGAAAATTCTAGAAATGCAAAGTATGTCATACCTACATTAGGAAAGAAATATTCCTACCATCAAGCAGTATATTTACAGCTCGCACATCTCCATGCAAAGAACACTGAAGACCAGTCCAACATCTTGGCCTTTGTCATGGAATATTTTCTTCCCTGAATCTTCACCTAGTTCAAATTTTTTAAATTTTTAAACCATGTGTTACTTACTCAGTGAAGATATCTATTTCACTTTATAACTTGTATTAATTTAGTTGAAACAGTCACTTCCTTAGCTAAGTAATTTCTAAATTATAATTATTTTGTTCCATGCCTGCCTCATCTACAAAAAGCTATATTACATTGTCGAGAGAACAGACACTTTAGCACTGGGGAGGCTGAAAACAGGAGGATCACTATGAGTCTGAGCTCCATAGTGAGATCCTGTACCAAAGACATAAAATTTAAAGAAGAGAGAGAAAAGCCACATTTGTTGTTACCTATTTCTAGATGTCTAATATATTTATCAAATAAAGTATTTTATTAATGTAGAAATTAATGATTGTGTAAATAAAAATTTACTTTGCATTTTAAATATTTCAATTCAATGTAATTTAGTCAGTTTAAATAGTGCAGTTTTTATGTACAAGTCATTTACTAATTTATGCAAATAGAAACAGGAAAATAATTTCTGAACCTGAGCTAGAAACAAACTAGATGAAGTAGACTTCTAAGAATAGCATTCTGATTTATCATTTTCCAAATTTATCACTTAAGAATTCCAAGTTTATGTTTCGAGTTTTTAAGTGAACTTACAGTATCTTTGCATATCTACAATTACTATTCAAGTTACACTGTACATTAACCTTAAACATTAACACCGGATTGATTGAAATTTTACTACTTGGAATATTTCAGTATAATGAGTTTTGATATAAAAATGCATGTTAAATTTTGCTATATTCAGTGAATAATTTTATTCCTTTATCTACTGTACAAAATTCTAAAGACTTCTGTTCCCTTAAAAAGTTCCTTCAGAATACATCCTTGAAAAAATGTGATCACAGATATTCTTTTTAAAAAAATAATTTGCATTTATAAATTTGTATCCTTTGGTTGAATTTATATTGTGACAGTCACACATGTTAATAAGTACTTAAGATTTTTAAATCTGAAATACCATTTTCTGAGGCATTTTAATTATTAAGCAAGT
>NW_004524682.1:10124650-10126608 GCF_000260255.1 Octodon degus | reverse complement strand
ATAAAATAAAAACAAATTAAAAAAAAAGAAACGTGTTTGACCCAGAAAGCTTGGTTAGTAGACTTCTAAACATAAAAATAATTCTTTGAGTAAAAAGAAAAGTTTAATTGGGCAGCTTCTATTTCTTGTTTAATTAAAATCATATATAAAACATCATTTCCTCTACAATTTATGTCTTAATTGAAGTTCTGTTTAAAGTAAATTTTCCTTTATAATTTTATTATTTTACATAATATACCTTTGTCATAAATATCAATGGGTTTTCAAAATGAAAGGAAAGAGATTCTATTAAGAAATATTTTAATTGTAAAACTATTGCTGAGAGCTCTTCCTACCAGCTTGCAGGAATCATGTGTGATTTACTAACATTCAAAACAAACTTGCACATATCTAACAACATAAAAAGGCATGCATTTTGGAGAATTGTAGTATCTATCAGAACTCTGATATGATTTAGTGCGGTCTCAAATAAAATGTGTCCTCTAGGCTGGATTGTTATCTTGGGATAAATCTGATTTCTTGATATTTTTGTCATTAGATTTATTTTCTTATCTAAAGAAAGTTTTCTTTTCCTTACTAATTGATAATTGGGTTACACTTGAAAATGTGATACCTACTTTTTCTTTTGACATGTAGCCCTCTTCAGCTTTTAAACCAGAACCATTCCACATAATCTTTCTTAAGCTTTAAATTTCTCATTACTTTGATCAGCAAAAATAAATGTTCTGATGATAAAGTACTTAAGCAATTTGGTCTTCACTCATCAGATACTTTCCTCATTCACACAAAAATATAAAAAGAACTGTCACATCAAGCAGAATAATCATGGCAGTGAAATCAAATCTAGTCAGTCTTCCTGAGTTTATAAAGAATGTTCATTGTGTTAGTAATGGAAATTTTAGGTCCATCATAGACTGCTGTAAAAGACAGACTACTCTGAGGCATCCAAAGATTTATCCTCCATGGTTATACATAAACCTTCAATCTCATAGTAGTGCTTACAAGTCTTCTCATTATAGCCTTAGTTCAAGATAAAATCTTAAAAAGCCTATGCTTTCGTTTTCTAACTCATCTTAATCAAGTGGAGAGGAGAAAGCTGAGTTTAAACTAGAATTACCATTTCTAAGTAGAATTGACTATAATAATAACGAGAAAAGTAAACTGATCAGACCATTTCTGGTCTATAATGAAGTGATAGAAATTGAATAACAACATTTCTTATAATTGCTCTTAGATTAATTTTGCTAATCTAAAGGGAAAATTGATGGCTTCAAAGAGTATTATGCAATAAGTTTTATCATACAAGTATCATATAATGCTTTTAAAAATCCAATGATGTATGATGTCTCATAAAACATTTTTAGAAATCTTACCAGAAATTTTATGTGAATTTTCTATTAGGATTCAAATCTTGGCATGTCACAATATTTATTGTACACATTGGGTCTTATTTACATTCAGCTTCTTACACTAGGGAAAGAATATGATGTTCATATGTGTACATCTGATTTATTTACTTGTGAGTATGGGCTCATTTTATTCACTTGTCTATAAATGTCTCAAGTGCATTCTTCTTCATAGCTGAGTGGTACACCATTGTATAAAATACTACATCTCTTTATCTGTTCCTTTGTTGATGGGCATTTGAGTTGCTTCCCAGAGATAGTTATTCTAAATTATGTTGCTATAAATATAGTGGAAGAAGACAGGGGAGATATCTTGGTGGTCTAAGTACCTACCTGGCAAGGGCAAAAACCCAGGGTTGATCTCTGGTACGACATGCCCAGTCTCCTCTGTGCCCTGCCAACCACTCATTCCAGGCAAGGCGTCACACACTTGTAATCCCAGAACTGGGGAGGCAAAGATAGGAGGATCATTAAGAGTCTGAGCTGTGTAGTGAGACATGGTACCACTAAATAAATAAACTAATTCATAAATATGGTGGAATATATATATAT
>NW_004524682.1:10119335-10124320 GCF_000260255.1 Octodon degus | reverse complement strand
AAACTGCTCCTGTTAACCTTCTGAGATCCAGAATCTTGGGTCATCCTTTGGAATTTCAGTTGTGTAACCTGATCATGACATGCTGCATAAATGGCATCATTTCTGACGCTTAGCCATCTATCAGTCTCATCCACTGAACATTTGAGTTTAAATAACCATCCTTTATTTTGCGCTCTTTCAGTCCAAGTTGCCAGTGGTCATGCTTACACGATTTTTTGAAAAGTTCATGAACTTTGTGTTTATTTCATATTTTTACTTCCTTTTCTGGAAAAGACTTTGTGGGATACTTACTTCTCTGTGGCAACAATTTTGTTTGAACTATATCTTTTTTCTAAAAAAAAATTTCCTCCTAATGAGAGGATGCATTCACCGGAGGAATGATTTTTGAGTCTCACCTCTCACAACAAAGGCTCATGGTAGACTGAAAGTCAATCAGAATATCCTCTCCCCACAGCAAAGATAAAGAGTGTAATTAACCTATATTATTTCTAGATTCTGTATTTGTTCATTTGTCTACTTGTAAATTATTTAAATCTGTAAATCAACCCTCAGAGCCCTTGTGATCATATCCTAACATGTACAGAAACACAGATTATTAGAAACACAGATTATTAGAACTGCATGGCTTGCACCACAGGTCTGAGAGGGAGCAGAAAAGGAATCCTTTACACTCTCCTTCCAGCTGTCACCTGTGAACAAATGTAAGTTTTATGCTGTTTATTGCTACAATTTTTAAGAGAATTATTCTTCTGTTTTGTTATTTTTTAGTGATTTCAATGTTTAAAATGAGAAAAAAAAAAGGAAAATGAGGAAGTGCTGTCTATCTCAGTGCAAAAATCCTGTGTTGCACCTTACCATTATTTTCACAGTACTGGGGGAAATAGCTCAGTAGAACAATCGCTTTCCTGTCAAGTGCAGGATCCTGAGTTCAATACCCGGTAAAGAAAAAAAAAAAATCATAGATTAATCTCTTTCACATTTTAGCTCTATTATTGCTGACTGCGAGATCAACTTAACTAATGACAATATGAAATGATCATAAAAGGAAAGAAGAGTTTCAGCATACTGTACATGAAACTATGAGAAAAAGTTTTTTTCAATTTTATTGAAAAGCAAGTATCAATGAGAGAGTTTCAAAACTGATTAATAGGACAGTTTCAATAATTAATACATTGTACATTGTTATCTTCTTATTGGTTATCTGTAGTACAAGATGCAGACAGAATATGCTTTCCAAACACAATTATTACAAATTTTTCTTTTCATTGAATCAAGTGAAAGTAGCTGTATGTCTCTCCTAACTATTCTGCATATAGAGATACAAAATAGTTTTTCCTTTGTATCACCTTTTTTTGTTTAGTCCCATCAGAAATGGGTATTCCTTTGGCATTTAAGTACTATAGGTGCATGGATTCAGCAAAACAATCCAACACAGTCCAGCAGTCCACAATAGTAGTGGGTTATCCACAGAAGTTGTTGACTTGAGCTTTTCACAGGTCAGTATATTAACATGGTTTTACTTTATATACCATGTTTTTATACTTTTCTGCTGGATGGTTAAGACCAAGATAAAACAAGACCTGAATAACAAGAAATGTAACTTTTATATCTGATAAGGTCAGTCAAGTACCCTCAGGATTTATCCTGTAACCCTGTACCACAGTTTGCAGATCCTTTGTCAGTTTCAGACATATGGATGAGTCACAGCCATTGCTTGAACAATTTGCTCTCTGAGAAAGCCTGAGAGAATGTTTTCTCTCCATGGGACTCTCCTTAGACACATTCTAAATCTTTGATGACTTTCCTATTTGGCTCATAATCTCCTTGATCAGAATATTTGGTACACAACTGAATTACAGGATGTTAAAGGACAGGTTCTCCTATGGCCTAAGTCCTCACTAACCTTGAAAGGCTCGGGACAAACTGTTGGCTGTCCCTGCAGCGATTCTTTTTCTCTAATTTTTGGTCTGGAAACTAATGTTGTTAACTCTTCAGAGGAGATGCTTAATGATACTATCATTATCATTGAGCTTACCCTCACTATCTGTGTGAATATCAAACATCTTAGACATAACATGGAACAGTTATTTTCCATCAAGTATTGATATGTTAAACAGTAAGTCCCTACAGAATATGGAGATAAAAATATAAAAAGAAAAATATTTAAAGAATATGAATAAACAATTACATATTTTTACACAGAAATTTAGAAATTTTACCATATACAGCATTGTAGCACGACAGTTCTGTTACTTTTTTTCTTGTGTCTTTTTAAAATTTATTATCCATTAAATTTCTTTTTTTACTTGAAAGACAGTACAGTACTAATTGGTATGTCATAACAAGAAGTACATATTTAGAAGACCAGATTGACAGGTATTCAAAGTGTGACACTTCTATTACACATTGGTATCTTCAGTGCAGTTGCTTGGTTCACAGGTATCAGCATGTATAGTTAGTCAGGGTGAGAATCCTTCCAATTAAATGCTAGTTTCAAAAACCTGCTGATGTTTTCAGTATCATTGTCTCACACATCTTGTGTATATAAATGTATGGCTTTGTCACTGTTCTGCTTCCCAGCTTTTCTCCTTGCCCTCTCCTTGTAGTCCAATCCTCAAGTTCTCGCTATCCTTTTAATTGTGTTATACCTTTCTATTTGTATTTATTCTTTTGAGCTCTTATACTAGGGAGACTATATGATATTTACATATGTGGGTCTGGTTTACTTCACTAATGTGTATATCTTCAACAGGCATCCACTTCAATATAAAGGGTTTGAGATTATCACTCGTTATAGCTGAGTAACACTGCATTCTATAAAAATACCACATATTTTTCACCCATTCCTCATGTGCCAGGCATTTTGGTTGTTTCCAAGATTTGGCTATTAAAAATTGTGCTGCTATATACATAGGTACACATATATCACTATGATATAACATTTTCAGTTCCTCCGACAACATTCTCACTAGGGGGATAGCTGGCTTGAAGGGATTTCTAGTCTTAGTTTCTTAAGGAGTCTCCACACTGATTTCCATAACGGTTGCACCAATATACATACCCACAAGCAGTGGAGAAGGGTTCCCTTTTCCCCACAGCCTCTCCAACAATTGCTGTTGGTTGATTCCTTTCTGGGATGAGATGGTATCTCAATGTTGCTTGCATTTCATGGAATGGTTAGTGATGTCAAGCAATTTTTCATATATTTATTCGCTTCTTTAATTTAATTCTCTGAGAAGTGTGTGTTCGTTTTGAATGCCCATTTCTGGATTGTGCCTCTAACTTTGGGGCCCTAATGTTTTTTGATTCTTTATAAATTTTAGAGAGCAAACTTTTGTCAGAGTGCTTATTACTTAAGATTTTTTTGAAATTTGTGGGATGTCTTTTCAATCTGTTGGTAATTTTTTTTTGACATGAAAATACTTTTCAATAAGAGGTGGTCCCAGTTGTTAATACCTTCAAGGGTTAAACCCTGTGATTTGATTTTTGTTCATGAACTTTTTGTCTACTCCTATGTCTTCAAGCGTTCCTCCTACTTTCTCTTCCAGGAGATTTAGTGTTTCTGTTTTAATGTTTAGATCTTTAATCCATTTTGACTTTAGCTTATTACATGGTGATAGACCTGGGTTAAGTTTTAGTTTTTGGTATGTAGAGAGCCATGTTTCCAGCTCCATTTTTAAAAGAGGCTATCTTTCTTCCAGTAAGCATATTTCTCCCATCTGCCAAAGATCAGCTAGCTTAGTGTGTTCATAGAGGCCTCTGCATCGTGTAATCTATTCCAATGATCCCCAGGTCTATTTTGTTGCAAATACCATACTAATTTTATCACAGTAGCTTTGTAGTATAATTTCAAGTCAGGAATTGTAATGCCTCCTGCCTTGTCTTTATTGCCCAGAATTGCCTTTGATATTCTAGGTCTTTTCTGGTTCCAAATAAATTTGAGAAACAATTTCTCTAGATCTGGGAGGTATTTTTGAGGTAGTTTGATGGGAATTGAATGAAATGTGTACAACAATTTTGGGAGTATGGCCGTGCTCATGATGTTGGTTCTCTCAATCAAGGAGCAGGGAATATCTTTCCATTTTCTGAAATCCTCTGTGATCTCTTTTTTAATAGTACTATTATTTTCCGTGAAAATATCTTTGACTTCTTTAGATAAGTGAATTCCAAGGTATTTCATTATCCGCAGTGCTACTGTAAAAGCTATTGTTTCTCAAATTTCCCTCTCAGTGTGTTTGTTATCCGTGTAGAGGAATGCTATTGACTTCTGGGTATTGACTTTGCATTCTGCTCTGCTACTGAATTTCTGAATTAATTCTAGTAGCTTTTTGGTGGAGTTTTCTGGGTCTTTCAAGTAAAGTATCATGTCATCTGTGAATAATGATAATTTAACTTCTTCTTTACCTATTCTTATTCCTTTTATTTCTTCCTCTTTTCTAATGGCTCTAACTAATGATGCCAAAACTATATTGAATAGGATGGATGGTAGAGGACATTCTTGTCTTGTACCAGATCTGAGAGTAAAAGATTTCAGGTTTACCCCATTTAGAATTGTATTGACCATTGGCTTGTCATAGAGGGCTTTTATCACGTTGAAGTACAGTTCTTCTATCCCAGTGTTTTGTAGGACTTTGGACATGAATGAGTGTTTCACTTAGTCAAAAGCCTTGTCTGCATCAATGGAGATGATCACGTGGTTTTTAGATTTCGCTCTGTTGATATACTGCATTACATTTGTAGATTTTCGAATATTGAATCATCCTTTCATCCCTTGGATCTATCCAACCTGGCCATGGTTTATGATTTTCTTGATGATTTGCTGTATTCTATTTGCTATGATTTTATTGAGGATTTCTGTATCTATGTTCATGAGGGAGATTGGCCTGTTGTTGTCTTTCTTAATTGTGTCTTTCCCTGGTTTTGGTATTGAATGATACTTGCCTTCAGGAATGACTTTGGGAGAACAGTTTCCTTTTCAATTTCAT
>NW_004524682.1:10107977-10118586 GCF_000260255.1 Octodon degus | reverse complement strand
GTGACCCATTGATTGCTGAGTAAGGTGTTGTTTAATTGCATGTTTAGGGGAGTTCTCTGGATTTTTTTGTCATTTATTTCCAGTTTCATGGCACTGTGGTCAGATAATATGCATGGGGTACTTTATGTTTTCACACATACAATTAAGCATGACCTATAGACTAGTATGTGGTCTATTTTAGAAAATGATTCATGTGCAGTTGAAAAAAATATGTATTTCACCTGTCGTTGCGTGGAACACTCTATATATGTCCACTCAATCCATTTCTTTCAAGCTCTGGTTAATTTCTGCTACTTCTTTGCTAATTTTAAGTCTGGTTGATCTATCTTTTGGGGAAAAGGGGTGTTAATGTCTCCTGTTAAGATATTGGTATTGGATATTAGATTTTTAATATCCATTAAGGTTTGTCTTATGTAGTTGTGTGCCCCCATGTTTGGTGCCTAGGAATTTATAATTGTTACCTCTTCCTCTTGAATTTTTCCCCTAACCAGTATATAATGGACTTCTTTATTTCCCTTGATCATTTGTGTACAATTTTGAGACTGTCTGAGAACAGGATTGCTACTCCTGATTTTTTCTAAGGTTCTGGGGATGCAGTATTGTTTTCCATCTTTTGATTTTCAGCCTGTGAATTTCTTTATGTGTTAAGTGTATTTCTTGTATACAGCATATTGTTGGATTTCGTTTCCTAATCCACTGTGCCAGTCTGTTTCTCTTAATTGTTGAATTGAGTCCATTTATGTTGATGGTTATAATTGAGATGTGTTGATTTATGATTGACATGTTATTTACCTGTTGTTGTTTACTCCTTTTTGTCTTGTGTTTAATTGTTTGCCCTATTTAGTGGGTCATTTCTGTTCTCGTTCGTGGAGTTCTGATCATTTTAGTACATCTAGACCTCTCTAGAACATCTTTCAGGATCCTGTGTAGGGTTGTCTTTCTCATCATGAAATTCTTTACTTGTTCTTTGTCATGGAAGTATTTCACTTCTCTATCAAACTTGAAAGAGAGTTTTGCGGGGTATGTACAGTTTATGAAAAGAAGTCGGCGGTAATTCTGATGTGTTTTCCTTTGAATGTGATCTGCTTCTTTTCTCTAGTAGCTTTCAGTATATTATTCTTGTGCTGGATTTTTGGGATCTTGACTATTATACGTCTTGATGTGGTTTTAATTGGGTTGAAATTATTTGGCATTTTGTGTGCTTCCGTTACCTGAATGTCAGATTGTTTCCTCATATTTGGGAAATTTTGTGCTAATACTTCTGCTCATATTCTTTTTATGCCATCTGTTTTGACTCCATCTTTCTCATTGATGCCTATTAGTATCACATTGTTCATCTTTTATCATCTTGAAGGTGATAGATTATTTTTTCCTGCATCCTAGTTGTTTTTAAGAGATCTTTTCTTACCATTTCACTAGCTGCACCAGTGTCTTCACAATCTGAAACTCTGTCTTCACTTTCACCCAAACGGTTTTGCAAGCTTGTAATTGAGATTTAATGTTCCTCTTTATCTCTTTGACGCTGCTCCATGCAATCTATTTCTTTCCTGTATTGCTCATTCAAGGAATCCTCCTTTTTCTAATCTCCTCTATTTTTTTTATCAAAATCTTCTTTAGAAGCAGTTATTAATTCTTTTGCTGCAGATTTTTTTAAATGAGGTTTCCTTCATATGTTTCTGTGTTTGATTTTTTACTTCAGATGCTATGAATTCAGAAAATTGTTTTTTTTTTATTTCAGAAATTAATTCTGCTCTGTGCTCCTCTTTACCTTTCTTCTGTTTCTTTAACTCTGACACTGTTAATTCATTCATTTGAACTGAGCTAGTGTCCTTTGCACTTGTTCTGGGTTGGCTCGAGGCCTAATTGCATTGTGCTCTTGTGTTTATAATTTTGTGTAGCACTGACCTCTGACCTTTGATGTAAAGCTTTGGTGCGGTTATAACCTTAGCACCTACTGAAATCTGGGTGCAGATCTATTACATTTGTTTTATCCAGTTATGCCTGACCTCCATCTAGCTGTTGTGTTAAGCTCCCTCCTCCTGTAGTCCTTGGAAGTAACCCTGTGGTCACTCGGTTTTTCCCCTGGCCCGAGAGCATGGAAGAAGTTCTCACTCACTTGGCATGCTTTGCGGCATGGGTTCTGGAGGTCTGGAGGTGTCCTGAGGGAGCGGTCTAGGTTCTCACTCATGTGGCTTGCCTGACTTTGATCAGGAGAGGTCCCACGGGTGCAGGGAGGCCTAAAGCTCTCCCACATATTCACTGTACCTGGGCTGAGCTAGATCTAGAAAAATTATTTTAATAGCACTTAGAGTGCAAGATAAAGGTATTGGAAATATAGAAAAGCAACAAAATTTTTAGATTCACAGAGTTAAAGCAGATGAAAAAAGGTTTTAAATTTTGTTGAAATGGGTGTTTTGAAGAAAAATGGCAATTGAATATCTATCAAATAGCTACCTATCTATCATCTATTTATCTATGTAACTATTTATACAAAAAAGGGAATTTATATGAGCAAAAATGTATTCAGAGGTTCACAGGGACATAATTTTACATATCCTTTCTTAGATAGAGGGAAACCAAATTAAAAAAAAAAAAAAAACAAGAATAAAGAGAATAACAAAGCAACATAAAACAGTAAAAATAGTACAGAAATTCAAACCAGAATAGAAAATTAACAATAGTTGTTATATTACGTATTGTCATCGAACTTCTTGCTCAGATTACCAGATAGCCATGCAGTATTGATCAATTAAACATTAACTCTTCCTTCAAATAAACCTTTATTTCTTCCTTGTCTTTTTTACATTTCACTTTTTAATATTTCTTCTAATAGCAGCAATAGTTCTGTATCTATTCAACTCACAGTTTGTGGAAACTCTATCAAACAGAACCTCAGGAAATGAGACCACAGCCACCATATTGATAGCAGAGCGCAGTCACAGCGACGTTAATGTGACTTCCTTTTCCTCGGGAGAAACAGCCAGGGAAGAACATATGACAGCAGAACAACTAATGATACTGAGCAATTTGAAACCCCTGGCACCTCTGTTTGCAGAAAACTTTAACCATAGCCTAATTCCTAACTAGATTAACAGCAATTCTCCCATTAAAGACTTTTTATCTCCATTCATATTACTCAACATATCATATCTGTTTTTTAATTAAAAGTACAAACTATGTCACATGGTAAAAAAGCAAATAATAATAATAATAATAATAATAAAGTGACCTACAACAATCATCACAACCAGACTTAGCTATGACACAAACTGTATGTTTATGAGAAAAGGATTAAATAACTCTGGTACATGATTTTTTTCTAACACAAAAAAGGACAATGAAATAACATATCATTCACATAAAACAAAAGCAAAAAATAAAACAGAGAAAATAGTAATGACCTAATAATAAAGCAAAACAACAACAACAAAAAGGAACAATAAATGAAACACAATCCTGGCTCTCAACAAGTAAAGGTAGTTCAGAGAATAGGAGAAAACATCAGAAATTAAAAACAACACATCACAATTCTTGTTTCTCATTTTAGTACTATGTACAGTTTTCATTTTTTCCTTTTCACCAGAATCAAACACAGGACTTTGTACTTTCCAGGTAGGCATGTAAGCAACTTAGATATCTCCCTGGACCTATTTTGAAAATGTTTGAGAATGCAGTTAAAAATACATAAACATCTTCAAAATATCAACTGTAAAAACTGCAAGCATCTTCTACAGGAGAAATAGATAATCTCAATAATATAAAAGAAGACACATTGATAATTGTAATTCTGATAATATAATTTTAATTGCAAATTCTGCACAATATTTAGTGATTACAACATACCATATATCCAACACTTTTAAGTGAATAGTAGCAGTGAAGCATTTCTAACTTGCTTCATGTAACCTGCATACTCTGAAGTCACAACTAGGTAAAGATATTAAAATATATAAAAGCTAAATTCAATCTGCTCATATGAACAAAAGTTTAAAAATGTATGGGCAACTTAAGTCCAATAATACATAAAATGAATTATAAACCATGACAATTTGAAATATATTTCACTATTTAAAGCTAGTTCACTATTTAAAAATCAGCTAATATAATTTGTATTCCCATGCTAAAAAGAAATTACATTATCAATTTTCATAGAAAAAGTATTCAATAAACTATAATAGCAATGATATTAAAATTAAAAATTAGAAATATTAAAAAGCTACAACCCCATAAAAATCCTACTTAATGATGCAAACTGTAGCAAGGAAAGACTAGGCTATGCATAACTCCTTTCATACAATCCACTTAAAGTCTTTGATAGAACCAAAAAAGGAAGGTCCGGCCAGATAGCTCAGTGGATTAATGAGCCTGCTTTGTCAGACAAGGGACAAGGATTTGATTCCCCCAGCCAGTGCTGTTCTAGCCCCACCCTCGGGTTGTGCGAAGACAGGCACTAAGACTAGACATGGTGGTGCACATCCATAATCTCAGCTTTTGGGAGGGTGAAAACAGGAGGATCACTACGAGTCTGATCTGTGTAGTGAGACCCTGTAGACCCTGTACTAAATACAAAAAGAAAGAAAGAACGAAAGAAAAAAAGAAAGAAAAAAGAAGAAAGAAAGAAAATTGCATTCTGGGTGCAAAAAATTCCAGGCTAGCTCTATTCACAAATGATGTGCCTAAATCTACAATCATTCAAGAAGAGCAGGTAAACATAAATCATAGATTTAAAATGTAAATAAAATTCAATTTGCCATAACAATTAAAAGTGAAATATTTTATCATGATAACAATAATTATCTGTCGTATGACTAGTTATAAAATGAGAAGAGAATAATGAACTAAAGAAATCATAAGCAAGGTAAGAGGCAGTCTGTCTTAAGTGTTTTGGGAGACACTGATGTTAACATGAGAAATTTTACAATATCATTTCATAGATCAAGAACAAATATAAACCCAATCTCAGAAACATGTTTTGTAGATATTGTCAAACTTAACTTAGAATTTATCTTAGAGGTGGAAATGATTTCAGGAAGGACAAGTTTGATAACCCCACATATCCAACTACAGAAACTAAAAGAACATGGCATTGTGAAAGATCAGATGAGTGTCCCACTCATTCCTGGCATCCAAGCTGGAATGACCAGAAAGCAGACTGTCCAATGAAGCACTCTCTTTACATGTCTGAGTGTCCTGCTTACATTTCAGCAAAATGTGTGGGATGTGAGCACAGTATAAAATAAGTCAGATATATACATTGTCCAATATGTTACATATTTTTCCAACTTCATCAAACGTTGCTTTTTAATGTCTGAAAACCAAAGAGTAATAGTCTCATTATAACAAAAGTTTTATGAGATCAAATCAAAAGCCCTTTATATGAAAATTAAGTTAAATGGAAGGACCAGTATTTTGCATTAAATGTGAACAAAATATTATTATCTTAGAAATTACTTTATGTGAATTGCTTCAAAACTTTATGTTGAGAATAAATTAAAGGAAATTCACTATTCTTAGTAAAATTATGTGATAAAAGTCTTTCTCTGAATCATTATTAAAAATGCATCTATCTCATCAAATACTATAATGCAAATTCATATTTTTCTTTTACACATTCAATAGCTATTTTATCTAAGTTTTGTAGGTACTATAATTAAAGATAAGAATTTAAGTAATTTACTTGGTCTCAGATATCAATAGGTACAGAATAAGAAATTATATACCTTCTATACCAAAGTGCAGAAATAAAAATAACAGTGTGATAGTAGATAGGCTAGCAAAGTTTCAAAGCTTGATTGTAATTTTATCTGGATAAAGAAATGTATCTTCTCTAGTATTCAGATATTTTAAAGTATCAAATACAATGTGTAAAAGTAAGTCTGAGCCTCAAGACTCTTAAGGGATTTATAGAGTACACATACATTTTGCTAGTAGGAGGTTGCAATTTTAATCAAATATCCTGTCACCCATACTTTGACACTCTCAATTATTTATTTTAATATAATTCTTACTCATTGGAATTTCTGTTGCATCTTTCACAATTACTGAAAATCTTACTTCTGGCTGACCTAAGTTCTTATGAACTCAGGTTTTTACTATAACACTCCACAGGAAAGACAGTTTAGGAGACCTTATTTTCATACTTCCAGACAGTATTTATAAAGTTTTTGCCATATGTTATTTAAGGTGACATGTATTAATTAACATGGTGACTCCGTATACTATTTTGATATTTTCAAGAAACTATAGATCAAATGTTGTTATAGTTCTGTGAGTGTACCTTAAATACCAACCCCATTACTGTAAACTAACATGTTGGTGGTAAGAAATAATCTTAAATTGTAAGTTAAATAGCAAAACTTTCCAGAAGTAGAGTACGCACTAGTTGTAAGAAGCAATTAGTTCTATATTTAGATCATATATTTTGTTTTAGTGTAATAAATTTCTTATATAGCGTTTATTTATGAAATCAAAGTATGTTTTATTACATCACTTTAAATATGTACAAAATAATTATCTATACTAATATAACAATATTTTCCTTAAAAATAAATTAGGAATAATATTTTATTAGACATGTTCTTGCCTGTGGCCCTTGCTTAACGGTTACACTGATCATAACTACTTTGATGTAGTATAAGTAATATGTCACAATCATTTTGAAAATTGTTTTCAATAAAGGAATGTAGCACTTTATTAATTAAGTAGTTAATTACTTTCTGTGACAGGGTATCTCCACATAGTATGGACTGACCTCACGCTTACCTCAAAGTGGCCTCAAACTCTCGATAATCCTTCTGCCTCAGCCTCCTGATTTCTGATATTATAGGTGTGCATTATCACGTATGGCAATTGTGGTACAGTAGAGAGACTATATAATCAATAGATTTTTCACTAAGATCATTTTCAGTATGTGGTTTAAGATATTTGTCCCTGTCTCATCAAGATCTGACTGCATAATTCCATGCCAAACAGTGCCTATGATCTAACAAATCATTGGATTTAAGCATATTACAATATTAACTTTTAAAAAATTTTATTATTATCCTAAGTTGGTGAAAGGGAGTTAAATATTTTCTATTTGTGATAACCTTATTGCCTTGGAGGAATTAGCAAAATCAGGTAGAATCTTTGAGTTAGATTAATGTATTATTTTTCAGAAAAACATTCCTTTTGGATTAATTAAGCCCACCAGAATAGCTCTAGAAAGAGCTATTTTCATGTCAGCAATACATCCTTTGAAATTCAATACTCAAAGACAAATTGATGTTTACCTCTGCCTTATTACAGATCACAGAAACACTTCCTGGCTTGTCTCTGCGACACTTGGTAACATGGAGATGGCTCTCTTGGCAGATCTGCAGGTGTTTCTATCTCTCTCAGTAACGGTTGTTTTCTGCTCAATTTGCCTGATTTTTGCTTCTTGCTTCTTTATACAGACAGGAAATCATAGGAGTTACTTAGTCATTTTTTTGGTTCTGGGAAATTAAATTAGTAAAAGGTTAATAAGCACATGTTTCATCTTGTGATATATGATTGTCAAGAGATAGTTCTGCAGAAGCTTTACTAACATCATAGATATGCAAATTTCAGTTATAGCACACCATACAACATCATCTTAAATTGAATATTTTGACAGTCAACAACTCTTTTCACTTTGCTATTTTTATACTCTTATAACATTACAACTCCCTTCTGCAAAAACAAGTCTTCCAATCACTACTATCAATACAACACTCACATTTTCACTGCCACTGCAATTTACCCTAAGAAAACTTATTTCAGCAAACAAAGCTGAACATGCTATTTCATGCAGCACATCCAAACCACTCAATGTAGAGGAGCAAGGGTCCTGGACCTGGGAAAGTAAGTATCATGGGAGGGAAACTTCTGCTGGTATCTGTGCACAGATAACATTCCTGTAACAGTTAATGTGAGCTTCACTGGATTAAGGAATCATTTAACTTAGCCACTGATACTACCGAAATGTCTTCATAAGAGTAAAGTTGGCCAAGACTCCCAAACCTGGGAGACTAGAAAAAGAGTCCTTCTTACCTCTGTGCCTATGGAAACTATCATAATATTTGCTTTATGTGAATTTTTTTTTTTTCATTTCGAACATGCTACTGAAGAAAGCCACACAACTGCTGAGAAAGCCTTGTGTTGTGTACCATGGTAGAACAGTCTGAAAGTTTAGTGTGTGACGCATTTTGAAAATGAAGCATCTAATGGCCAGTGACATTGAACAATTTTGCATGTATTTGTTGACAATTTTTGCTTTTTCTGTTATATGTCTCATTTCAGTGGCCCATTTTTTGAGTGGTTATTTTTTGGGGAGAGTTCAATTATTTTGAGTTCTTATGCATTCTAGGTATTAGTCCTTTTTCCAAGAAATAGCTTGCAAAATCTTTTTTCCTATTCTGTGGGTTTTCTCTTCACTTTTAGTTGTTTCATTTGCTGTTCTGAAGCTTGTTGATTTGTTATGATCTCATTTGTTTTTTCTCGGTAATATTTCTTGTGCTATTAGAGCTCTGTTCAAAAAGTTCTTGCCTGTGACTATGTATTCAAGGGTTTTACTGATTTTATCTTCCACCAAAATAATTTAGTTTTAATATTTTTATCTTTGATTAGTTTTAATTTTAGTATAAGTACTTACATATATATTACAAATTAAAACTACATCAAAATACCACTGTGCCCCAAAAGAATGAGTATCATCACAAATTCTGTTATTAATAAATGCTGATGAGGATGTGGGTGTAAAAAGGCTCTCCACTACATAGCTAGTAGGAATATAAATCAGTATGACCACTACGGAAATCATTGTGGAGGTTCTCCCCTGCCCCCTTAAAAAACGAAAAATTGAAATTTCCTTTGCACTGATAGCTACCCCTTTTTAGTTATCTTCCCAAAAGAGTGAAAAGTATCAAATCACAGAAATACATACACATCTATGTATTTAGCACAACAATTTATAACAGCTAGGTCTTGGAAACAGTGTGCAAATCTATCAATAGATCAACAGATGAAACAATAAAAAATGTGGCATTTATGTAAGATCCAGTACTACTCTGTCATAAAGAAAGATAATGATAAGACCTTTGTAAACAAATGGATGTAACTGAAAAACATAATGCTAAATGAAATAAGTCATACACATAAGCTTCAGTATTCTATAGTTTCTATTATATGGGAAATTAAAACATTTATTTATATATAGAACTACAGATAGAAGAAGGTAGATAACTAAGAAGTAGGCAGAATTTCAAATTATTCCCCAAATTTCCTATTTTATTGTTTTAAATATTTGTTAATATGCAAGCTAATTTGTTTCATTGACATTTCTAGTTATTCTTTGTTCCGTAAAAGGAAAGTGTGTACTAAGTAAGCAACAAAAAGTATCTGTGTCTTGTACCTAGAGTAGCTAAGCATACCACCATTGCATTAACTTATTTTCTTTTTATTTTGTTATGCAATTTTATTTTATTTTATTCTTTTTCCATATAATAAAAAAATGAAAAGAAAAAGAAAAAAAGGTGTCCTAGATAGTTTCAGGCCTTGGAATATGCTTGCTGTGTATACACTGCAGATGGTTCACACAGCCTGCCCTGTGTACTTTGCTGAGGAATCAGCCAGCCAACCAGTTGGGGCACACCTTGGGGGATGACGGAGCTGAGACTGCGCCCTCTGGTGAGCGCGGTGCGCGTCTGCTCTGCCTACTCTGTGCCTGGAAGAGAGCCCTGAGGTGATTGCCAGAGTCACGTGATTGCGGATGGGCGCTGTGAGCCTGACTGGCCTCTTCTGATCTGGCCAGTGCTCGTGGGATCAAATGCAGGCTTTGGACTGTGCCTGTGGAGACCACAGGGCCCTTCCCACATTGGTGTCACCCTGATCATGCTCTTTACTAGGTCAAGATGGAGAAGAGCACATGGCAGTCAAATCAATGCAATAAATACACCATCTACAATTAAAAAAAATATTGTTTTGTCCCACATTCTTTTTTTCTACCTTCTATAGCCCAACTATTTCAACACCTTAACACTCTATTGAGTGATTTCCTAAGTCAGTAATATTACTCTCCTAACGATTGCCAATGTGCAGAATCACCGATGTCTCTGTTACCCTCTCTCTTTGCTGGGACAGATACCCAGCGTCCAGATATAAGGAAAGAAAGCTTTACACAGTTTGTGGAGGTTTTAGTTGGTTCAAAGCTAGTTCCAAGGCAGACTGGCCCATGACAGAGAGCAGCAGTTCATGGAGGTAGAAAATGGCAAAAGTCAAAAGGGAGGAGCAGTGGCAGAGCAGCAGCAGCAAATAGCAGAGCGAGCAAACGGGAGAAGTTGCAACGACAAAGGCTACAGAGAGCAAGTCTGTCTCCCTTATGTTGCATTCAGCTCTCTGCCCCAGGCTGGGTGTAGCACTGACACTGGTAATCCCAGCCCGACTCACAGCCTTACTCTCAATGGATCGTGAAGTAATCACAAAGTGCAGTTGTCTGCCCCAAGCCTGCATGAGACTCTAGGGAGACAACAACAAACTGTAACAATTGAAAATAATTCTTTCAACTGTAGGTATTTTATTTTCTTTTTTTAATTTTTTTATTTTTATTTAT
>NW_004524682.1:10074088-10107877 GCF_000260255.1 Octodon degus | reverse complement strand
CATGTGGTGCTGGGGGATTGAACCGTGATCCCTGATGCCTTGCCAAGCTTGTTCTAAGTAGGTGCTTTAGACCACTGAGCCATCTCTCCAGCCCCTGTAGGTATTTTATTTTCATGCAATTATAGTAATGATAAATATTTTCTTGCCAAAATGAGTTATAAGGAAAATATTAGTCACATGATTAAATACTATGTTGCTGAATTTAATCCCTATTAATGATTAAATTGAAGGCTTGCTTTAATCATTTTTCTTAGTTTATTTACTCTTCAAATAAGTTTTGAACTTTCTATCTGTATGAAGCTATATAGGTACCTAAGGGAAGGATAATGTTACTCATAAGAAAGAATGAATATTTTAACCCTGGATTCAAAGAAGCATTCTGGGTTGAATGAGAAATAATGTGCCAGAAAAGCTTTCTTCCCCTTCAGCACAGCATCTCTTTTACAAAACATATTTGACTGCCCTTCATTTATGCAAAACAATAGCATTTTTATGACACTTACGTTATTCTTTTCTCCTTCCTATTACCTGAGCATATCAGTATGTTTTCTTATTGAAATAATTTGGAGTAGTAATTTGCAAATTTGCTCTGACAACCCTTAAGGTACAATAAATTTCTCAAATCAGTAGGAATCCTTGAAATGTGTTTGCAATGCCTCTTCTGCAAATGAACCTAGCTAGCTACATATGTGTGAGTGTGCAGAAAACCACAAAGAAATTATTTTTACTTATACAGAATTGAATGTTTCCTTAACTATTTGTAACCTGGACAGCAAGGGATTTTCTTGTTTTAGGATTCAATTTTACAAACTATTTTTTTTATATGTACTCTTTTTACTGGGTGTGGACAACCAGAAAAATCCTAAAAACAATTTTGACCCAAACTGTTCTTTTTAGTAAATTCTAAGATTTTTCCCAACAAATAGTTTTAAAGCAATCTATGACACATAACTGAATATACTTGGACTAGAATATCAGTAAGTTTTGGTCTGATCTAACTTCTGACATAATGAATCCTTTCATGTATGCCTCAAAAACTAATATGGTAAGTACAGGTTGTTGGAATTTAATATCTACTTAAGAGTTTTTTCATGACAAGATATTTTATGCTCTGTATTTCTAAAAATGTCACATGTATAAAATTATATGGATATATATAATTTCAATTGGCATATGTAGCGATTTTAAAATATATTTTAACATTTTGTGTTTCTTGCAATTATAATTTGGCCCCAGGCTATATGCTGTCAAGATTAAATAGAAAATCCTAAAGTCAGATCAATGGTGTTAAAATCCTTGGTTTTTTCATTATTAACTTTATTTAAAGACAAAAACCAGATTTTTTACTCTGTGATTGGAAATACAGAATGAAAACTAAGGTAACAACACATTAATGATGCCTGGAGTCCAGTGTACCAGCTTTGTTGGAAACATGTGATAGGTTTTCATGTTTATAAAAAGAGCATGTTCACAATTTTCCCTGTGATTGTACTTAATGATACCATTTCTAGGACAATGCTCCTATGAGTTCCAAGAGCCACACTCAATACCGCCAACAGGTGCCTTAATAAAGAAAGACTTTGCAATCAGAACTGATGTGCCATGAATTTGTTACAATCCAAGATCTTCTTCCTTTTTTAATTTTTTTTCTTCACCAGGGATTGAACTCAAGGCCCTGTGTTTGCCAGGCAAGCACTTATTCTACTGAGCTATCTCTCCTGCCCTCTTCCTTCTATATAATTTTTAGAGATAGTGGCATTCTCAGGCCTCTTCATGGACCATTTACTCTTTCATTCGCTTTACATTACAGCTTGTTAACTCATGCTCTATCCATAACACATATGAATTCTTTCTGTATCACAATCTACTTGCTTCACTACTCCCTATATTTAATCCAGCCTATAAGTTTCATTCATCTTTTCCATGAACTTTAACACAATCAAATACACTGTGCTAAAATAATATAATTGAAAGAACAGTGATGCTTAGTGAGGGAGATATTTAGCAATGGAGAAAATTACAATTTTCCCAAGAAGATAGAAAATTATAGCAATGTGTCAAAAGTTGATGAGACAACTGGACATCCAAGAGCAGAAAAATAAAGCAATCATTGAACTCAAAGTGAGTACCATTTCTAAACACAAGACAAAATTCCTAGAAAAGAATATAGAATAAAAGACAGGTGGCACAGTTGATGACTTCTAAATATGACACCAAAGGTAAAATATATCCCAAAAACAGTTAAAATGCCAGGATTCATTAAAATTAGAACTTCTCTTGGAAATGAAATTTCAAGAAAATGAAAAAAAAAAAGTGAGCCATACTCAGTGAAAAATATTCTAAAACACAGATTAAGATGAAGAATTGTCATTGGAAAAGTAAAAGCAGTCCTTAAAACTAATGATAAAGACAGAGAGAATGTCACCAATAAATAAGGGAAAGTGTGGAGAGGCAGTTCTTCAAGGAATATACACAGTGCACAGAAGCTGACAAATGTTGTGTATCTGCCTTTGCTATATGACAAGTAAAACAGCAACAGCATCACCACACACACATTAGCGTGAAAAGGATACAGACAAAAAGGCCAAATCATCAGCCATACTACCTATGTGAAAGGATGTAGTGAAAAATCAATGTTTAATCATTCTCGATTATAATGTTAGACATACAATTATTTTTGGAAGGCAGTTTGACCGTCTACAGAGCTAAACATAGAGTTAACTTTTTATGCAACAGGCAATGTCTGTGTATAATGGACATACATCTTGTCTACTGTTTCACTTTCCGTGTTTTCAGTTATGTATCATTAATTCTAGTTTGAAAATATTAAATAAAAATTCCACAATACAAATACTTATATTTTATGAGCTTGCCATATTTCATTCTTAGTTACTTTTATTAATTTCTTTCTGTGCAAAAATTATAAAGTAAACTTTACCATATTAAGATTGTCTTGGTTGGGGCTGGTGAGATGGCTCAGTGGTCTAAAGCACCTACTTAGAACAAGCTTAGCAAATCACAGGGACCACGGTTCAATCCCCCAGCACCACATGCCAGCCAGCCCCGTCCCCTGGTGGGCTGAGCTGGCCACACACACACACACACACACACACACACACACACACACACATAAATAAATAAATTTTAAAAAAAAAGATTGTCTTGGTTACTTTTTACTCATTGCTGGGACAAAATACTCAACACCCAAAATGCATCAAGGAAAGGTTTATTTACCTCACAGTTTGTGGAAGTTTTAGTCTATATTTGGCTGGCTCCCAAGCAAGTGGAACATGGCAGAGAGGAGCAGTTTATGGTGGCAAGAAACAGTAAAGAGCAAAGAAAAAGGCAGCAACTGTGGCTGATAGCAAGCTTTTTTTTTTTCTTGTATAGTGAACAAGCCACTCTGGCGCTGGAACTGTAGAACTCACACTATGTCCATGCCTTCCTCTTGATCAGAATGGGGATGTTTATAAACTAAGGACCCTGGCTCCCTGCTGAGTCACTGAATTAAACTTCTAAATTTCTCAAGTTGATAAAATATATCAACGAGTACAATCCACCCCTTCTCAACTTGGCAACCAGACATGCCCTTAAACAAATTTTCAAGTACATAGACATGCTTATTAACGTTTTACAACTTGAACATTGTATTACATTACAACCACGACGTTTTGCTTCTGGGCACCCCTATCCCAAAGACTCACGAATATCCCTTTGCACATTAGTGCATCTCCAAGATATTTTAATGGTTTCAGCAATGCTGCAGAGTCCAAGTCTCAAGTATCTAAGCTCTAAGGCAGACTTACCTGTGAGGCCCTGTATAAATGAAAAGTTAAATACTCTCAACGTTTAAAGGCAGAAGATAAGCATTACCATTTTAAAAGAAATGCACAGCAAGATACAAACAATTGGAGTATCCAATTGTTATCCAAAACAAGTCCAAAACCCAGAAAGGCTAACAAACATTAAGTCCTACAGTTCCTTGTGGAATAGCCAATGCAACCTGTAACAAGCTGTGAGCTCAAAAAACGTTACGTGGCTCTACCCCTATGGCAATTTCCTTGGTAGTTTCCCTGGCTTTTTTCTGGGGCTGGCTTTACTCTCTCCTTAAAGCTTTCCTTAGAAAACCTACATTTCTGGCTTTTTTAAACATTGGAAAATTTCATTGAACAGGCTTTTCCTTTAGAGCTTTACATATTACCCTCTCAGGGACATACTGCCTGGACACCTAGGTCTTTTGAAATATAGGAGGAAGTATTTTTTATGTTTTTATTTTACTTTATTTTATATATAAAATAAAAATATATTATGTGCAAAACTTTCATACAATTGACAACATAGTGAACAGTAAAAATTGTCATGCAGGTCACATATACACACATCATTGTGTCTCATTGAATAAAAAAAAAACACATCAAAGTAAAAAGGTTTCATTGAATTAAAAGAAAAACAAAATGAAGGATCAAGAACAGTGGTCTGAAACCAACTTATAGGATTTTAGGATTTTACAAATAACAAGAAGTGTGAAATTTCAGACCACAGCAGTGTTGACAACAAAAGAATGATGAATATAAGAGCACATATTTTCACATTAAAACAGTAAAAGTTGCATAACCAAAATCCAAACCTAAACATTAATACAAAAAAGAAAAAAAATCAAATCAAGAGGCACATCAGAGGCCAAATGAAGATCAATTAATTAAATGCCTTATTTATTTATTTATTTATTTATTTATTTATTTTTGCCTTATCTCTTTTTCTTTTTAAATAAATTTTATTCAGAAACAAATAGCAATGAGATCATTTCAAAACTGCTTAGTAGGACAGTTTCAATAATGAAAAGATTACACCTTGTTGTTGTCATAGTGGCTATTCATAGTACAAGATGCAGACATGATACCCTGTCCAAACACTATTAGTACAAATCTGTCTTCTCATTGAAGAGAAAGTAACTGTATTTCAATCCTATTTTGAATGTACAGATAGAAAATGGTCCTTCATTTTTATCCCGTTTTTTGTTTAGTTTTGTCAGAGAAAAGTATTTCATCCCCACTTAAATATTGGAGGTGCATGAATTAAGAAAAATATTCCAATATAATCTAGTAGTCCATAAGAGTAGTAGGTTGTCCGCAGGACTGGCAATGTCAGAAGCTGTTGACTTGAGCCTTTTAGAGCTCAGCATATTAATATGGCTTTACTTTTTATACCTCATTTTTATACATTTCTGCTGGATAGTTAAGACCAAGATAAAGGAAGACCTAAATGACAAGATATGTACCTTTTGTATCTGACAAGGTCAGTCAAATCTCCTCAGGATTTATCATGAAAACTTGCACCGCATTTTGCAGATCCTTTGTCAGTGTCAGCCATCTGGATGAGTCACGGCCATTGCTTGACCAATTTGCTCTCTGTGAAAGACTGAGAGAATGTTTTCTCTCCACGTGACTCTCCTTAGGCACACTCTACATCATCAATCCCTTTCCTCTGTGGCCCCATAATCTCCTTGTTCAGACAATTTGGGACATCACTGAGTTACAGGATGTTACAGTACAGATTCTCCTATGTCCTGTGTTCTCACTGACCTTAAAAGGCTAGGGTAAAAATGTTGGCTGTCCTTGAAGCCCCTCTTTTTCTCTAACTTTTGGTCTTCAAACTTAAGTTGTTCACCCTCCAGAAGAGAAGCTTAATGATATTATTACCCTGTAGCATAGGCAGTTGAGCTTAACTTCATTATCTGTCTGGATATCAAACATTATAGACATAACATAGAACAGGTATTTCCCATCAATCACTGATAAGATGAACTTTGATTCACTACAGAATATAAAGAAAAATAAAATAAAATAATAAAAAATATTTAAAAAGTTAAGAATAAACAATTACATATTTTTAAACAGAAATTTACAAATCTAACCATATACAGCATTGTAGCAGGACTGTCCTATGATATTTTTTCCTTGTAACTTGTTTTCATTTATTACCCTTTTTTTAAACAAACAATTACTTGAGAGACAGTATGGCAGTAATTTGTTTGGCATGAAAAGTAGTATATATTTAGAAGACCAGAATGACAGACATTCCAAGCATGACTCTGGTATTACACATTGCTATCATCAAAGCAGTTGCTTAGTTCACAGATACCAGCATATATATTTGGTCATGGTGAGAATCTTACCAATTAACTGCTAGTTTCAAAAACCTGTTGTAGATACTCAGGATCATTGCCTTAATCATATAAAGGTATAATTGTTCATATAAATGTGTGGCTTTTCCCCTGTCATTTTTCCTAGCTTTTCTTCTTGCCCTCTCTTTATTGTTTATTCCTTAAATTCTCACTTTCCTTTTAATTGTGCTATACATTTATATTTTTATTTCTTCTTTTGAGTTCTTATACTAGGGAGACTATATGATATTTACAAATGTGGGTATTGTTTATTTCACTTATGAGTATATTTTCAAGTGGCAACCACTTAAATATAAAGGTTTCAGGTTTATCATTCTTCATAGCTGAGTAATATTCAATTGTATAAAAATACCATGTCTTTTTCATCCATTTCTTAGGTGACAGGCATTTTGGTTGCTTCCAAGATTATGACTGTCACAACTTGTGCTGCTATAAACATAGGTGCACATACATCACTATGATATGACATTTTCAGTACCTCTGACAACATTCCCAGTAGGGGGATAGCTGATTTGAATGGAATTTCCAGTCCTAGTTTTTTAAGGAGTCTCCAAACTATTTCCCATAATGGGTGCACCAGTCTACATTCCCACCAACAGTGGAGAAGGGTTTCTTTCTCCCCACAGCCTCTTCAACATTTGTTGTTGGTTGATTTCTTTATGATAGCCATTCTTTCTGGGGTGAGATGGTATCTCAGGGTTATTTGAATTTGCATTTCACTGATGGCTAGAGATGTGGACCATTTTTTCATATATTTATTCGCTTCTTTAATTTCATGCTCTTAGAAGTTTGTGCTCAACTCTGATTCCCATTTCTTGATTTGGACTTTAAATTTGTGGGCCCTAATGTTTTTTAGTTCTTTATAAATTCTAGAGAGCAAATCTTTGTCTGAGTGCTTATTAGTTAAGAATTTTTCCCAATTTGTGGGTTGTCTTTTCATTCTGTTGGTAATTCCTTTTGACATGCAAAAACATCTCAATAAGAGCAGGTCCCAGTTGTTAATTATTTCAAGTATTACCTGTATGATTTGATATTTATTCATGAACTGTTTGCCTACCCCTTTGTCTTCAAGAGTTTCTCCTACTTTCTCTTCGAGGAGATTTAGTGTTTCTGTTTTAATGTTTACATCTTTAATCCATTTTGGAAATACCTCTTTTAAAGAACTATCTGGAACATAACACATTCTTAGTTTTCTTACATACTTCTCTATAATTAGAAGAGAATTTATTATTTAACAATGGGAAAGCGTTTTGAATGATACTGTCTTTAAAAGAATCCCATTATTTGAGAACAATATACACATGTTTATATTACAACTGTATTTCAAATCTAAGATGTATAATATAGAAAACTTTTCCTTTTTTAGCAGATGATGTCTCAAATATCCGCACATTCGAATTGGTATGAACTTTGGCAATATCTACACTGAATTCTAATCTGGCAGAAAATTTATTTCTAAGTAAAATAAGCCATAAAGCCAGGACAAAGTATTATTTATGATTCATGAAAAAACTTGCTTTCTTGAGGCACAAATCATAAGTCTATTGAAATTACCAGCTAGACAAAACTCTGAATATAAACCATTCAGTTAATAGTGAAGTTTTGTATGGCATATTGTTGGATTTCAGTTCCTAATGGACTCTGCCAGTCTATTTCCTTTTATTGATGAATTGAGTCCATTTACATTGATGGTTATAATTAAAATGTACTGACTTATGCTTGACATTATTTACCTACTGTTGTATACTTCTTTTTCTCCTGTGTTTAATTGTTTGCCATATTTGGTGGGTTCTTTCCATTTTTCATTCATGGAGTTGTGGTCATTTGATCCCTCTCTAGAATATCTTTTAGTAGTCTGTGTAGGCTTGGATTTCTCATTATGAATTTTTTTATTTGTTATTTGTCATGGAAATATTTCACTTATCCCTTAAACTTGAAAGACAGTTTTGCAGGCTATATCAGTCCGGGTTGAAACTTGTTTTTTTGCAAGTCTTGGAGTACTTTGCTGCATGCTCTTTTTGATTTAATGGTTTGTTAAAAGAAATCTACTGTTATTCTCATGAGTTTTCCTTTAAATGTGGTCTATTTCTTTTCTCTAATGGCTTTTAGTATACCGTTCCTGTGCTGATTTTCTGAGATTTTGATTATTATATGTCTGGGTGTGTCTTTATTGGGTTGATGTTATATGGAGTTCTATATGCTTTGGTTACCAGAATGGAAGATTGTTTCCCCATATTTGAGAAGTTTTCTGCTATTACTTCTGCCCATATTCTTTCTATATTGTTTGTTCCAGTGCCTTTTTTCTCATTGATGCCTTTTAGCATTACTTTGTTTATCTTTGCACCCTCATCCAAATATTGAATTCTTATTATTTTTTTGTATTCTAGTTGCTTTTAAGAGATCTTTTTCTTACCTTTTCATTAACTGCAGTGGTGTTGTTAAGGTCTAAAAGTCTATTTTCACTTTCTTTCAAACCCATTTTTCCAGTATGTGTCTGAGTTTTTAATTTCCTGTATCTCTTTGAATCTGATTCATGCATTCTATTTCTTTCCTATATTGTTCATTCAAGGAATTCTATTTTCCTCTAATTTTTTATCAGTATCTTCTTTAGAAGAACTTAGTACTTCTTTAATTATAGTTATCATTTTTTTACTTCAGAAATTACTTCTGATTTGATTTCCTCTATACCTTTCTGCAGTTCTTTCTTTACTTCAGATACTATTATTTCAGAAATTTCAGGTGTGTGGTTCCTAATGTCTTCTACGCTATTATCTCCTGCATTTGTTCTTGGTGGGCTGGGGGCCTGAAAATTCATTTTTCTCCTTCTCTTTGTCTTTTTGTATAGCACTGCATTCTCACTTTGGGTTTAGAGTTTTGAAGTAGTTGTTACCTTAGCACCAGGTCTAGATCTACCAAGTTCAAACTCATCCAAGTGGGTGTGGCTTGGATCTGGATGCCGTGTTCCACTTCTTCCTGGTGAAGGTCTTGGAAGTGAACCTGCTGTACCTCTCTGGCAAGATGTTCTGAGTCTGGATTAGCTGGGTGGGTTTTGCTTCTAGTCTCTCTGCAGGTAGTTTTGCTGCAAGGTTCCACATCGGGCATGTATGGTGGAAGAAGCTCCACACACATCCCTTGCCTGGCTACTGGTTGAAATGAGGATCTCTTGGGTCCCAGGCAGTCCTACTCATGAGCCGGGCCTGGGTTCTGGCTAAAATGAGGATATAGTGGGCTCTGGGCTGCCAACTCACTCGCTAGTCCTGAGCACTGGCTGGAATCTGAAGCCTTTTTAACCTCAGATCTCCTGCATTTTGCATTCATCTAAAACCAATGCCATATGGATGATGCCAATTACTGCTGCCACCTGGAGCAGTAGCCAGGCTTTTTTTCTCTTAGATATAGGGATTGAGTGTCTCAATTTTTGAGCACTCTGACCCTGATCCCAAGAAACAATTGTTTTATGCCGGTGCCGTTTTTTAATATGTTGTTGCCACTCCCTGCATTTTCAAGCCTGGTGTGGCTGCTGCCTCTATTTTGGAATATGGGGCTCTGCTGCTTTCTCCTCATAGCAAAGGCCCTCACCCTTGGGATTTTGAGGCTATGAAGGGTGAGAAGCTTCCACCTCCTGAGAAGCCCTCAGAACATCATTTTTACTCTCCTGTCTCTTCTCAGTAATGGAGATCCTCTCAGCTTTATCTGTACTACAGCTTTATTAGAGCTGTTTTTTTTTTTTTTTTAAATTCACAGTATTTAAAATTATCCTTTAGGCTCTTTGCTCTTGATTTTCAACATAAATCTGGCTAAAAGCCCCCAATAACAGCAATGCTACTGTCTCAGTATTTGACTGCTTTGAGATTTCTTTCGCAAGATTGACTAGTCCACTGCACTTAATTTTAGTCTCAGTTAAAGTCTCTGGACATGAGCAAAATACAGACAGACTCTCATCCAAGACATAACACAAATCATCTGCAATGTAACAACCAGTGCTGTCCTTCTTCCCAGTAGAAGCAGCCCCAGCCTGGTTTTTATGGGCAGGGTTTTAGTCAGTCATCCGTTCTTTTGATCTCTGACCCGAATCTCCCATATAGAACAGCCAAAACTGTTCCAGTGCTTTGCTTGTAGGTGACAGCTCTAAACCTTTTTAAATCTCTTCCCAATAGCCATTCCCAAAATCTTGTAATCCACATGGTCAGGTTTAGTTACAGCAACCATCCCACTCCTGGTTCCAAATTAGGTCTTGGTTGCTTTTCACTCATTGCTGGGACAAAATACCCAACACCCAAAATGCAGCAAGGAAGCTTTCTTTAGCCCACAGTTTGTGGAGGTTTTAGTTTATATTTGGCTGGCTCCCAGGCAGAGTTATACATGGCAGAGAGCAACGGTTTACAGTGGCAGAAAACAGTAAAGAGCAAAGGGAAGGGCAGCAGCTGTGGCTTCTAGCAAGCTTTTTATCCTCCTTATATTGTAAACAAACTACTCTGGGGCTGGTGGTATAGAACTTGCACAATGTCTACGCCCTCCTCTTATGCAAGATAAATATTTTTATGAACTAAGAACCCTGGATCCTTGCTTCTTCACTTAATTAAACTTCTAAATTCTTCAAGTTGACAAAATATATCAACCAGTACAAAGATTTTATAAGAAAGTAATAGTATATATACAATTTGTGCTGTCTTGCTATCAAAATCCACTGAGGAGGACCAGTGAGATAGCTCAGCAGACTAAGTGTGTGCTTAGGAAAGTGCAGGGACTGGGGCTGGATCCCTGGTACTGCATGCCTCCAGCCCTGCTCCCAATTACACTGAGCTGACTACAGAGACTAGGCATGGTGGTGCACTCCTGTAATCTCAAAGCTGGGGTGTTTAAGACAGGAGGATCACTATGAGTCTGAACTGTGTTGTGAAGCCCTGTACTGAATAGATTTTTTAAAAAATCCACTAGGATTTTGAACACTATCTACCATACATACATGGGCAGGTATTTACCCAAAATATTCTGTACTTCAGCATCTGGAAGTTTATAGCATTTATTTCATAAGTATTGAAACTTGCAGCAACCAAGATTCTCTCAATGGATAAAGAAATCTATGTTGAATAAGCTGGTATTTAGACAACAAATTATTCTTTAGCACTAAAATGTAATGAACTAGTAGAACAAGCAATGTGAAGGCAAGGATGAAATTTAATTTCATACTACTAAATGATCAAAGCAAGTTAGAAAAGACTGTGCAATATGATTCAGACTACTTGACAAGTTAGAAAAGACAATGTTATGTAGAAGATAAAAGATACCAGTTGCAGGTGGAGAAGAACAGATATAATAGTAAGAAGCCTGATAGGATTTTTAGGGTGGTACACCAAAGCTGCATGATTCTATAGCAATGATTAGCTCTCACACATTATACAAATACCATAGAATAGACATCACTAATTGTGAGTTCTTTACGAGAAGTACAAACTCTTATTGATAAAGCAGCATGCACACAGCTTCACCAATTGTAAAATGAATTACCCATCATTATTCCAGTTGGTGGATGGCAGGGTTGGAGCATTCAGTAACTGTCTGTAGTACATCCTGAGCATAATAGTTCATGAATCTACTAATTGGGAAGTAATTGGAGTGCAGATTTGGATTCATCCCCTCCCAAACCAAAGGTACCAACCAGGTAGAACCTAGTATCTTGACTGATAGAAATTGTACTGATCAACTTTCCCTTTGCTGGTGCGAAGTACTTTAAACCTACAATTTAAAGGCAAAGCAGATTCTCTGTGGATAAAGAACAGGACACAGAAAAGATACTTACTTCATGTTACTTGAGAAGCAGAGCCCTGGGGAGCAGCTTAGCAAGAGATGCACTCTCCAGAGGACTCTTCCAGTGGTCACCTCCCAAATGGGACTCATTGCCAACAGCACATTAGGATGTGAACATTACTGGATTAATCTATTGATGAGTAGATGAGTATAAGAACCTATGATTCAGTCGCTTCTCCAGGAGTGTTTTAATTCATTCAAATTTATGAAAAAAGCTTTATTGTGATAGACACTACAAGATAAAACATGTTTGGTAGTTTTCTAAGTGGTGATTCAAAATCAATGCAAGTACTAATAGTTAAGAATAATGTAAAATTTGGGGCCAGGGAAGATGGCTCAGTAGGATAAGTGCTTGCCTGGCAAGTGCAAGGGTCTGAGTTCAATCCCCGGTTCCACACACACACACAAAAAGAATAATGTAAGATTAGTAAGAATGTTTAATAAATCTTCTCTGACAAGCAATATAATACTCAAATACTTTCTCATATATGTATTTAAATTTTAATTTTGAGAAACATATGTAAAATAAATGTAATCATATAGACAAATAATTAAAACAAAGAATACAAATCAAAGGCTAGAAATTTATCATCTAGCATTATTTTCTCTTAAAATGCAGGAACTGGCTAATATTAAAATATGACATTAATTAGAAAAAAGTAAACAAAAACTCTTTGTACGTCCAGGAAAAAATCTGATAAAAATATGTCAATAATAAAAAGTCTTGGCAACTTGATGAATCGCTGCCAAAAATATATTCAACTTCATACTTAAGGGAAAATGTAGTCATTTCTCCACTGTAAGCAAAATGACAGCTTGTCCACTTACATAACTCAGAATCAGCAGGGTACTAGAAAATATAGCCAAGAAAATATGATACAAAATCAGGATAGAAAAAAGTACAAAATGAAAAGTAAAAATGTGGTTTTAAAAATATAGTACAAAAGGTATGCATAAAATACAAGAAACTGAATATTCTACTCCTTCACATTCAAATTATTTATCAGAGCCATGGTATTAAAGACATATTAAATAACATTCCAATCAATCAATAATGTTGTAGAATTAACACAAAGAACAGTAAATTCCATGGATCGTGATCAAGGAAAATAAAATGACATATTAAGCAGTTGCAAAAACTTTTCATAATATAGTGGGGAACACTTTTAAATATTTTTACATGTCAGAATTGGATATTAAAATTTATAATTCTTTTTAATTTCAGAAGCATAGTAATTAATATTAAAACGTGACCTCAAACTGGAAAAATATTTTTATGAGACAAAATATTTCTAATATGAATACATAATGAAAATTCTGTATCAAAAGGGATAAAGGAAGGAATGGTGGTATATCTTAGTGGACTAAGCACTTGATTAGGTAAGCACAGGGGTCAGAGTTCAATCCTTGGTACCATGCTGGCCCCACTCCTGAGTGCGGTGAGCTGCCTTTGGATTCTTGGAGTGGGGGCACATACCTGTAGTTCCAGCACTAGGGAGGCAGAAATTGCAGGATTGCTATGAGTCCTAGCTGTGTACTGAGACCCTGAAACAAAATGAAAATAATAAACAAGGAAAAAGGAATATATCCAAGGAAAGAAAGAAAACTGAACAATGAATAGAGGAAAATCAACATAAGAGAAAATCAGAGGCTAAGAAACCCATCCACAAATTTGATACTTTTATACCGTTAAATTAATAAATATTAGGTCTTCTCATAATTTCATGTATTGATATCTGTAGGAAAAGTAATAAATAGTAAATATGTTAAGAGTATATTCTTTAAAAATATTTAAGAAAAGGGCCAGCCAGATAGCTCAGCGGATTAAAGCACCTGCAAGCAGGCGTAGAGGCTGGGGATTTGATCCCCGGCCCTGCTGTGCCAGCCACACCCCCGGGGCGTGCTAAAACAGCAATTGAGATGACATGGTGCTGCGTAATCCCAGCACTTGGGAAGCTGTAAACAGGTGGATCACTATGAGTCCAATCTAGTAGTGAGACTCTGAACACCCTGCAGACCCTTCCCTAAAAATACAAATAAAATAAAATGAAAGATGAAAAAAAAAAAAAGAAATCTGTATAGCCTGATTTTAAAGTGTAAAAAAACAGTTGCAGACATTTTAAAGAACTATCATTTAGTGTGCATTGGTGCTACATCTGGTCGTGTAATGATGACACATTTATGTTACAGCTCTACAAACATCATAACTGCTCTGTAGACATCATATAAAGAAAAAAAATTAGGTCTACAAAATCTAAAATCTTGGTCTTGCCAGATAGCTCAGTGGACTAAAGTATGTGCTTAGGCAGAGTGCAGTGGCCAGTTCCATCCTCTGGTGTACTGTGCTGGCCCTGCACCCTCGGGCCATGCTGAGATGGCCATTGAGACCAGGCATGGTGGCGCATACCTGTAATCCCAGCACTTGGGAGGCTGAACGCAGGAGACTCACTAGGAGTCCAATCTACATAGTAAGACCCTGTAGACCCTGTACTAAATACAATAAAAAATGTTAAAAAATAAAACCTTGAAGGACACAGTCATAAGCCTGAGCTGACTTCAAAGCTCCTCTCTTAAATACTAGATAGGCTTAAGTGTGGCTTTAGCAAAGGAAATAAAGTGTCTTACAAAAGATCAGACATATAAAAAGAATAGTGAAATTGAGTATCAACTAGGGGCAATGCATGTCATTTACAGTTATATAAGTCTTTCATATGACTGCATTATGAAGGAAAGAATATTTAAAAGCTTCTTTAAAAATAATTATAGTCATATTTAAACTGAAAAGATTTTGTTTTATTTTAGTTAAACACTCATTGAATTAATCACGTTTTCTATTTCTGAGACACAATAGTGGACATACACCACTGAGCCAAATGATACAGCATAACATTAGGTGACAACAACCCATCAATACTTTTCTACTCTATATTTTTATTTTAACATAGTAATAACCAGACATGTGTCTCATTTGCTGTGGCTAGGTAATATGGAAAGCAACCTTTATCTGTGCAATCACTTGGTACAATGAAAGACCAGGTGTGTGCACATGCCCTAGCATATCAAACTAGAATTGCTATTCACATAATATTTCATTTAACAGGCTTTTATTACATTTACCTGAGCATCACATGGGTAAAATACACCCACAATATTCTTCTATTCTGTTTGGGTATGGATGTGACTCACAATAGTTATACTTTGGAAAAGGGAAAATCCATCAGTGCATTCACCCACTTGGCAGATGAATAGTAAGGTCTTTGCAGGAGCACCAAAGCAGCAACAGGTGAGTTATACCTATGAAATGTTCATCACTAAGTTTTTCTACATTAAGAATTTTTTGTCAAAAAGTTTTCATTTTTCTTATAAATATAGCTCAGTAAAATGGCACATGATTAAACAAATTTGCAAGTTTTTGAGGATGTTAAAAGTGAATTATCAGATTACCTATGCACGGATAATGAAGATGACAATGCCTTTGATGTTGGACATGTAAGCCCAAGTTCCTTTGACAGTGGAATGGAGCAAGAATAAAAACACAGAGAATGCACGCCTCCTTGACTCAGATGATGAAGAAAATAGCAATGAGAAACTTTGACTAGTCAAAGTGGTACAAAATGGCTACACAGTTAAATGGAATGATTCAATGTGAGAACAATGTTCAAAAATACAATAATTTTGGCAAGAGTGAATACTATTTGGATGGAATGCCAGTGCTGCCATTCAATGTTGAAAAATTTTTGCAACAGGTGAAATGGTACAAAATGGTATTAAATATACAAAGGTTGAAATAAATTACCAGCTTCTGTATGTGCCAATGGCTATACTAAACTTGTATTTATCATTTATGACACTTCCCTAGTTGAACTGAAAGCATTCACAACTCTGTACCCAGAAAGACTTTCTCATGGTAAATGTAATTTCAGAAATGTAAAGAACATGGAAAAACAAGGTGTAGGGCCTTGAGGTTTGAAGATAAAAATAACATTGAGAAGATTTTATTTCTTCAAAATTGCCTGAAGTTTGATGATAAAACCACTTTCCAAGAAATAAAAACAAGTTACAATCTTATTATACTCTCATTGGCTGAGAGATTCTTAAAAATTGTCAAACAATTTACACACCATCTGATTATATGACTGTTGAAGAACATCTTGAAGCATTTCATGGTTATAGTTTCATACCGTATGTGGCAGAAAAATCCTTCAAACTACGCCACAAAATGCATAGCCTTGTAGATACAAAGACTTACTATCTTTCAGTTTAGATATTTATCCTTGAACTCAGGCATCAGTGTTTACTTAGGAATAAACCAAATGATGCTGTGTTGCTCCCATGTCCCAAACTAATCTGAAGGTGACATTTCACAAGTGGTTTACCAGATTCCAATTGTTACTTTTGCTAACAAAACACAAGTTGACCAGTGCAGAAAAGGTACACAGAAACAAAGCGGAAATTCCAAATACAATTACAAAACAGAATTACAAAACAGTTCATGCTTCAAATCACTTCTTAGTTACTGTATAACTCACCAACAGCATCTCCTCTGCCTTTGGATTTGTCACTGAAAGTTTCCATCAGCCTTGTGTTTTCTTGAGTTTTCCTTATCGCTATTTCCACTGTAGTGCAATGCTGGCATGAGCAATACCAGTTAGCTCTACTAATGTTATAGCTTTCTGAAATCAATTTTATCTATTAGAGAAACTAATAAATAACATCAGAAATAAAACCTATGTGAATTACAACATAAATACAAGCAAAAGTTTACAACGGAAAGAATCTTTCCTTCCATGCAAGATGGCCTTCACCCATGAAAACTGCATGTTCCGTTCACAAGTCTCACATACACAGATAGCAAGTATGTCAATGACATAATTGATATTTTATTTTATAGTATCTTGTTGTCCTGCTAAGTGCATAGTGTATGATAGAGTGAGAAGTTTCTGAAAAAGAAAAAGAAAAAATAGAGAGGTGACAATAACAGCTTGCCGCACAGGTGAGGAAAGATAAGCACATATGCTCTCAGGGTGAGATGTGTGCACAGAACATGTAGCTGTCACATGTGAAGACTGCCTTGGGCATGACAGTTAAAGCAAAGATTATTTTTGTTGTGTTGTTTTGGCATTTTCATTGTAGTTCATATAAGAATTTATTTCCAAGTTTATCTTTTAGGTTTTGTAAGCAAATACACAATTGATGTGTAAATGTTGATTTTTACTTTAAATGTGTAACGTATATTAAGAATTTAATACTTTCTTTTATTAACATTTTATATTTCTGTGAACTTCACATTTATGACATAATAACCTCCTGAGATAAAGAGCAAAACTAGTGATATGTGAAATATGTCCAACACAAAAGCCAAGAAACCAAAATACATATGCTGTCAGTATATTTTATGCATATGGAACATGCTGTTGTCATGTGTGTAGACTGCCTTGCCATATGATAATTGAAGTAAAGCTTGTTTTGGTAGAATTTTATTGCTTTATTTATTGTAGTTCATGTAGGAATTTGTTTCTGTTTTTATTTTTAGATATTGTACATCAATTCGATGTTTAAAATTTGATGCCTTTTATAAAAATTTAATAAATACCAAGTATTCAATACTTTATTTTTAAATATTTTCTTGTAAATACTCATTGAGTAATATAATCAGACTCATAAGTTAAAATTAATAATTTATAAATAGATGTATTCTAAAGAGTAAACGAGATTTCTTTTTCCTATTTTAGTATGGATCAACAGGGTCTACAGGGTCTCATTACGTAGATCGAACTTGTTGTGATTTTCCTGTGTTCAGCCTCACAAGAGCTGGGATTACAGGTGCGCATCTCCGTACCCAGTCTCAATCACATTCTCAGCGCACCCTGGGCGCTGGGTCGGCACAGCACGCCGGGAATGGAACCCAGCAGCTGCATCTGCCTAAGCAGGAATTTTAATCTGCTGTGCTATTTGGCAGGCCCTCATGAGTATTATACACACATAATAATATGCCCTTATGGAAAAATTGGGGTTTGCCCATAGGAAGAGAGGTTTAATTTAGTTTATCTTTTCAGAAGGATTTTATTTATTGTTTTATTTTATTTTATTATCATTATTTTTTTTTTTTTTTTTGGTCTGGCTCAGGCTGCCTTAAGGGCGGGACTGTTAACGCAGGTGATATTGAGGATCAAACCACTTTATCCTGCACCTGACTGAGTTTGCATGAGCAGGCGCTTAAACAACTGAGCTAACTGGCAGGACCCCTAGTTTATGTTTTCAGAACATTCAATATGTTCTCATCAGACTTTAAGGCAGAACCCTCATGGAAGAGAATTTTGATAGAACAAAGCTGTTTATTTAACTGTGGCCGGGAAGAAGTGCTGGGAAAAGTACCAAAGAGGAAAGAGGGAAACACTGTAAAGTAGCTCAGGCCACCTAAAGGTACCCAGGATGTGCTCTCCTAATCTATCAGACAACTCTAATAATCCAATGAAGTTAGCCTATCTGGATTAACACACAATCCACCCCTTCAGCTTCACTCTTAAACTCACCTCCGTAACCCAGAATGAATCTCTAAATAAATACAAAAGCAGGCTCGGGATGCTTCATAACATAATATAAATATTATAGTCTGTGTACAACCAAAACAAAATTCCTTTCCTCAAATCATGTGTTCAAGACTCCAACTCAATATCTCCTTTAAGACTGAAGGTTAACTTTTATCTGTGTATCTCTGAAAAAGTAAAAATTACATTATTTAATCCCAAAATATAACTGCAGAAGTTAATATTACCATGCCAAAAGGGAAAACAGAGGATAGAAAAAAAAAATAAACGAGACCAAAGAAAGACTGAAAATCAGTGAAAAACATTGTGTTCTGCAACTTCACATCTTTTATCAAGAGCACACAGTGGCAGAATGTGAATTTGAAGGTCTTGGATGGTCCCAATCCCATGGCCTGACCCGCTGTACCTCACATTTTTTTGAACCTGCTCTACTCACAGCCTGCTGTTTCCTTTGACAGGTTTACCTTAATTCTTAAATCTGCAACTTCCTGGGGTAACATTTAAAGCCTCTGTCTCCATGTGCATGCTCCATGGAATGACCTAAGAGCTACTTCCTGGTTTCTCATTCAGGTCTTCCTGTGTAATCTGGTAGAAGCCTCTCTGACCTCTTAATTCTTACATTGTGGTTACCAGCAAACCAGGCATCATGGATAATTCCAAGTCTACTGTCAGTAGGAGAAGTAGCCAGGCACCTTTAGACTGTGGTATAGCAGTTTCTGTAGGCCTGGGTGGCATGAGCTCAGAGAAATGAATCCTGGAGAACAGTTCCTTAGGAGGTCCTTCTTCATAGAAGTTTATAGAGATTCCATTCTCAAATTAAAGTTACACTTTTTCAGCCCTGAGCCTAAGATGTAGAGCCCGTACCAATTTCTAAGATGCCTCATAATGTCACCACTAATCTCTTTGGCAACCACATCTGTTTTCTTTCTGGGTTTACATGACGTTCCTTCTAGGTGCAAATAAAGATTTCAATTTTTTCTTCTATGTCTTCTCCCCATATTCTCATTATTAATAAGGCTAAAGGGAGCAAAAAGTAATCAAGTTTGAATGTAGGGCTGCAGTAAAATTCCTCTGTCAGATTAATTAGTCAGTCCACTGCCTTTCATTTCAGTCTCCTGCAAAGTCTCACCACATGGACAAAATGCAGACACATTTTCTGCTAGAGTAATATAAACAGCCTCTATTTCAGCTGCAGATGTTCCAGTTGAAAGCTCCTAAGCCTGGGTTTTACTGTCCTACAAACACTTATATTCCTGTAAGCATTCTGGTAGCTGAGCTCTGATTAGAATCACACATCCGGCTGTGCTCATTGCATTTCAAAGATTTTCTAACCTTCAGCTCCAAAATTTCCAAACTCTTCCCTCAAAGGTTATTAAACCACATGGTCAGATACAGTCATAGCAATGACTGCCATATTAAGTTTCTGTATTGTTTATTATTCCTCATGCTGAGCCGCAACAACTAACACCTAAAACTTATAGGAGCTAAGGGTTAATTTAGCTGTTATTTCAGTAGATTCAGTACTTCTCTGGCAGGGTTCATGGTGGAAATCTCATAGTAGAAGTATATGGCAGAGCATATCTGCCTAGTTCCTGGAGACTTAGCAAAAAAAAATTGTGAAAAGTGCCAGACAGAAGTAGTTAAGTTATTGTACAAGGTGCACACATTGAACCTTCCGAGATCCATCCAAATATACATTATTACCCTGATGAAAATAGACATATACGGGTCAACATTCACATTCACTTAATTGTACTTCATTAACTGTTTCTTGGATGTCACAGCTAGTTCAATAAGGGAAAAAAAAATTTTAAACTGGATGATATGAAAACTAGAAGACAATAAATAGAAACATGGAGTCAGCCAGGGAGACGTTAGTCCGTGGTGCCTGTTCTCCAGTCCCTCACTGTGCTCACTGCTTCCCAGATGCCATACTGTGAGCCAGTTGCCTTCATGCAGGAGACTCAAATTTCTGTGTGCTATGCCAGGAGCACCCATGGACTGAAACCTCTGAAACATGAGCCAAAGTAATCCTCCCCTTTAAACTGTGAGCACTGGATACTCTGTCTCCTCAAGGAGGAAATTTACTAAAATAGTCATCATCACCTTAGATGAACAAATAGTAATTTAAAACATGACATTAAGAGAAAGTAATAAATAAAAAATGTGTGTGTGTGTGTGTGTGTGTGTGTGTGTGTGATTTCTCTCACATGAATCTTCAGGATGTTATTCTTCAGAACAGGCAGACAAGTAATTTAGAGCCCATTTTGGAAACAAAACACCCGTACCCAGAACATACCCTGTACTCTTACAAATCCTAAAGAAAGATTATGTGTTACTTGTTAAATCTGCTGAAAGAAAAAAAAATACATTGTGTTGCTGAAACAATATAAATTTATTTTCTTTCATTTATATAAGCTAGATATCCAAGATCAAGATGTTTGCAGTTTGCTTCTTTCTGCAAACTCTAAGGGAAAACTATTCTTGCCTCTATTCTAGCTTTCATGAGTGGGCTGGTAATCTTTTGCACTTCTTGCCTTTTCTTATGTTGCTTTAACTTTTGTTTCTGGGTCTAAGTGTTCTTTCTTTAAGGGAACAAAATATTTCAATTAGGACTTGTCCTACTTCAGTAGGAGTTCATCTTACCTAATTACAACTGTGACCATCATACTTTTAAAAAGTTCATATGCCGAACTACTGTACTTAAAACCATGGCATATGAATTCTTTACTTATTTGTTGGAAGTGCTGTGGATTAAACTCAATGCTCTATGAATGCCAGGCAAGCATGCTTCTAGTGAGCTGTCCTCCCCAATCAGCAGATGGCTTCTTGAAGGGTGCAATTCAGCTTGTAGCAGACAAATAATCCAGTTAATCAAAACATGTAAATATTGAAAGTTATTACACAAGTACCTTGTGATGTTGCCAAGTGACCTGACCCAAGAAGCTCCAGGCACCACAGACACAGACAAGCTTCTGTGGAGTCAACTGTCTGAAGAGACATTGCCACAGAGTTTAGCCCATTTAGGGCGAAAATGAGGGGGATTCCTCCATAGAGTGCATCTGCAGACATGGATTTCAGCTAGTGAGAGGTATTCTTAACTACTCAAACCAAAAAGCAAGATGGGATCACATCTGAGCAAGCTGCTGTTGTTTACGAATTCTGAAGAAAGCACATGCTGAGGGCTGATTAGGCAAGATAATTTTCTGATTTGATTCTTGTAGATGTGGTCTTTAGACTGAAACATGAGCCAAAGTAATCCTGCCCTTTAAATTGTGAGCACTGGATACTCTGTCACTAAAGTGCCTGCTTAGGCATGCTTAGCCAGGTTCAGGGGACTGAAGTTCAATCCCAAGCACCATATGCTGTGCCAGCCCTGCCCTCAGGGTGGGTTGAGCTGGCCCAAAAAAAAAAAAAAAAAAAAACACACACACACACACACACACACACACACACACACACACACACAAGCCAAAATCTGAGAGAGCCTCATACACCAGAGCTGTTGGAAGGATGGTCTTTGGGGCCTGAGCCCAAGAGCTCATGGCATATCTGTCAAGATACTTAGCTCAAATGAACACTGCTGTTGCCAAGATAGAGCTGGAATTTGGGGAATGTGGACAGGAATCTTCATTTCTATATGTGTAATTTGATGAGCTGAAAGTGAACCAAATACCAAAAAAACTTTTAGAGGTAGAAGAAAGTGGCACACTGATGCAACCAGCCTAAGTGAAGATATTATAGGAAAGACTTGGAATTATGAATCAAAGGTCTTCATGATCTCTCTCTACCACATGTACAAGAATCAAATCAGAAAATTTAATAAATTCATTTCACTCTGAAATAAGATAGAAAAATAAATTAGGTACCAAGGAGACAGGAAAGTCATAAATTTAAAACTGTGCTTAAAACAAAAGAAAAAACTTGAACTGCAAGATGCAAATTTACCCAGAATAGCAAGACCCTTTTATTCCCCTCTATAAACTTACTCAAAAATTCCTGACTCTTAAGTATAAGTCTGTTTATTGGACCACATGCTTTTCACCTATAAATTGAGCCTGTCCTTTTTCTTTCTTTCATGTACAAGGAAGCAGTAGGATTGAGCAGGTAACAAATCTCTACATTTTAAACACATGCAAGGGTTTGCATGTTAACTGAGCCCACTGATGGGTAGTATTCTGACAGACACTGGAAGTATCCATGCTGGATCAGTCCTCTGGAGGACATCCCAAGACGCCTTAGAAGTCCCCAATCCCAGACATATGTGTCGCTTTCCTGAGGACTTGCCCTGTCTTTTCTCAAAGTACCTACTATAATTCTTCCTAAAAGAAACATCTGTCAGGCCTGTTAGTACTGCATTCTGAAATATTTTTCTCTGAGAAGTAGTCTTATTCAGTGGGACAAGAAAAAAAAAAAGCATCTTCAGTTTAAAGAAGAGAGCTTTATTTTGGGTGGCAGTCTCAGAAGTCTTCATCTTTTCACGTTTGGCTGCCCAAAGTAGCGTGTGGAAGCCCAGGGGTGGAGGGAAGCTTCCGTGGGGCAGCCTGAAGCAGAGAGGTGAGGCAGCAGGAAGGGAGACACACAGCTAGGGTCATGTGCTGGTGACCAGGGCCTGCCTACCGGGCCTGACCCGGACCAGCAAGTCAGCTGTGCTGCTGCCCTTCAGAAGGAAGAAAAATACACTTATTGCTGAAATAGATCCAAATTATGCAACATCTTCACACCAACACTGTATGTCTTTATTAGGTAAAGATATTTTACTCATTATAACTTGTTACATGGAAAAGAAATAGCAGGCGTTAGGACATTAATTTTAACGGGGATGTATTTTTACAGGCAAACATCTCATGCATGAGTCTTGCTTGTGGCACGTAAATCTTTAGAGGACATTTCAGATCCAATTGACAGCACAGTGAATACCAAGTTCTATGAATGGAGGGAGCAGATTGGGGTGTCCCATTCTTCTCTGGGGAGCATACTTAGACCCCACGTGCTGAATACTCCAAATTATTGAATTTAATTAATAACCCGTATTTCTTAATAGTAAACTTATATGCCACAATCTGTTTAATTTTAATTATTAAATTGTAATTTACATTTTATTTTTTTCAAAATGTTTCATGAGTGTATATTTTCCACACATAACAATTTCATTCCTAGTGGATAAGGTAACTAACTCCTCTAAACTCTCTTATCTTCTCTCATTTCCCCTCCCTCCCTTCTCCTTCTGTCTCTTGATTCTTTTCCCATTGAACAAAGGTCTATTTACCTGAATGCTGGCATCTGTCTTTTATTTTCTTCTTTATTTATATTTTATATTTCTCATTTAAAAGATAGATGATCAATCAGCATGTAGATACATCTCAATGGCTGGAATTTCAATAATTCTAACAAAGTAATTTTTGCGGCAAGTGACAGCATTTCTTAGAACAGATTTCACCAAAAATTGTTTACTGAATATTTAGACTCCTAAAGATACAGTCAAGGATGTATTAGCAATAAAAATTCTGAAAGTGCTGTTAGTTATTATTTATTTTCCTACTTTGAACAGTCTATTTTTTTTTTTATGAAAGCAGTAGGAATATATCTGACTAGTGAAATCTGTTAGGCTTTGTCTTATTAGATCACTTTCATTGTCTTTCTGTTTTCTAAAATTAATTTGAAGAATTTAACTCCATAAAAGCACATGTTTTAACATTGGACAGAATAGCTGACTTCTTAAAAATGGCTTGTCTTTACGTAAAGAAATATTTTCATAGCATTTTTCAAACTTCTACATCCTGCATTAAACCTTATTCTTATTATTAACATTCCTGTAAGAACAGTTTCACTATTCTTTATTGCTATAGTTTCATTCCCATGTTACTTTGTCTTGATTTATAATGCAAATAAAAAATAGAAAATCAATACCTAAATTAATGTGGATGGTAAATGTGATGCTGTATTATTTTCTAATATTATATATACTTATTTATATTTCTAGTAACATAATTATTTAGCATACAAGTTCAGGTTTTCAACTTTCAGGTGAATTTTTAAGCGTAAATATTGAAGTCTAATTCAATTAATCTTATTCTAACATGGCTCAAACTGCATAATAAATCAAATTTCATTTTTTACAACTGCTAAAAATTAAGAAAAAAATCTATATTCTCCTGGGAATCAAAGTAAGAACCCTGTACTTTCCAGGCAGGCACTGTTCTGCTGAGTTTTATCCCCAGAACCAAAATCAAGAATTTTAAGCATGTGCTGAAATTTCCACAATCTTGACAGTAAATAATGACACTAGAGGAGTATTATGATGGAGAAATATGAGATTGTATTAAGAAAGACTGAGAATAACTAAAAATTAGGTAAAAATGAAAAAGACATCAAGTCAGTGCCTCGATATAAAGATAACACTGACTGAGTGCAGCCATAACCATACAAAAGATAAGAAAGCTAGAAAGACAAAAGGATTCTCTGGCCAAGGGTCCAGGGTCTTAAGGGAAGGAAACCACATGGAACAACGTCTGTATCTACTGTCAGAATGACTAATTTGCTGAGTGCCAGAGACCGGAGGACGATGCAAGCGTCTAAGGTGTAAGTGATGTGATGCAGGAGTGCTGATGTGATGCAAAAGCAATTTCTGATGCACTGAGGGGCACAAGTTATGCTTAGTTAATTTCTTTGTAAAAACTGAAAAGCAATTTGTAAAGCCTGCTGCGGTTAGGATGAAAAATATGTGTGTTCCTCTCCAGTTCCTGTGTGGAAGCTCAGACCCAAGCGGAACAATATTAAAGGACAATGGAGGTAGGAGGAGGTGTGCCAAGAGAGGTCCTTGTGGTTCTCTTTGGTTTTGCTCTAGCTTCCTGTGTGGCCGTGAGAGTGTGCTCTACTTCTCACACACAGTCCCATCTGAGGGTGTCCACATGGTGTGAGCTGGCCAACAAGGGCACTAAATAACGGCCAGGCTGAGGGGACAGGCCAACCTTAGACTTTTAGCATCCGAAATTTTATGTTGTATAAATCATTTTCTTAATAAAGCACCAAGTCTCAAGTACTTCATTCTACTGACATAGTAAAACAAAGTTGAAATCAATCTTAGAAAATGAACCACCAAGTTTCATTAAGTAAGATTAAGGAATATGATTATCATCAGCCATTTCATAGAAGGGAATCAAACATACTAAAAAATGACATATTTTCATACTAGGTGGCAGTATGTCTGTGGTGTTAGGACATTTTCTCTCATTCCTCTATAAAGACTCCACACAATGGTCTCACACAATCCTTTATATCTTTCACTGATAGATACCAACTTAATCTTAGTTTTTCTCATTCTATTGTTCCAAGGGAAAAAGAAAACTTAGGAGTGAAAATAATTTATTTTAATGGTCATGTAAAATTTTCACATGGAAATACCACTTACACTGTTAATTACATTGGCTTATATACATTGCCAAATTTAAAAACAAGTGAGGCTAGAAAAATATGTTCAGTCTGTCAATCCATGAAAAGTGAATGATTTTTGAAGTTTTGCTGGCAAGTTAAGCCTTATAAATTTTATGAAAAAATTATTCTGCATATTTCAAGAGAAAATCTTCAAAATTGTTGAAAATTATCAAAAATACCAAAGTAGTCAGGGAAAATTAATATCAATTATTAAGATAAAAATCGATTTCCAACTTTTAAGAAAAACCATCACAGTACAACTTTTATGTTTAGAGAATTACTCAGACAAGAAACACTGTGTTATAAAAACAAGCAAACATCTTCATGAATCATACTAGCAAGCAGAGGAAATTATGACAAATGATTTTTTTTTCTTTTGTATTTTAGGGAAAGTTCTACAGGTTGTTCAGGGTGTCACTAGTAGATCGGACTTGTAGTGATCTGCCTGTTTATAGCCTCCAAAGAACTGGGATTACAGGTACACACCACGAGGCCCAGTCTTAATTGCTCTGGCCTGCCTGCAGATGCTTTAATCTGCCTAGCTATTTGGCCGGTCCAATAACAAATACATTTTCAAAATATGTTTTAGTATGAAAGTTGAGTTATCTATCATGCTATTCTATGAGATGACAATTTTAAATATTATAAGAAATTAAAGCAATATTTATCTATTTCTGATTTGTGAAAGCATAAACACACATATAGATAACTATCCCAAGACAATGCAGTTTCTATCTTATATCTGAGTTACTTAATTCTTATTCTTCTAGGATAAGATAAAAATACTGTATTTTCTTTAATAATATTTAGCTATAAATGCATTTTGATAGTTACCTGGTTATGCAATTGTTGTTAAGGTACTAAAGGAGATTGAATTTCCTTGTTTACAGAATTGTAATTAATGAAATCAATCTTTCAGACTATTTTGTTGTTTAAACTAGAACTAAACTAGGAATTAAAGATATGTTAAGCTCACTAGCATTAAATTCTGCTTTGGAATACTATATTAGAAAATGTTTAATAAAGTTGTTTAGTAGTGCTAGTATTTATAATTTGGTTATAATGGTCAATTATTATTTCAAACAATTTTTTGAAATTATTTAAGGAGCTACAAAAAAATAAGAATATAAAAGGAGGGGCCAGGGAAATAGTTCAGTAAAATGAGTGCCTACCTGGCAAGCGCGCAAGGGTGTGAGTTCAATCCCCAGTTCTGCAAAAAAAAAAAAAAAAAAAAAAAAAAAAAAAAGAGTTACATTTAGGAAAATGTGAATTTAAGATATTTCTTCTTAGCTTTTAATGAGAAATGATGAGCACATTATTGGAGTTTAGTTTTGAGTTCATTGGTTTTTATCTTTTTAAAGAGAATAAAAGTAGTCAAAACATAATACAGAATTTCACTAAGCAAAATGATAGGAATTCAACAATTGTTGTGTTGTATATTGTTGTCTTGAATTTAGTTGTTCAGATTTACAGATATAAGCATTATTTAAAAAGCAAATATTTAAAAAGAAGAAAAAAATATAAGCATCTTCTGTTCCTTTCAATAGAACAGCAAAACTCAGCACTACAATTATCCAAGCTATCCACTATATATACATATATATTTTCCTTTCTTCTTTCTTTCTCTTCCCTCCTTTCTTTCTTTCCTTCCTTTTCCTCATCCCAGTTGTTCCTTCCCTTTGAAAAGATTCTTTTTTCTTCTCAGTATCTATTTTACTTTTCCAATTTTATTTAATCTGTCAGGTTCTTACACTAGAGAAAAATATGATTTTTGCACATCCAGGAATTTAGTTTTACGTTTAGTTTTGAAATGCCTATTCTTTTTTTTTCTGTGTTTTTAGGGTGTTCAGGATCTCACTACTAAATCAGACTCATACTGATTCTCCTGTTACAGCCCCCCAATAGTTGAGATTACAGGCGTACTTCAATGAGCCCAGTCTCAGTTGCCATCTCAGAGTGCCCCACCGGCAGGGCCGGCACAGCAGGCCTGAGGATTGAACCCCTGGCCCCTGAGCCTGCTTGCAGGCACTTTAATCCACTGAGCTATTTGGCTGGCCCACAATGCCTATTCTTGCTTAAATTATGTATTTCTTTGCATTATTACAGCTTAGTTTGATTTTACAAAACCTCAAATATATGCTCGTTTTGTTTTGCTTTTTATATGGGCAATTATATGATGACACCTTAAGATATTTTAGTTAATTATTTGTGCTGTGAAATAGACTCCTAACATAACCTGAACAATGTACAGGGACCATGTTTTTCTAAATAATATTAAAGATAGGTGATGTGATGCATAATGAGATGCTGTAATTATAAGTTATAGTGTCTCTGTATAAATATGCCATGTGTAACTGGGGAGTAGGCAAGGAGAATAATTATTTGAGCTTCTGAATTTAGTTTGTGGCCATTTGTATGTGGCAATAGAAAATGTAACTTAGCAGTTAAGCTGGATTTTAGATTTGGTTGGAATAGGAGCAGCTCAAAAGAATAGCAAATTAAAGCTCTTGGTGTGTCTAGGTGTGCCTCAGGAACATGACCTTGGGGTTCAGATCAAGTTCTGAGAGACCACTGCCTTACTCTGATTCCTGCCTTGATGTTCTGTCTTGTCATTTCTGCCCTGGGTCCAGCCAATAATGAAATGAATCCACAGAAAATATGAGGCATATGAAATGACTCTTCATTCAATGTGTCCCTTGGTATTGCATCTCTCCAGTGGTCAAGCTGAATAATACACAAATAAAAGTTTTCAGCCTCCCAACGAGATACTACTTAGGTGCTACTGAGGTGGGACCTCAAATTCAGATGTGGCTTTGGAATTTGCCTATACCAGATGGAAGAATACTAAGAAGTATGGTGCAAGTAGCCTATATTGTTGGTAAAATATGAGTGAATATTGAACATATTGTTAGCAAAATATGAGTGAATAAAATGTTCCAGTGAAACCTCAAAAACAATTGAACATTATAGAGAAAGTTTAAAGTACCTTAGCATAAGCCCAAATGGTTGGGAAATTCCAGAAATAATGAGAAACAACTCAGTCAAAAATAAAGTAAGAATTTTGAGCAATATAACTGAAAATACCCAATGCTATTTCAAAAACTTACATTGTATTCTACAGATGTCTATAAGGTAGAAGTTGTGAATAACAAACCTAGATATGTACATAAGGAGCTATTCAAGTGTTGAATATTCTCTTTAGTTTCTTTATTCTGCTTGCAATACAATGGGAAAAGAGCAAAAAGACAAGGTTATAGTTATCAGACAAAACCGTACTAGAAAGAGATTTTCAACATTTTCTTTCTACAGATGATATAGTAAATCTAAAATGCCAATTAAAACTGTGATGCATAGAGATAAGATCATGTGCTTCTGCCATGTTTTGAAAAAATCTTGGAAGATTAGTTCATTCATTTAAGAGTGTGCCACAATGTCTGCCTAATGAAATCAGAGAGATGTCAGGTAGGACAAGGGCATTGTACCACAATCGTTTTGGTAGTGGCTGAATATGAATAAAGGGATATATGAGTAATATTGGCAGAAGGGCCAGTCAAATAGCTCAGCAGATTAAAGCGCCTGCAAGCAGACTCAGGGCCTGCGGTTTGATCCTCAGTCCTGCAGTGTCAGTCCCACCCCCGGGCTGAGACTGCCATTGAGACTCAGCATGGTGGCTCTTGTCTGTAATCCCAGCTCTTGGGAGGTTGTAAACAGGAGAATCAGTTCAAAAGAAGCTCTGTTGAGAGGGATGAGGAAAGTAAATGAAATATGCAAACCTATAAGGAACCCATTAAAATGTTTAGTCACATAGATACATTTTATGCACAATTCAAAAATTATTATGTCCCATACTATGATTTCTATAGCCAGTAAATTAAGCACCATTTAAGTTTTCCAAATTTTCAATCTGAAAGATAGTGGGGAGAAAAATATGTATGGTAAAAGTACTAGATACAATAACTTAAATAAATAGGAAAATGCAGGTTTTATTTATTTATTTTTTTCCAGAACCGGGGATTGAACTCAGACCATTGCACTTGCCAGGGAAGTGCTTATTCCTCTGAGCCATCTCCCCGGCCCTGGAAAATGCAAGTTTTAAAAATTAAAAAAAATGAGGAAAATCACTATGAGTCCGATCTAGTAGTGAAATCCTGAATACCCTGTAGACCCTTCCTTAAAATACAGAAAAAAATTAACATAAAATAAAAAGTTAAAGGGAATTATTGGTGGAAGTGCCCTTCACTTAGTGGACTATGCCCCAGAACAGATAAGGTATCGACCCAAGTTTAATGATGAATGTATCTCTTGAGTAAGACATAGATTATTTTGGGTGGACAGGGATAGATAAACATAGTGCTAAACTGAGTAAACCTGCTGGTCCCTCAAACTCATAGTGGCACAAAGAGACTAATAAACTTCTCAAATGAAAAACATGAACTATTTTTCATTAAAAAAAAAAGAATGATGACTTAGTGGGCAGGTGCAGTACCCAGAGATCAAAACAAAGAACCTAGTAACTAAGCCCAAGAACAGTACCAAGTAAAATACATAAAGGAAAGATTTTAAGTCTGAAAACCTCACCAACTGACATTAGTTCGATTTCGGCCAATTAACATCAGAACTCAGTTTCATTGCTTAGCTCTTTGTGCCTTCTATTATCTTCACACTTTAACTGGAAACTTCTGTATGTTCAATCTAAACTATTGTCTGCACCATAATTTTATACTGGGAACAAAAAGTGTGCATTATACTGGGAATACTAATGGAAATGTCCTCTGCTGTTTCCTAGGACCACAATGTAGAGGATTCAAATTAAAGGATCTTTTTTTCTCCATGGGTTCCACTCAGACACTGTTTTAACCTAAGTCACATGATTTATAAAAGAACTTAGGATTTATTTAAGGGCTATAAAGATATGAGTTTGAACTTTTAATTGTTATTGTAACAAGATGAGATATTTGAGGAGCATGAAGGAAAGATGAATACATTTTACCTCAATAGGGAGTATAAATAAAGCGAGAGAGTGGAATGTGTTGTTGTCTTTCTAGGATATGCCCCATTGCTTCTCTTTCTGATGTTGCTCTTATGTTCAAACTGTATCACATGGCAAAGGGCTTGTGTAGACAAAATCAAGGTTACTTTTTAGTTGATATCGTAGAAGATCATGTGGAGGAGAATAAGCTAATCATATGAGATCTTCAAAAGCAGATGATAAAAAAGAACTGATAGCAGAAGTCAGATAGATTCATTTTATGAATCTAACTTGAAAGAGGATGTATGTTCTCCAAGAAATAAGGGCTTAACTGATCTAAGAAGAAAGAGCAAACCTCTTCTTAGATCCTCATTGTGCTTGGAATGAGATTGAGCCCCAAATCTGCCAGATAAGTGCCCCATCAGAGAATTTGATATCCTGCCCATGTCAATTTCTGTTTGTGAAAATCAAATCAAAGAACACTACTAATCTAATTTGAAATTCTCACCCAAACAACTCAAATATAATAAATACTGTTTAATACATATTTTCATAATAGTTTTCAGGTTACAATGTAAAAGTACAATACAGGTACTCTCATGAGTAGTATTTATAAGGTATTTCTTATAAAATATTACAACTTTTCCAGATGTTTCCATGACTATACTTTACAACACTGGCTTTTTACTACTATCTTGTATTCACTCAAAGTTAGAAGAATTTGCAACGGAGCCAGAAGCCAGCAGAAATGGAAGACACGTAGATTACTAATGGCCATTGTTGCTACCACCTGAAAAGTAGGAAATAATCTTAATGTTTACTCTTGTTTTAGATATTTTCTGGTTTTGAATAGGATCAAATGCTGATGAAGGGTCCCACAATAACTTGAAAAATCCTTGCACTGCTACCACTGTGTGGCCTTTTCGCATGCTATAAAGAACTCTGTGGACTGGAAGTATATTTAGCTATTTCTTGTGTCAAAATTAATGAGATATAGAAATCAAATGAAATTTTATAAGAAATACAAATATTGACAATTTAAATATACTAGATTTATAACTTGTCAATTACTCATACAGAACCAAATATATTCTTTCTGAAAAAATAATTGATCTTTTCCCTCCAATTTGTGTTTACATTTAAAAATGACAGAATTATATGTTTTGTGTTCAGCACATTTTCAATTATAATCTTCCTAAAATCTTTCAAAAGAGGTAATTGCATAACCTTCGTATAAATGGAATGGTAAAAATTTGACAGCTATATAAAATGCAGGTATGACAAAGTACTGAAATGCTTCAAGAAGAGTAAACAGAATAAGAACCTTTTTGTATAGTACACTGCAATCCTCTAAAGTAATCTCTCTGTGACTCCATGGTCTAGAACATAAATTTGCATTCACTGAATGCATCATGAGTTAGAAAATACATAGAAAGGTAAAAAGGCAATTGTCTCATAAATTAATGTTAACTGGCTTTCACAATCAATAATCCCTATCATATATGAGTTAGGAGCTGTGGTCACAATTCCTCTCTAAGGAATAAAATGAAACCATGTATGGGACTTCAACATTCACCCATGAGTTTCATCTACGTGATTTCAGCATTTCAGCATGTCAACTGTGAGACTCAGTAGGGTGCACCAAAATTCAATTATGAGAATCTGTCTCTCTATCTGTCTACCTATCTGTTGTGAGTCACGTGAATCATTTAATGAATTTCTTCAATCAGAATCTATACATTATGTTTTCACCTCTTGCACATCAAATCTAGTGCTAGGAAACTCCTGAATTCTCCCTAAAGTGAAAATGATGATAAAAGGTAAATCATTTTAATTAACTCAGGACATCAAGGCATCCAAAACAGCACAACTAAAGACACTGGTAAAAAATGATTTCCAGAGTTGCCTCAGTAAGGGACCAGGACAGTGGGATAAATTTGTTTGGAGGGAGAAGGAGGAATTTGAGGGGGATTACTGCTGATTTGGTTGGTATTCATTTATTTTGAACAGACATATTATTTGAATATATGTCTCATGTAAATTTAAATTTAGCAACATAGCAGTGAATATTGTATACTTAAATAATCAGAAGTTCTAGAAATTATATGCACACGCAAAAGTATTGAGACATGGATAGTTAGACATAAACAAAGGTCAAAATAGACCTTGCATAAAATCCTTCACAAACACAGACAAGAATGTTTAAATTTTCTCTAATATTTCATCAAGGTGCAAATTGCTTCTTCAGAGGAAGTTCATTCTTAATCTTTTTTATGCAATGGTCTCAAATATGACAGAAAGTGTTTTATCATTTCAATGAGAAGTCAGTTAATATTTCACATCCCAAAGTGAAATTTCACCCACTGTTATGTCTTGATGATGGATCACGTAGCACTTAGTAAAAGTTGCACTTCACATCATGTTATTCAATAAATTGCTTTGAGGTAGGCTTCTATTTTTCCTGTTAGAAATCAAGATTATGTGGTCTTAATGTTAGCTTGTTTCCAAGTGCCAATATGAGAAATGGTTATCCTTAGGTATAGAAATGAGGAGTGAGTGGGCATGTAAATGCCCACTGAAAAAACTAAGATTAACCACCATCAATCTACTTAATTCTTTCTTCTATTTCTTTTTTAATGGAAGAGTCTACAGGGTGTTCAGTGTCTCACTACTAGATGGGACTCATAGTGATTTGCCTGTTTACAGCCTCCCAAGAGCTGGGATTACAGGCGCCCACCCAATCTCAATCACTGTGTCAATGTGCCCCAAGGACTAGCCCGCAAAGCAGTCTTTCTTCTCTTTTACCCCGTGCAAATATGGGTTTTCATAGTGGGTAAATAAATAAA
>NW_004524682.1:10070306-10073988 GCF_000260255.1 Octodon degus | reverse complement strand
ATATTCTTCTAAATTTTCATCATTTAGTATCTAAAATTATGTGCCTTAAGGCCTACCAAATTCATTCTCTTTAAATATATCAACTGTAGTGACTATGTTTTGAAAATAGTTTTATTTTTAAGTGTTCTTACTAGTATATCTCTTAAATACAATTACCGTAGAAGCCAAATTATATGTTAATTTCTTGTATATATCCTTTAAAGCAAATTTTAAAATACTTATTTTAGAAGTATTAATTGTTACCTAATATCTAAGAGGACTGAGTAATGATTGAACTATGAAAATTTCCAATCTTTCCAAGACTTGATTCCTTGAAATTTCAACAGAACACATTGAGCATGAACTGTGTTGATTAAAACATATGGGATAAAGTGCTGAAACAAATTTTCCAAACGAAGTTCACTAAAATAGACTACACATTACTTTATACTTCACATGACAGGCTGAAAGTAAATCTTATGAGATTAGTACATAATATAATTCAGATTTAATTCCTGAACGTGCTTTTCCATCCTAGAATATTGTGCTGTTCATAGTCAAATCTTACAAAACTTCATTTCTGAATCCCATCTGGCAGGAAATAGGAAAGAGTTTAAATGAATAGCTATCAAGAAGTCTAGAATTTCCACACAGTTTTCGCCCTCACGTTTCATTCGCAAGAGTTTAGTCACATGATTAGAGCTACCTTTAGGTCTAGTTACGAAATCAGACAAACTTCTGGTTACCCTGGAAGATGGAAGAAAGATTTGGAAAGGTCAGACAGGTAAAGCAACCAGCATTTAACTACAGTCTCCATAACAAAGCTGAACAACAGTACATTTAATTACACATTTTCTAGCCTCTGAAAACTTTTGTCTGCAATAACACCACATGTGAATTTTGATAGCATCGAGTCTTTGCTTGAATCACTGATAGCACAAACTGAAGCTACTCTATCTCTCTTCAGTATGTCAATCAAGCTTTATTCTTCACTTTTATATTATCTCCCACAAAGAGCATTTGCTTACATACTCATCAAATGTAAAAATATGATTCAGAGTTTGGACTAAAGGGTTTCTCTAACTAGGTCAGTACATGATGACCAAAATGCCATATTTTAACACTGACATATCAGTATGCAGTAAGTGACTCAAAAATCAGTGGATAAGTTTGGATAGATAGTTTTATGATTCAAAGATGCATCTTAACAATTCTTAGAACAAGGCTAGGGCCTGATTCCAGGAGATAGGCCAGATTTTATTAGCACATGCATGGGTTCTAGGTACATTATACTTAAAGTCCAACCATTCAGTGTAATTTTGACTAGGATAGATGAAACATTTTTTGATGTGAGATTGCACAGTCTCTTTACATAGAGAAAAAAGGAGTAGAAATTGATTATCTTTCCTGACTACTGTGTATCAGCTTTTAATTTCAATTTTCTGAATGGAATTTGGACTATCTATCAATATTGGGATTAAATAGTCTTTCAATGTCTTCTTGCATTTCAAACATAAAACTAAGGGGGGAAATCAATGAACTAAAAAGGGGTTGTTTATTGTGCCCTACATAGTTTATTATTACTTGGAGAATAGTCCAAAGAAGTTGTATTTTGTTATGTACATTTTCATAAGATCACAAATTTTTATTACATATAATGGACTAAAATAAACATTCATATCATAAAGAAGCATTCATTTGAAGATAAAATTAGGATTATTAAAAGATTGAACTGTTCATATTCCTATTATTTTATTATTTATTTTCCTTATTATAATTTCATTCTATTCCTTCATATGAAAAACTACTACATGAAGAAAAAAATTGACGCTACATATAATGCAATCAAAATTATAGACCTAATCTTGGTAGGGGTGTATGTGTATGTGTGTATATGGAGCACATTCACGTAGGTGTGTATCTTCTAAATCAAAATACCAGCTTAATGTAACATTTCTTCTGCCTTATTAGAATTAACTGGTGTCTCCAAGTATGATTCAATTTAACTTTTACTCAGTTTTCACTCTGTTGAGTTTTAGATAAATAAACCCCTATTGTTTACCCTATATTTCCCTGACATTTCCATCCAAACTCAATTTATGATTCAGTGCTTTATGCTAAAAATTTTTTTGTTATGTATGTTCAATTTCTCACATGTCTTGGAGCTAATTGTGGCACACTCTTCTTAGTACAAAGTAGGGAAACCGTGTTCACACTTCCTCTCTGTCTGCCCAAACTCCCTTCACTTGTATTGCCTATCTTTACACTCACAGATCTAATGGACATTTCTGGGAAGGATGATAAAGGGTCATTGTTTCCGTTGTCATGAGACAGGTATATATGTAGTGATGCCCTCACTAGGACTAGTTAGGTCTACATATGATTCAGTTTAACCAGCAGCATTTAAATACAGTGACTAAAAGCTATGGTTGGAAAAACTAAACAGTTCATGTTATGTTTAATAGGTCCAAAAGCAGTATTTTGTGTTTGTTTTATTATTTGAGTATTTCATACTTTTGTGATATGTAATGATATTCACCTTGTGCAGTTGATATTCACGCATATCACATCTTCATCATCTTTCCTTATACTTTCCCCCTATCCTTGTCTACTCTTACTGATGCTCTTCACATCTCTGTACAGTTTACCTGTTTTCTAGCATTGTTCTTTCAAATTTTTCTTTCTACTTTGGGTTTCTTCTTTAAAGACAAGCCATGTGGAATCAAAACTTCTGTTTCTGATTTATTTCACTTAATATTATGTCTTTAATATTCATCAATCCTACAAATGATTCAAAATTGTCTGTAATGTGTGTGTGCCATATTTTGTTTGTACATTTATTTGTTTATGAGCAAGTAAGATGCTTCAATAATGTACTATTGTAAGCTATGTTTCTATAACTATGGGTGTGTGTGCATCATTGTAATACTTTGCCTTTATGTCTTTAAGGAAGATACTTAGAAGAGTGCAGGATGGTCAAATGGCATTCTTATTTTTAGTTTTCTGAAGAGTCTCTATATTGATTTCTGCAGTGCTTTCACTCTTTTACATTCCCACTCACAATGTCCAAGGATTCTTTTCCCCTACAGTGTTGGAAGTGTTTTTTAGTCCTTGAAAATAGGCATTCTTCACAGCAAAGGATAGAGTCTTAGTGTTGTATTGATTTGAATTTCTTCCATGGCTAACAATGACAAACACTTTATTTCATCTACTTAAGCATTTGTACTGCTTCTTTTAAGAAGTGTGTATTCATTTCAAGTGCTAATATTTTTATCAGATCTTTTATTTTGGGGCATAAGATATTTGAATTCTGCATCTCTTAAAGATATTAGCTCTGTGTTTGAAGAGTATCTGCAATTGTTTTTCTTGAACCTACAAGTTGCCTCTCAATCTGTTGTTTCTTGTTGAGCAGCTAATTTCTTATTCAATACAATTCCACTCATTTTCTTCAGTTATGTTTTATGCAGCTGCAGTTCTGTGCAAGAAGTCTTTGCCTATGCTTATGCTTTTAAGAGATTAAATATTTTTTATTTGAATAAATTCAGTGTATCTGGTTTCATAGCTTGGCTTTTAATTCATGTTGATATGATTTTGATTGGCGGTGAGAGTTATGAACCTAGATTCCTTCTTCTGCTCAATAAATCTCCCAGAAAGATCACAAATACAATGAAGTTTATTTCTTCAAAAATTTTTGTATTTATTA
>NW_004524682.1:10062118-10069459 GCF_000260255.1 Octodon degus | reverse complement strand
TTTTTTTTTTAGTTTTTGAGTTGTGTGTCATTAGCTGAATGTAGACAGCATTTCTACAGTATCGTGTTTTTAATTTATCATTGTATACATGATGTATTACATTAACCTTTTCTTCTAGTTTTGACAAGTTCTCTCACATTAGTTGTTTCTGATGCCCATAATTTGAAAGTATTACTTTTTATATGATTTCTACTGATCCCTTTAATAATGGTCAGTTCTTTACTGAAATGGTTATTGATATCCTGTATTAGCTTGTTTCATTTAATCTGAATACATGCTGCTTGTCATGACACGCCGGTTGCTGCCATGCTGTCTCTTAGGTAGATGTTTGTTTTCAAAGGGAGTGGTGAATGAAGGCAGGAGACAGGAAAAAGGATGTTGCATGATTGTCCTGCTACAATGCTGTATATGGTTAGATTTCTAAACTTCTGTGTAAAACTATGTTATTGCTTATTCCTATTTCTTTAAATATATTCTAATTTTTTTTCTTGATATTCTGTAGGGACTTAAAGCTTAACATATCAATACTTGATGAAAAATACCTGTTCCATGTTATGTCTAAGATGTTTGATACTCAGACAGATAGTGAGGTGAAGCTCAACAGCCTAGGTTGTAGGGTAATAACAATAAGCTTCTCTAATGGAGGGTTAACAAGCAAAGTTTGCAGGTCAAAAATTGGAGAAAAAGAAGGTCTACAAAACAGCCAGCATTTTGGCCCTAGCCTTTAAGGTCAATGAAGACTCAGGACTTAGGAGAACCTGTACTGTAACATCGGGTAACTCCGTTGTGTCCCAAATTTTCTGACCAGGGAGATTATGAGGCCAAAGAGGAAAGTGATTGACGGTATAGAGTGTGCCTAAGAAAAGTCACATGGAGATAAAACATTCTCTCAGGCTTTCACAGAGAGTAAATTGGTCAAGCAATGGCTATGACTCATCCACATGGCTGACACTGACAAAGGATCTACAAACTGCGGTACAGGGTTTCAGGATAAGTTCAGAGGGGATCTGACTGACCTCATCAGATACAAAAGTTACATTTCTTGTTATATGGGTATTGCCTCATCTTGATCTTAACCATCCATCAGAAAAATATAAAAACAAAGTGTAAGAAGTAAAGCCATATTAGTATGCTGAGCCGTAAAAGGCTCAAGTCAATAACTTCTGATATCACCAGCCTTACGGAACACCCACTACTATTTTGGACTACTGAACTATTTTGAAATATTTTGCTGAATTCACACTCTTATAATATTTAAATGACAAAAATAAACAAAAAAGTGATACAAATGAACGACCATTTTGTATCTGTATATTCAAAATATGATAAACAGCTGTATTCTCTTATTTAAATGAATAGAGAAATTTGTTCTAATAGTGTTCGTGAACAGAATATCATGTCTGCATCTTGTATGGTGAATAACCACTAAGACAACAATGTGCATTGTATTAATTATTGAAACTGTCCTAACTGTATTTGAAACTGTCTCATTGATATTTGTTTCTCAATAAATTATGGAAGAAAAAGATTTTTAAAAATCAGATTTTATATCTTCCTTAAGCTTATTAAACATTTTAATAATTAACTTCTTGAATTTCTTATTTATTTTTCATTGCCATCTGTGAACACTTTATGGATTTGTTTCTTTTTTCTATATTTAAAGGTCACAATTTGAAATATATTTTAAGAAATTAATTTGGAAATATATTAAATGTAATTTAAATATGGTTATTCATTGTAGAATTAATGTAAAGAGGGACAACTGAGTGGGTTTCATTGATACTATTTTATACACACAGTTGAATTTTATGCATACTATTGTGGAATTTTGGTTGTTATTCATGTCAATTTGAATACATATACTCCCAGTCAGATCATTTACAGCCATAAACAGAAGAGGAAACTAGAATACATTAGTAAAACTTCTAACAACAGATTTCCTAAGTATACTACATAATTATAACTTTAAGTTCAAATTAATTTTGTAATTAGGAAATTACTTTTCCTTTTAATTTTCTCATGAATGCTCTTTTAATGAGGAAACACCTTCATGACACTCAATCTTTAATCTAGTTTTACATCCTGTAGCATAGTTAACTCTACTCTGATGGGAGCTCTAAGAAATTCATGTTGTTATACTATGCATGTGTGTGTGTGTGTGTATATATATATATATATATATATATATGGCTGATAATATGTATATATGTGTAATAATATTCTAATTAGATTCAAAAAAGATATTTTGTGTTGTGAACTGTTTACAAACCAATCTGTCATATCTAAATATATTTAACATTTAAAATAAAAATAAAGTGTGTGCTTTGAACTCAATTCTTAAATGACAAACTTTGCTATATAAAAATATTGTAGTATCATTAGCGTGGAGTGTATAAGTGCCAATACAAAGAGTGATTTTGAATAAACAGTACAATAGCATTTTAGGTAGTTTAATAGATGACATCTTTTCAACAGTGTATTTATTCACTTGTCATTATTTCCTTACCACTTATAAAGGAATCTAATATCAGATTTATTTATAAAATAGTCAATTTTTAATGTAATAGTTCTTTTACATTTAGAATTATAGGTACATGTCATAATGCATCCAACTCTTTACAGAGAAAATGATATGTACTCATCAATCTCTACAGAACTCCCCCCTCTTCTGTTCATGTCCAGAGTAAGAAAATAATAAATAATAATTTCGTTGTAAATTTGTAACATTTTCAAGGCTTACAATACATTTTCTTATATGCATACATGTACTTGTCTATCCATATTTAAAGGGATGCATATGTTATATGAATATTTTGTAACATACAACTACACTTAAATATTTTTTATTTTTATATTCTTATAATAGCTTTCATAGTGTACCGTATGTAATCATTCTCTGTTTATAGAATTTATTTTATCATTATTTTTGAAATATTGTTATAATAAAGTAAATATTCTATATGCAAAAACATGTACATACACACATTATAAGAATTAAAATGATACAGGACACTTTCTCCTTTATTTTAATCTTCTTCTTTGCGGCAGATTGGACTCAGTGCTTCACATATGCTAGCCAAGCACTGTATTACTGAGCTGCATCATGTGACCTGTTTTAAAATTTGCTTTAGTATCTTCAAGCTAAAGTTAATCTCCAGTAAGCAAAACCTCATATTACACAAGAAGCAGCTACCTTGAACTACACAAGTAATTAAAAGTGTAAATATCGGACTGTCCTCTTTAGCTGTACTATCTCATCTAGGTATGCAAGTAGAAAATTAAAGTCCAATACACAGGAATGTACTTTAAAATAGAAATGAGTTAAAAACCATCCAAGAAAGAATTCAATTAGGAAAATATTAGTGGCATGAAGAAAGAATGCTCCACACCCCCAATATCATCACCCAGTCAGGTAAGCTGTGCTCCAGTAGGTCATGTTGATCTAGTGTGCTAAAGAAATCAATAAATGTTCCCACAACTTCTCTTCTGGATGGTTAGGAAGAAATAAAAAAATTGTATAGATTTTTTTCATTGGAAAGGTCAAGAAATTGGGAAGTCATTGTTAACCCTCCTTGTCCTTGGCATTGATTAAAAATTTTTCATGACCAAAAGGAACACTAGAACTATAGTTTATTAATAGTCTATGGTTGGCTGGTCAGGTTCTCAGTTCCATCACATGAGGCTCTGTGATAAACTGTTGGATGTAGAAGCTAAGGGAGCTGCAACCAAATAATCAGACCATTTTTCAAACTACTATAATACGGACCTGGAGAAGTAAATAAGAACCAAAAGCAACACTGACAAAATAAGTCACCTTTTCCCCCTAATAAATTCTTCTCCTGCAATGACACTAAACATGTGGAATGCAGTAGAGAGAGGAAGTATGAGATACTGCAATGTGACCATTTCAGCTCTTCAAATATTTGAAACATTAGACCACAGAATGGTGAGTATATCTATACTTAATGGGAAAAGTCCTGAGTGGGTAGAATTAGATTACCATCATGATTCAGGAGATAATGTCCTATGGGAATAAAAGAAAATAAGGCTATTTTTTTTTTTTTTTTTTGGAACCGGGGATTGAACTCAGACCCTGGCATTTTCCCGTCAAGCGCTTATCCTACTGAGCCATTTCCCCAGCCCCAAGACTACCTTTTGTTTTAACATGAAGCAGCCATTCATGGCACTTGGAGCACCGTTTCATGAATTTCACAACTCAGGACTATCTGATGAGCTCATATAACAGAATGATCTTCATTTACCCTTGGTTCAAATTTGCTATGTTCTGTTTTTGAAGAAAAGAGTAGTTTACATTTGTCTTTAAAATATTATCGATTTATTTTATTGACCAATAGCGCGCGCATGCACACACACACACACACACACACACACAAACACACACTTAACAATTCATTTGTAATGTGGCAAGATTAAATGTCTCACTCAGAAATCATCTTGCTCCTGAATATTCCTAATGGATTGTTAAACTAGAGGTCTGATCCCCTATGTCCCAGGGCATGCTCTTACTCTCATTGCTGTTTCTTGACCTTGTTGACTTCTTTTCTTTCAAAAAAAGAAATCCTAGTTTGATTTTCCTAAATGTGTCTTTAATATTTTTCTATCTTACTGTAAATTAGCATTCAGTAGTTCATCTTCTGTAGTTTGCCAAATGAATGCATATAATTCCACATAAACATTTTCAAAATATACTATAATAATTTGTTACAAGTATCACAAATTCTGACAGTGGTTAAACATATTTTCTCTTCAGCCACATAGGTTGATCTTTCCGCCATGGTTTCTTATTCTGGACATCATTTATAATGTTCATTCCTTAATCTGATCAATACTGAACTCATATGTTAGATATTACAAATAGCTAAATACAAGAAAACACATTACAATACTCTTTCTTTCTTTCTTTCTTTCTTTCTTTCTTTCTTTCTTTCTTTCTTTCTTTCTTCTTTCTTTCTTTCTTTCTTTCTTTCTTTTTCTTTCTTTTGAGACAGGGTTTCACTATAGAGGTTGGCCTAGGATCCACAGTGACCCTCATGCCTAAGCCTCTGAAGTACTGGAATTACTGGTGTGTAGGGTTTTTTTTTTTTTTTTTTTTTTTTTTTTTTTTTTTTGTATTTAGTACAGGGTCTACAGGATCTCACTACACATATTGGACTCATATTGATCCTCCTGTTTTCAGCCTCCCAAGCACTGGGATTACAGTTGTGTAATCCCACCACACTCAGTCTCAATCTCAGTTTCAGCATGCCCCAGAGGTGGGCTGGCACAGAATGCAGGAAATCAAATCCCACCCCTGAGACTGCCTAAGCAGATGCTTTAGTCTGCTGAGCTATCTGACCAGCCCGGGTGTGTAGTTTTAAAATGATTGTGGTTATTATCAAAATGTACCCATCACAGTTTTCTACGATGAGTTCAGTGGGTGCACATGCTGGGTCTGCTTGGAGTTCAGTCATTGAAATGTGACTGGGAAAAATGAATTCTTGTCCCAAGCTCATCCTTTTGCTTTCTGCCTCCTGGCTGCAATGCTTTGAAAAGCCTTACACTTACACACTGTTATTTCTGCCTGGATCCAGGCAACCATGGCTTGAAACAGATAAGATAAAGTTTCCTTTTAATTGTGGGTGTCACAGAAATTTATAAATCTAACCATATACAGCGTTGTAGCAAGACAGTCCTATGACATTTCTTTCTTGTCTCTTGTTTTAATTTATTACCCTTTTTTCTTAAACAAACATTTACTGGAGAGACAGTATGGCAGTAATTAGTATGGCCTGATAAGCAGTACACATTTAGAAGACCAGAATGACAGGTATTCTAAGCATCACCCTACTATTACACATTGCTATCTTCAGTTCAGTTTCTTAGTTCACAGGTATTAGCATATATAGTTAGAAAGGGTGAGAATCCTACCAATCAACCACTAGTTTTAAAAATCACTGACAATTATGGACTACTGGAGTATATTGGGTTATTTTGCTGAATTCATGTACCTACAATATTTAAATGGCAAAGGAACACCCAGCTGTGACAAAATGAAACAAAAACAAGGGGATACAAATGAAGGACCATTTTGTATCTGTATATACAAAATAGGATAGACATACAGCTACTTGCTCTTAATTCAATGAGAAGAAAGATTTGTACTAATGGTGTTTGCATGGGATATCCTGTCTGCATCTTGAACTATGAATAACCACTACGAAGACAACAATATGCAATGTATTAATTATTGAAACTGTTATACTAACCGGTTTTGAAACTGTCTCATTGCTATCTTTTTCTGAATAAAATTAATTAAAAAAATTAATTGTGGGTGTCAGAGATTTTGTTCCAGTGACAAACAAACTTAATATGTAGAAATTTACAATCTGAAAACATGGTAATTATACTTCAGGGTCATGTTATTAGCACTTAAGTTATCTAAAGATACTGGGATTCAATGATATAATTGTGAAAGGTCCATTAATGATCTTTCTCGTAGATTGTGCCTTTCTCCACGTTTTAATTGGAGTATTTTGAAGAGTGAAGGAAGGTTCTTCCCTTTCTCTCCCTTCCTCAGTCCAAAGCATTGAGAACTACATTTTCTTTTAAGACAGCAGAGGTTGAAAAGAAGTTGTCATGAATACTCATTTGATGTACTCAGTCTAAATCCCAAGAAAATCTTTTCTCCAAGGCATCCTCTGTTAAGCCTCTCATCCTTCGGCTAGCCGCTCCTCACCACTAACTTTCTTAGCATTATCTTTTTCTACCACTTGTTATAAATTGTCCCTGAAATTTTTCTCTCTTTGTCAAGGAACAGTCTCACCTGGATTTCCAGGGGAGAAAATTGAGTTCTGTTCATGGTAAATTAAGATAAAAGAAAATCAGGCCTTGGTGTAAACGACAGAGATGAGAGTGGGAAATAACCACCAGCTTTGTATTTCAAAGTACAAGCCTGCACTAAAGGTAATACACACACACACACACACACACACACACACACACACACACATACACACACACACAAGATTGGCTGGTTCCCTACTATGTGTCTGTTCATAGTAATTAAGATGCACTTGTGAATGAACTAAATCCCCTTCCTTGCTTGCAGTTTCCATTAAATAGTAAGACAGAAAAAGAAAAGAGAATGAATTATAGTGTGTACTTTAGGGAAGAAAGGAAAGTAAGTTAGAAGCATGATAAGAAAAAAAAAACCTAATTTTAAAAACAGTAACAGGGTAAACCTTAATGAAAAGTAAATGTTGACCTCTGTTCTACTTTTTTCTAAAGATTATTTTGGCTATTAGAGGTTTTTATGTGTTTTTATAAAACTTTATGAGGTTT
>NW_004524682.1:10054338-10060753 GCF_000260255.1 Octodon degus | reverse complement strand
TGAAATAAAACCTGCTTGATCTTGACGAATGACCCTTTTACTGTGATATTAAATTTGGTATGGTAATACTGCAAATGTAGTCTGGTACACTATAGATATAGTACTCAAATCACCGTGCTACTTTCACAGAAAAACATACTTGTAGACTAATGGGAGAACACAGTCTGCAAATAAACCCATGTGTTTAAAGGAAATTCATATTTTGCAAAATGCTAACAACATGATATAACAAAGAATGGTATTTTCAATAATTTGATGATGGAAAACTGAGTTACCATATGTTGAAAAGTAAAACTAGAGTCATGTTTCTCATCAGTTGTAAAAATGGCTACAAAATTATTTAACAATTAAACTGTGAGTCCTTCTGGGCACAGCGGCATATGCCTGTAATCCTAGCACTTGGGAAGCTGAGGCAGAAGGACCATTGGGAGTTTGAGATAGGTTACAAAGCAAGCCAAAGGTCAGCCTGAACTGCAGAGTGAGACCCTATCTTGAAAAGACAATAAATAAATAAAATTATGCAACTGCTAAAAACAATATTAAAAACACTTAAAGGCTTTGGAATGGAAAAAAAATCTTTTGGATAATAACCCAGAAAGCATAGAAAAAAATGTAAAAATGGGTAGATGGAATTTTATCAAACTAGCCAGATTTGGCACAGTCAAGAAATGATTAACAGGAAAGAGACAGCCAATAGTAGAGAAATCTTTGCAAAATATATGTCTGAAAAGGTGTCAACATTAAGAATATGTAAGTAATTTAAGAGCTCAAAAGAAAAGTAGCACAAATAACTTAATTAAAAATTTGGCAACAGACCTAGACATTTCTCAAATGAAGGCATACAGATGGCCACAGATTATGTGAAAAGAAAAAAAAATATTTGGAACAACTAATAATCAAGAAAATACAAATCAAAACTACAGTGACATATCACCCCACTCAAATAAGAAAACTTACTCTGAAGAAAAAATATAAAAAAATTCTTCTGAGAATGTAGAGAAAAATAAACCCTCACTGACATTTGGAAAAATAATTTTGCCTAGTATGAAAATCAGCATGCAGGGATCTTTGGTAAGAGGGAACACAATTACAGAGAGACTGCTGTGATGCTTACTGTAGCGTTTTTAACAAAATATAATGAAAGACATGGCAAAAATTAGGATGAAGGATCATTTAAAGGAAATCACTATTTTGAGAAAATAGAGTAATAAAGGCATAGTTGGAGATCGCAATTATACGATTTTCACTGTAAAGATAATTAGGTGATTGAATTTGGATATGTTTTTCCAAAAGTTTATAAGTTTATTTTAAAGCACATTAAATTACATAAATAAAGATATATCAATTATACCATTATGTACATTTTTATAATTATTACAAATATTTCAATGTGATATACTTTATGGTACCCATTGGTAATTAATTGAATATTTGCATATTATTGATACCATGTTAGACTGCATTTATATGTATTTGTATATTATGCACACGAAAAATTTTCAAAATCTATTTTTATGGGGCTGGCAAGAGAGCTCAGCAGTCTAAAGCGCCTGTGTAGGCAAGCTTCAGCAAGCTTATAGGGAATGTAGTTCTATCCCTGGCACCACATGCCATGCTAACCCTGCCCCAAGGAGAGCTGAGCCTGCCTCCCCAAAAGGTTGCTTTTATAAACCACAAAATAAAACTGTTTATCATCAAATATATTACTAAACTAAATACTATTCCCTGAAGATACAGAATAAAAATAAGTCCTTGTGCATATCCGGATAAATTAAGAATGTAGAAAACATTTAATTTATTCTCTGAAAAGCAAACTCAGTTTATTTAAACATACCTATATAAATGTTAGCTTTTCTTGAAGACAAAAATGTTTCAACAGATCCATTCTTCCACAAAATAAAAAGTTAAATAAATAATTCAGAGGATGGATAAATGAATACACAGATAAATAGAGTGTAAAGGAAAGACAAACAAACAGAAATAAAACAGAGAGCTCCAGAGATGAGTAGCTGCAGTCTGTCAGAATTGATTTATTATCCTTGGAAGAACTTAGTTCATCAACTATCCTATTGAACGTGTCTTGGTCATAAACACCCAGTGTCCAGCAGTGGTACCAAGCTGCCCTTTTCAGAGTGGATGTTGAAGCCCAGCATTCCAGGATAGCAATTTCTGTTAAATTGGTAAAAGTGAAAAAGTTGGTAATGTTTTCAAAAATTAGCATTGAATCTTGTACTTGACTTATCCTAAAGAGTTAGGTGATTTTCTCAGAATTCTTTACTGAAAAAAAAAGACTTTAAGGGAGTACATACCTCAATAAAATTTGAATAACTGAATTCAGATAGGATATAAATTACCAATAGAATATGCAAAATAGATTTTCCTCTCTCTAAAAGAATGGCTTCATGTGAGAGTTCTAATCTTTTTTTTAAATTTTATTTATTCATTTATTTAAGTGTGTTTGTGGCCAGCTCAGCCCACCAGGGGGCGGGGCTGGCTGGCATGTGGTGCTGGGGGATTGAACCGCGGTCCCTGTGCCTTGCTAAGCTTGTTCTAAGTAGGTGCTTTAGACCACTGAGCCATCTCCCCAGCCCAAGAGTTCTAATCTTATTGAATATTTTTTTTAGCTGTGTGCATGTAAGGAGAGTGAGAAAAAATAAAAGAGCTAGAAAGGGTATACATATTAAAATATTGGTCTCAAACTTTATTATATTTTCTCTAGGGGAGAAAGAATGGATAAGAGTAAGAAAAACTGAGTTGACCTAAAGCAGAACTTTATGGTGGAAAATTACAAAAAGAAAACCACTCAATGGGAAAAAAATTAGCAGAGAGAGAGCTATATTACTTCAGCAAATCTGTATTTTCATTTCATTGTAGTCTCAGGAGAAATAATTGCTTTTCTTTTGGATTTAATATTATGACAGAGCTTATAAGTAGAAAATAGAAAGTCCAAAGTATTCTTCATGACAGCTTTTGTAAAATCCCAGAAGAAAACACTGCTTACCAGACAGCACACCTTGCATTGACACAGTAGAAGTGATAAGCACAGCCTGTTACTGGGCACATTCTAATTACAATTATGGGTTACATTTTGCAAAGTCAAGATTTCACAATGCAATGGGAGTAAAGATACCAAAGTGAAACAATGAAAAAAGTTACTGTAAGGGTACGTCAAAACCTACTTGAAACTCTTCTCTGTACTTGGTTTATGAACAGTAATTTCTTGACTTCTTCATATTTCTGCAATACAAATTTGAACTAAAGAGATTTTATTTTTCTCCACCTTGCTTTTAATTTTTTTAAAATTTTATATATATTTTGTTTACATTGATCAAAGTAATTCAATCTGAAATGACAGCTGTTTAGTAGTAATCTGAGAAAATTAGTTTTCTTCATCTCTCTTCATCTTTTAAATACTAGATGAAATTATTTTGTAATTTTCTCTTTTTCTGACTAATAATAAAATCAATAATTCTTCCTAGAAGATGGACCCATATTCTACGCCACACTTGTGTGTGTGTGTGTGTGTGTGTGTGTGTGTGTGTGTGTGTGTGGTACCTGGGATTGAACTCATGACCTTGTGATTGCCAGGCAAGTGCTTATTCTACTGAGCTATCTCCCTGGTGCCTCTTCCCACATTTTCTGTTTGTTAATGGACATCATCTAACTTATTCTAAGGTAGAATGTATGAACTTGTCTTTTTCCCCACTTTAAATGCATAACAAGTCACTACTTATAATGATGACAAATTTCTAAAGCAAATTGTGGATGTAAACAAGTACATAATTTTGATAAGGCCACATGATGAAAATGACAGCACTGACAATTTTACCAGAATATTGAATTTCATCTTTAAATACATTTAAACATCTGTTGATTTCAAAACTGTATGTAGACCACAATAAATTATTTAACTTGTCTATACACTCAAAGACCATGGAATACCAGTATCTTGCCACGTTTATGACATATTGAGTTAACAAAATTAACAGTTTTCTTCTAAATATCAATAAGAATCTAAGAACCTGTACTTGCTAAACTTTATGGTACAGTTAGTTCTCTCTCTCTCTCTCTCTCTCTCTCTCTCCCCTCTCCCTGTCCCCCCCTCCCCCTCTCCCTCCCTCTCTCCATCTCCCTCTCCCTCTCTCTGTGTCTCCCTCTCTACTTTGGTTCCTCCCTCCCTCTCACACTTGTACACAAGAAACACGCTTTTTAGTTCTAGTATTTTCTGGTTACTTCCACCTGCTTTTGCTATGAGCACCACTTAGTAGAGTCTCTGTATGTTAGTTTGTTAAGCATTTATATGTTTGAAATTATTATTTTTTTCTTTCTTTCCAATTTATTTTATTTTAATTTGAAGAGTATAAACAAAAACAGACAGTAGACACAAAGACAAAAGCAGGGTAATATGCAGCATGACATATTTTATAGATTTTCAAGTCAGGTACATCTAATTAAAAATGGTTGTTATATTACCTATACTTATCATAAGATCTGTTGCTCAGATTAACCTATAGTTATACAACAGTGGACAAAAAATTGAATAATAATGTTTCCATTCAAAAAACCTTAATTATTTTTCTTGTCTTTTTCTTTTTGGTACCTTTTGTGAAATGATTCTTGTTAATAGACTTTCCTATTTTTAATAAAGTAATGACTTCTTGAATTGTATTAATCCTGAAGTCAAGCTGCTAGGTACAGCCGTATTTAATGAAGTCATTGTATTACTGTAGAGTTACACTCAGATGTGTATTTTATAAAAAGTCATATTTATATGCTTACAAATAAATAGATGGATGTCTAAATAACAAATAAATATGTAAGATTTTCTTTTCAATGGTCTTTTTGAAACAAGCTTCAGTGAATTTCTGGTATTTATAATTAAAATAAACTCATAATTATGTGTGCATTTCAGATTCTAGGCTTCTAATTTTACGTATTTTTTTGTGCACAGTTCTGCAAGATGGGAAAATATATTTGTGGCTAACTTTATATCTGTCTTAGGTATAATGGAAGTATTACTTTATTTCTTCTTTTTCAATAAATTCTATCATGTTGTATTGTTAGTTTTCTCATCTTACAGAAGATTTTGAAAGGCAAAAGCAAAATATGTCTACAGCAAGAATTCAAATTAAGATTTGAATACAGATTATTCATTGCACTAAGGCCTAGGAACAAATTGTAAAGCAATACTTCCCCACAAATGCTACTGTTTAATGATTTTTAAATGAATATTATTGAAAAATAAATTCTAGGGCCAGGGTGATGGTTCAGTGGAACAAGCACTTGCCTGGCAAGCACAGGGGCCTGAGTTCAATCCCCAGTTCCAAAAAATAAATGAATAAATAAATTCTACTATTTTACCAAGACTTTCTTAAGGGGAAAAAAATATAATACTCAAAGACAACAATGTTTTTCTTAAGTAAATATGTGCTATATATGAAAAAAATTGCAACAGTTGATTCAAGTGGACATTGAATTCTGTTCAGATGATTTTTTGCACTTTAAATTTAAATATTAGTAAAGTTCATCCTTCCTGCTTTTTACAAGTGAATTACCAACAAAATTAGGAGAGCGAAAATGATAATTCTAAACTCTTACTTTGGATCTTTTCCAATATATTTTACTTTAAAAACTTACAACGGCTAAATAATGTGTGCTAAGGGCCAGCCAAGTACCTCAGTGGATTAAAGCGCCTGCAAGCAGGCACAGGGTCTGGGGGTTCAAGCCTGCCATTCCAGGCTTCCTCCCCAGGGTGCACGGAGTTGGCAATTGAGATTGGGCGTGGTTGCGTGTGCCTGTAATCCCAACTCTTGGGAGGTTGTAAACAGGCAGGTTACTACAAGTCCAATTTAGTAGTGAAACCCTGAACACTGTAGACCCTTCCCTAAAGTAAAATACTACTACTAATAATAAAATAAAATAAAAATATGTGCGATTTGACAACGTGTATTCAGGAAAAAAAGCTGTATGTATTAGCTTGATGGCATTTTCACAAAACACTAACATTTTTAACAGCCCTCAGTATTATGCTAGAAGGTCCCTGGATGATATCAGAACATCAGAATAGCTGAAAACGTCAGCATTTTTCTTGTTATTGCTGTTCCATTAAGTGTATAAGTCAATTATCTCTATCTAATTGTTCACTGTCATTAACAGTGTTTGATGGCATTTGAAATAAGGCAGAAACAAGTAACATCAAAACATTAAAAAAATAAACATTTTGTTGAATTTGAAAATATTTAGAATAATACCTTGCCCTACAGTCTATAACATAATCCATAACCCAAGCAAATATAAATTCAAGTTTGTTATGATATATATCTTATGCATAGCTTGTTTATTTTTCTTTACCTACAGAAGGAATTATTGACTTTACTGGTACAGTTTTATAGTATATAATTTAATATTTACTTAT
>NW_004524682.1:10052335-10053418 GCF_000260255.1 Octodon degus | reverse complement strand
AGCTTGTTTGTTTTAAGCACTGAATCTTAGCCTTATCTGCACACATTTGATACATTTCCTAGCTTCCTTGGCTCCCAACATATCCCCTATTTTTGTTCTGTTTTGTCAGATATGGGTGTTCCACTGCAGTTAGTGATGCTGTACTTGGAGAAGTCTTTAAAGGACCTTTTCATACTTGATGCCAGTCCAAAGATTGTAGATACTTGAATTCATCAAAATAACTCAATATGGTCCAATAGTCCATAATACTAGTGAGTTATCACCACAACTGGCAATTGTCTGAAGTTGTTGACTGAGCCTTTATAACTCAGCATATAAACATAGCTTTACTTTTTATACCTCATGCTTACACTTTTTTGCTGGATGGTTTCAACCAAGTTAAAGCAAGAAACATACAACTAAAAATGTAACTTTTGATATCTAACAAGGCCAGGCAAATCCACTCAGGATTTACTCAGGAGCCAAGTGGAGCAACTTGTACATCTTTTCTCAGTATCAGTGATCTGAATGAGTCAGGACCATTGCTTGACCAATTTGCTCTCTGTGAAAGCCTGAGAGAATATTTTCTCTCTACGTGACTCTCTTTAGGCAGACAATACATCATTGATCACTTTCCTCTTTGGTCTCATAATCTCCTTTATCAGAAAATTTGGGACACCACTTGGTTACAGGATGTCACGGCAGAGGTTCTTTTATGTCCTGAGTCCCCACTGACCATGAAGGGCTAGGGACAAAATATTGGCTATCATTTTATCCCATCTATCTCTTGGATTTTTTGTCTGTAAACTTTAGTTGTTAAACATCCAGAATACAAGCTTAATGATATTATCACCCTGAAACAGATGCAGTTAAGCTTAATGTCACTGTCTGTCTGAATATCAAAAACCTTAGACACAAAATGGACCTGCTATTTTCAAACAACCGTGGATATTCTGAAACTTATTCCTAACAGAATGTCAAAATGCAATTACACATTTTTACTCAGAAATTTAGAAATCAAACCATGTACAGCATTGTTGCAGGACAATCCTATGACTTTTTTTTCTTGTCTCTCATTTTCTTTTATTATCTTTTTCATTTTTA
>NW_004524682.1:10042186-10042829 GCF_000260255.1 Octodon degus | reverse complement strand
GAATACCTCAAATGTCTACCATTACAGTAGGTATATGGCACACAGCTGTGCCTTTGCAAGCTAATTGTTATTCAGAAGAATATATATTTTGATTCCGGGTTTTACCTGTAGCATATATTAATGAATACTGAGATAAACTGCACTCTGGAGAGCTGAAAGACACACCAAAATAAAAAAAGACATGGTTGTGCTCTAGACACATTAAATAATAACAAGTCTGTATTGATGTCTGGGAAATAAATTAAGAAGCATTTGTTTGGATCTAAATTCATTCTCATCTAAATATACTTTTTGAAGCAGAAAAAAACCTGAAGGAATAAGAATTTAAAATTAAGAGCAGAAAGGCGTTCATACCTACACCTGATCCAACAATGTTTAATGTTTGGCAATCATATTATCTGATGTCACCAAATTAGAGTTCAAAATCTTTTACGGAAAATCCACTACTATTATGGACTATTGGACTATATATTAGGATATTTTGCTGAATTCATGCACCTACAGTATTTAAATGACAATGGAATGCCCATCTCTGACAAAACTAACCAAAAAAGGGGATACAAATGAAAGACCATTTTGTGTCTGTATACTCAAAATGGTTAGGATAGATACACAGCTCCATTCTCTTAATTAAATGAATAGA
>NW_004524682.1:10041447-10042086 GCF_000260255.1 Octodon degus | reverse complement strand
GAATACCTCAAATGTCTACCATTACAGTAGGTATATGGCACACAGCTGTGCCTTTGCAAGCTAATTGTTATTCAGAAGAATATATATTTTGATTCTGGGTTTTACCTGTAGCATATATTAATGAAAACTGAGATAAATTGCACCCTGGAGAGCTGAAAGACACACCAAAATAAAAAAAGACATGGGCATGCTCTAGACACATTAAATAATAACAAGTCTATATTGATGTCTGGGAAATAAATTAAGAAGCATTTGTTTGGATCAAAATTCATTCTCATCTAAATATACTTTTTGAAGCAGAGAAAAAACCTGAAGGAATAAGAATTTAAAATTAAGAGCAGAAAGGCGTTCATACCTATACCTGATCCAACAATGCTTAATGTTTGGCAATCATGTTATCTGATGTCACCAAATTAGAGTTCAAAATCTTTTATGGAAAATCCACTACTATTATGGACTATTGGACTATATATTAGGATATTTTGCTGAACTCATGCACCTACAGTATTTAAATGACAATGGAATACCCATCTCTGACAAAACTAACCAAAAAGGGGATACAAATGAAAGACCATTTTGTGTCTGTATACTCAAAATGGTTAGGATAGATACACAGCTCCATTCTCTTAATTAAATGAA
>NW_004524682.1:10039439-10041047 GCF_000260255.1 Octodon degus | reverse complement strand
GACCATATGGCTTACTTGTCTTTAGAAAACAACTTCTATGTGCAAATCTTTTCCTACCACAATCCCACAATTACAGAAAATAGGCCATTTTCCAGATAATATAAATGTTGGCCAGGGGAGACAACTTGTTGGTCTAAGCACTTGCCAGGCAAGTGCAAGGGCCAGTTTTGGTTATCCAGCACCACATTCCATGCCGGTCCCTTAAGCAGGCTTGCATGCCTGTAATCCAAGCTCTGCAGAGGCTGAGAAAAGAGGATCACTATGAGTCCAAGCTGCATGGAGAGATCTTGTACCAAATAAATAAATGAATAAATAAATAAATAAATTCAAAATTTAGAAAAGAAACAGGAAAACTACAAATACTGATGAAGGCAAAAATAGATGATCTATTGGAGGAAGCTAACACAGAGCTTCTAAGTAACTTAGCAGATCAAGAGTTGCAGCTCAATAGTCAGAAAAATTCCATTACTAACTCTTTTGATGCTGCAAGTAGAATAACACATGGTTCATCTAGGAGCACTTGACAGAGAGGTGCAGTATCTTGAGAATGTGTCTCAGTTACTCTTGTCTTGTTGCTGGGACAAATACCTGAAACTGAAATTAAGGAAGGAAAGGTTTATTCAGCTCACAGTTACTGGAGATTTTGTCCATATTCAGCTGGCTCCAAGGCAGAGTGGGTCAGGGCAGAAAGCAGCCTTCCATGGAGGCTGCAAAGAGCAGAGAAAAAATTCAGGAGTAGCAGCAACAATGGCTACAGAGAGGAATCTGTCTCTTTTAAATTTCATTCAGGCTATTAACCCAAGATGAGATTAGCACTCAGACCCATACTCCCAGTAGTACTAAAACCCATAACCCCAGCAGTACTCACAATCCCAGTGGATCATTGGTCAGTCTCAAACTCTAGAAGTTCAGGCCCATGACTGCATGTGTATGGACATACTCCCTTTAGAGGGACAACTAGACACAAATCGTAACAGAATGGGAAGAAGTAACCACATCCTAAAGGTACAACAGAATTTTACACTCACTGCATTCATTTTGTATAGGTGCAAGTCAAAGCCGTAAATGAGCCTAGGTTTTTCTATCTTCCTTTAAGAACAACAAGAGCAAACTCACAAAAGTCTATGACGCTTGCTTTACTATGTAACTATCAACTTTATAATGTCTTCTTAAAAACTTACTGTTTAAAAATCAGAACAGAAACTTATTTCTTATTTTATTTCTTTTTTTTTTTAATTTCTTGGGGTACCGGAGATTGAACCGAGGACCTTGTACTTGCCAGGCAAGTGCTTATTCTACTGAGCTATCTCTCTGGCCCTGGAAATGGTAACTTTTAAATTCTAAATTTCTTTTCTCTTTTTTAAATCATAGGATTTATAGAATGATTCTAGGATAAAAATATTAAAAATGGTAGTAATTGTGTATGGTGTTAGATAATTGTTTAATTATTTCATGCAGTCAGATTTTGTGATTAGTGGTTATCAGAGGAAACAGCTATTTAGATAATGTAAACAGTGAAAAGTTATGTTCTGTCCAAAGTGCTGGAAAACATTTAATTCAATATTATCTCAATTCATAAAGTGCAGTGTATGTGATGCCTACTGAAAG
>NW_004524682.1:10037935-10038649 GCF_000260255.1 Octodon degus | reverse complement strand
CCCTGCCTCTCTCCCTTCCTCTTGTTCCCCATTGCCTCCCATCCTCTCCCTCCTTTTTGCTTCTCATTTATGACCTTACAATGATAGTGGACCTAGTAAAAGGATTATATATAAAATAAAGAACTTTAAGTTGATTTTACTTATTGGATGGGTCTTCAGTTTTATCTTTATGGCGGAACACGTATCCATGATTCTGGTCCCAGAGATATCACTATGTACAGAGAAGGGAGAGAAAAGGAGGCAGAAATTGAATAAAGTAAGAAGGGAAGGGGGAGAGAAGGAGAAGGAGGTAGAGGGAGGAAGAAAAGAAGGATGAAGGGATAAGGATGGAGAGTTCAGGAAGGAAGACAGGAAAAGGGAGGGAAAGAGGGATAGATGCTAGGAGGGTGAAGGAAAGAGCGAGAGGGAGGGAGAGAAAGTGATCTGAGGACTTTGGAAATACCAAAATACACTGGAGGGGTTCAAAAGATTCCAAAAACCAGGCAGTTGATAGTTTTTTGTTTCATGCACAAAGGTCCCTAGGATCAGCATATGGGAATACTGATGTTTTAGTTCAAATCTGAAGATGGAAAAGTATGCTGATACCCCCATTTCAAAGCACATCATCTAGAAAATACTCTCTCTTATTCAGGAGAAGTTTAATTCTTTCTGCTTACTCAAACTAGAAATAGATTGAAGGTTCTTATTCATGCTGGGAGCCCCAACTCAATCTTT
>NW_004524682.1:10033992-10036340 GCF_000260255.1 Octodon degus | reverse complement strand
ACATACACATACAATAACTGAGTATTTTATAAAACCTATATAAAATATCTAAATATAAAATAATCTGAATAGCCTGAATACTCTCTCTACTTGAGATTGCAGAGCAAAATAATGGAAGAGGTCCAAGTGTTTGAACTGTTACTTAAAGGACTTAACACTACTCAAATAAAATACTAGTATGTTGAATCTTAGCATTCTGGGTGACGACATAGGCACTAGAAACTTTAGGATGTCATTTATCATATATTGGCATCCTATGAAAGTGCTTAGGTACATTACAAAACAGTGGTCAGGGCTTTGATACAGAAAGAAGATACTATTCATGAGGGAGATGTAGGCTATCATAGTTTAGAATATTTCCTTAAAGTCTTATGTACTCAGACATTGATCTTTTACAAGGTGACTGAATCATTGGATATCAGTGGAATAATAAACTAATGAGTTCAAAGCTGAATATGTTATTGCTTTTAAGATTGTATTAAAATATGCTGCACACTGTGGTGTGATCTGTCAGAGTATATCTGTCTCCTGGCTTCTCTGTTTGCTCTGTTTCCTGCTTGCCGTGACATAAGCAGCTGTCCTCTGCTCACACCTCTACCATGCCATTTCTGTCTTGGATCCAGTCATTATGAACTAAATACTCTAAAAATTATTATATAAAATAAACCTTACATCCTGTACTTGTGAAGGTTGAGTGTTGTTTTCCGGAGGGTAAAAAGTATCTAAGATAATTTGCTAGCAGTCAAGTAGGATCAGTGTTATGAATTTACATGATTGTGTGGTAAGGTAGTGTTTCCCTTACTTTGCAAGAAGAGTTTGGAAAATTGTAGAGATTTGGGCAAGCAAATCCCTAGGATATAGTAAACCAAGATTGATAGGAGATTCTTTTCAGATCTTCAAAAACCAGAATTCTGATGGAAATGCAATAAGTAAATGCCAGCCTTGGTAGTTCATTTGGGAATAAAGACACTAGTTACAAAATGAACTAGGAGAAGAAACCAAGTTTACCTCTTAATCCACAAAGTTGTTGGAGTTGCTTTATATTGCTGCATACATCATTTGCAGCATATTTTTTAGATCTCAAAATAGATACCATTTCAAAATGATTTTAATGTAATACAACATTTAACAATCATCTTTAATGATGTCAAGAAATAAAGATGAGCCTTTTACTAAAGTTAAAAGTAAAAATAAGCAAACTCAAAAGGAAAAAAAAATCTTCATCTTCATTAGATACACTGAAAAGCAAGAAAAGAGCACAAAATTCTAAATATTAACCAAAGTTATGGTGACACTGGTTTATAGTGCCTCTACATGGTTTAGCTCAAATAAGAAATAAAAAGTAACCAAGGTAACAAAGTTTGAGGGCCAGCAAGATAGCTCAGTAGGCTGAGCACATGCTTTAGTAAGCTCTAGGTCCAGAGTTAGTTCCCAGGTCCCGCATGCTGCTCTGGTTCTGCCCCTGGGGTGCGCTGAGTTGGCAACTGAGTCTGAGCATGGTGGCGTTCACCTGTAATCCCAGTTCTGGGGAGGCTGAAAACAGGAGGATCATTATATGTCCAAGCTGTGTAGTGAGACCCTGCACCAAATACATAAAATGAAAATAAATAAATAAATAAATATAGTCTGAATGAATGAAATTAAATGAATAATGGAAAAATTTTCTAAAGTACAGGAATACTAAAAAATAAAATTAGCAATGGAATATAAAAATATAGTACGAAAATATATCAAAGAATACCAGAAGAGCTTTTAATATTTAAGTAATCAATTTTCTCAGAGAAAAGAAAATACCTAATGGGATAATGTATCTTAAGAGTAATATAAATGCTGGTAATCTAGTGAAAGATTTAAGAAGCCAATAAAAAAGTAAAAACATTCTATTCACAAATGAAATACATTTACACATAATATGACATATAAGATTAAAAATAGTCCTAAAATTAAATTTTTCCGAAAACAATTTCTATCAAGTTTTCTATTATTCAAATGCAGAATTCTTTATATATCAGCTTCTGAGCTGGGAACACTTAGAATAAACAAAAGTATATAAAGATGATATTGATAAAATTCATGATTAAATCATGGTCCAAATGAAAAAAAGTTTGATAAGTGTATTACTTTGTAATGGACATTACTTTATTATAGCTATAATAATACACAGCTTGAGATATGCTGTCTTGCAGGTATAACATCATAAATAAAATACAAAAATAAGAGAAGGATAGGATAACAGAAAACACACAAAATAACACATGAATAGAATTGTTACATAAACTGTTATTATTTAATTTAGATTTTCATGCAAATATTAAAATCAGAAAAGATATTTCTGTATTCAAACTCTT
>NW_004524682.1:10028612-10030779 GCF_000260255.1 Octodon degus | reverse complement strand
ATTTTTTATTTATTTTTGGAATTTTAAGGTAGGCTCTACAGAGTGTTCAGGGTCTCACTACTAGAATGGACTCGTAGTGATCTGCCTGTTTACAGCCTCCCAAGACCTGGGATTACAGGCCCATGCCACCACACCCAGTATCAGTTGCTGACTCGGCACACCCTGGAGGCAGGGCAGGCATGATAGGCCCCGGGATCAAACCCCTGGCCCTAGTGCCTGCTTGCAGGTGCTTTAATATGGTGAGCTATTGGACCAGCCCTATTTTTATATTTATTCTCATTATTTTAAAATGTATTTGGTTGTTACAGGGTCTTACTACACAGCTTGGATTCATAGTGCCCCTCCTGTTTTCAGCCTCCCCAGCACTGGTGTTACAGGTGCTGGACTCTGTGACCGGCTCAGCCTGCTCTGGCAGTGAGGCTGGTGCAGCATGTGGTGTTAGGGATCAAACAATGGTCCCTGTGCTTGCCAGGGCTTGCCTAAGCAGGCTCTTTAGTCTGCTGAGCTATCTTACTAGGCCTCTCTATTTTCCTTTATAAATTATATCCTTTCTGATTCTATGTATTTTTGTTCCTAAAGAGATTCCTCAAAACTTGGTGATGCGATGTGGAGAAAATTGTTAACAAGTTCAGTTTTACTGTGGAGGACTCACATTTCACCCTGCCCCAGACCCAGGCATGATTGGACTTACTTGGAATAGTGCAGGCTGTTTAAAGAGGACTATTCTATTAGCCTACAGGATGCAGCTGATGGCAGACTATCACTGTCATCAAGGGCGAAGGTTGAGCTCAGATGGAGAGTTGTGATGCCATTGATCTAAGATACAGGATGATGTCTCCTCTGAGGTCTTTGTAACTCCAGGGAAAAATTCCTTCCCAGAATTGTCTATAAAGCAATTTACTCCTTAACTACAGCCTAAGTCTGGCCATTCTAGTCCCTTCCACAGGAATGTTTTGTTTCCTCCTTACAAGCCTTGCTAGCCTTGCAACTTGGTTACCACATCTCGTTGCAATCCCCTCATCATTTTCCCCAATGAATAAATACCAAGCTTTAGGTGCTTCCTGGTCTTTTGTTCCCCCAAACAACTGGTCATCCCAGAGCCCAACTGCACCTCTATTTTCTCTTTTGTTCCTTCTTCCTGCCCTGCACCATAACATTTAACTGGAGACTGGAGTCATTCCCAGGGGTCCCTGATATTACATGGCAGATCTATAGTGTCAAGTGATGCAGATATTTAAAAATATTCAGAGCAATTACATTCTGGGTAATCAAAATTCAATTTCTAGGAGCTATTTGATGCACAGTTGCACACCAGGAAAATCCATCAATCAAAATGAAAATTACAGCACACATAAAATTCTCACTTAGAATGTTTTCCAGTCTCTTCACCCTTAGATTCTGACCAATTCTTACCAACTCATCACACACTGCTACCTGGAGAAAAATAAATCAATACTGAAAACTTAGGAGCCCAGGTAAGTCACAGACCAGAATGACTTAGAGTCTTCTTTCAACTATCTCTGCTGAAAACTCGGGTGACTTAGAGTCTTCTTGCGACTATCTCTGCTCAAAGCCACATGTCAATCCTGAGTTTTATTAATCTTCTAAGTGTTTTTGTTGTTGTTGTTATTATTATTATTATTATTCAGTTTTTATTTTAACTGATGGACAGATTCACTGGTTTTGAGACTTTTTGTATATTATCAAGGACTTTTATAGAAGCTTACTAATTTTGTCTTTAAAAGAATTTTATACTTCCACTTCCACATAATCAAGTGAAGCTTATTTAGTTCTTCAAACTAGGCCTACTTGTTGAACTCCTATTTCTGGATTCTATCCTCCTTCCTTCATTATTTATTTTACTCCTACCTTAATCTGGACCACACCAGTTATTTTTATGTCATCTTCTTTTTTATCGAATGAGATAGCTAATCTTTATACATATACATTAATTTTACTGAGAAAGAAATAGCAGTGAGACAGTTTCAAAACAGGTTAGTAGGGCAGTTACAAAAATTAATACCTTGCATATTGTTGTCTTCATAGTACTTATTCATAGCACAAGATGCAGACATGATATCTTGTCTAAATAATATTAGTACAAATCTTTCTTTCAATTGAACTAAGAGAAAGTAGTTGGATATCTATGCTAAATAATTTGTATGCA
>NW_004524682.1:10020509-10028512 GCF_000260255.1 Octodon degus | reverse complement strand
TCTGAATATTATGGTTTCAAGGTGTTCACATTTTCCTACAATGAGAAATTTATCCTTATCTATAGTCGACAAGTACTACAATTGTGTATTGGTCCATATTTTCTATATTCCTTATTTGTTGATGGAAATCCACATTACTTCTCAGATTTCGCTATTATAATATTTAGTGCAGCTATAAAGGTGAGTGTTCATGTATCATTGTGGCAAGATGTGAAGGTACCCAGAAGGGAGATGACTGGATTTTTAAGGATGTCTAGCTTTAATTTTATGAGGAATCTCCATATTGATTTTCATACTACATGTATAAGTTTACATTCTCAAGAACAATGTAAAAAATGTGCTTTACCCTGTAGCCTCACCAGCATTTGTAATGGTTTGATTTTTTGGTAATAGCTATTCTTTCTGGAGTTAGCAGAAACTACAGCCTTGTCTTAATTTGTATCTTTCCAGTGACCAGCTATGTTTAGCATTGTTTTTTCAAGTTTTTATTATTCCTTTAGAATTCTTTGGAGAACTGTTTATTTTTCGGTTGCTTACTTTTTAATTGGGTCTTTTATTAGGGGTGATACTTTCATTTCTTTTAAAATTCTATACATTAGTCCTCTGTTAAAGCAATAGCTAGAAAAACATTTTGCATTTTGTATTCTGTCTCTTGATTGTATTTTATTTACTTTGCTGAGAAGAAGCTTTTAATTTAATCCCATCTTCAAATTTGTATGCTATTTTTTGTGCAGTTGGAGTTTTGTTCAGAAAATTCTTAATTACAACAGTGACATCAGAAATATTATCTATTTCATATTTCATAAGATTTAATCTTTCTGTTTTAATGTTTTAAGATGTTAGTAACATGTCCTTGATGTATTTTATTTTGTTTCAGTACATGTTGATAGAGATTTATACAGATTCTTTCTTCTGTTTGTTAAAGAGCTTATCTTTCCTCTAGCACACACTTTCATCTTCTTTATTGAAGATCAGCTGATTTAATCTGCCTAATATAGTTTCTTCATCTTCCATTTCATTGGCTTACATGTCTATTCTTGTTCCAGCACCATATATTTTTTGAATTACAGTAATTTTATAATATAACTTGAAACCCATGAGTATGCTATCTACTGTATTTCTTTTTCTCCCCAGTATTACTCTTGCTTTTCTGGGTTTCTTTTGGTTCCATATTTATTTTAGGATAATTTGATATTTATTGTATGAGACATGTTGTTATTTTGATATAGGATGCATTAAGTCAATAGTTCACTTTTGGCTGTGTGGCCACTTTTACAATATTGATTCCAACTATCAAAGAACAAGGGATACCTTTCCTCATGTTCAGATGTCCATTTTATTCTCCGTTTTTAGACTACTGTAATATTTATTATAGAGATCTTTCACTTCCTGCCTTAAGTTAATTCTAAAGTCCTTAACTTTTCTTGATGTCATTATGACTGGTACTGACTTTCTCTTGTCTTTCTTGGTGGCTTCAGTCCCTGCATACAAGACCCACACTGGTATTTTATGCTAGCCTGTATCCTGCTATGATGCAGTGAGCAAACACAGGCTGTGTGTAGGATAAAAGAGATTTCTCAGTGACGAACTTAATCACTGAAAGCTCCAAGGGGTCATTTCTCAACCAAAAGCACATGGCCATAAGGGAGACTCTGGAGAAGGAAAACATCCCAGACGCCAGAGAACTCTCTGGCTTTTATTCAGAATCTCAGGGTGAGGGGAAAAAAAAGTGAAAGGGAAAGCCAGTTTAGGCCAGGAACTGTCTTGAGCAGACAGTTTTTCTTTGGAAAAGGGGGCATTTGTCCAGCTCATGTGTTGTTTGTGCTGCATCCAAATTTCTTGTTTAACTGTTAGATTTTCACACAGCCTGTGTGCATTTTGCCCTGACTTTCATGGCCTTGATAGATGGACTATTTCTTTTTGAATTATATGTTTCTTTCTTATGCCTCAAACCATTTGGTTTTGTTTTTTGATGAAAGATTCAAGTTCGTCTTTTAATTGGAAAGTTGGGAGTTACGGCTGAAAGGTATTCACTTAGTTTTGACATTTCATTATTTTTCTGCAGTTGGTTCCTTTATTTTTCCTTTTTGCTAACTGACACTTTGGCATATTTATTCCATCAGACTTCTCTCTGTGTAGTATAACCTCAAGAATTTTTGAAGAACTAATTTTGTGTTCATGAATTTCATAAGATGCTCTTTTTTATGGAAAACTCATATCTGTTTAATAATTTTGAAATATAATTTTAAAACATATAATGTGAGTAAGAAGTCACTTTCCTTTGAGGATTAAAACAGTTCACTCCACACTCTGCCTACATTTGAAGTTTATGTTGAGACATTCCCAATGATTGGTTCAATTAACAGTAGGGGGCAGTTGTGCTTCTACCAGTGGGAGAACAAATTGTTGAGAACATGTTAAAACTGTTAAATTCAATGGATATTGGACCAAGTCATTGTGCTTTATGAGTAGAATTTGTACTGTTTAAATATATAGAGGGAAACATTGATCATGGATGTTGAATTTTGTTTTGACAACTTCACTTTTATCAGTTCCTCTACAAACTATACTTTTATTTTATTAGCAGTTAGTCTGAAATATGGTGTGAATAAGGAAAAGAAGAAGGGAAATAAAAGGATCAAATCATTAAGAGGAGAGGAGATAGCAGAAGTAGTAGGTATTGACATATGGAAGGTCAGATTTTGTTGGAGGTGTTTTTATGGCTAGAGAAAGAGGTTAATTTTGAAAAAAGTTGAGAGAACATTTGTGAAGGCAAAAGAAAGAATACATGGAGATAAAAGTGTAGTTAGATATTAAGGGAAACTGTGAAATTACCAGAATTTATTAATGTATTTCTTGTTGTTTGTTTGGACCCTCTACACATAATTTTCTTAATGACAACAACATGGCCATTAATAATACCATTTAAATAAAATCACTGGTCTATTTTTATTTTTGTTTGCATATGTATACAGGTGTCTGGTATAAAATTATGGCATACAGTGAGCTGTGGTGCACTTGCTTGTAATCCCAGCACTAAGAAGACTAAGGAGGATCATTCTGATTTTGAGGCCACCCTGGGATACATACAAGACTGAAATAAGTATTGAAATCCTTTGTCAGAGAGAGAGAGAGAGAGAGAGAGAGAGAGAGAGAGAGAATGCAGTGGCAGTGTCTGTAGGGAAAAATGAAGAATAGCGAATAGCCATGAAGGAAAGAATAAAAAATGAAAACAACAAATCAGAAAAAGAAGAAAAATCATGAGAGAGCAAACTAAAGGCAAAATATGAACAACTTTAAAACTAAAAATGTTTTTGAGGGAGCAATAATTAAAGGGCAGGACCTCCGTGGAACCCAGAGCCTACAAACAAGTGAGGAAGCAATCAAGCAAGCAAGCAGGCAAAGAGAAGCTACTCAGCTGCCGCATCACTCAGCTAGAGTTGTAGTCTTACCTACTGCAGACAGCCAAGCCATGTGTCACCCATGAACTGCTTAGCTTCTTTCCTGGGCATGGTGTGGGCCATCGGTCTCTCTGGACCAGACACTGGGTACAAGCTATGCTTTGGGAGTGGCCAACTGCTGGCTTGGTATAGGTCCCAAGATCAAATTACTGTAAGTGATCTGAGAAGTTATGGGGGGGCTTTCCTACATGTGGCTTCCTGTCAACTTCTGCCAGTGATCTCTCATTCCTGCTACTCTCAGTACAAGGTAAATTTTGCTGTAATCTCCATGCTCTTCACTGGGCATTGGCCGTAGTTTATTACCAGACATGCTGAATTCTTTGTCGAAGCACCCCATATACTCAGCTTCCTTGTCATCTCTCAACATGTCTTTACAAAAGTGAAGTGCTTATTATAAAGAGAAGGTAAAGGGAACAATCCAAATCCAATAAGTAAGAGTCTAAAATATAGACGAACTCCAAAAGTTGAGGGTTTTACACAAATTGGATAAAATCAGCATAAAAAAAAACAATTTAATGAACTTAGGACATTCTGCAATATGTGACTCAGCTGTACCATCTGGACTAATTCTTTTGTGGCATTAAATCAGTATTTCAGGCCAAGTTAGACTAGAAGTACAATTTTTTTAATGTTGTCTTTAAAATCCAAACTATTTGCATGCTTAAAAAGTTTGAGGATTAAATAAATATTAGTAATTCACATATTTGTTCCTATAATCATAGCCTCAAACTTTCTCTTCTCTGGAGTTTCCAGGGAATGTTTATCAGACAAATTTATTATGGGTTAAGCCCTACAGTTATTACTGCTGAAATATCAACATACCAGGAAGACTCTATGAGAAATCAAGTCCAGTAGTGTGTGTCCACGAATGTTAAGTGCGGTCTAAGTGCTAAAAGCTAAGGTGATTTAACTGGAAATAACATTTGTACTGCTCAAAGAATGAACATATCTTTTTTATTGTCATTAGAAACAGGTTATTAGGGAGTATTGACAATCACGTTTTCCTGAGATTGAGTGCTAGATTGGAAGAGCTAGGTAGATTTGATTCTTACATTTTCATGTGAAAGAAGGTGAAATCATGATTGAAATGAATATAAAACAGAAATCCTTGGATATTGTTGTAGTTTCTTTTCTTCTTTTCTTTTTTATGTATTTAGTACAGAGTCTACAGGGTCTCACTACACAGACTGGACTCATAGTGATCCTCCTGTTTTCAGCCTTCCAAGTGCTGAGATTACAGGTGCATGCCCAGTCTCAATTGCCATCTCAGTGTACCCTGAGGGCTGGGACAGCATGGCAGGCTGGGGATCAAACCCCCATCTCTGCATCTAGAATATTGTTAATGAAACTTTTTTCTCTATTTTCTTTCTTCTTCTTTTATTTGAAATACTGAAGATTAAACCCAGGGTTTTCAACTTCATAAATATTTATATTATATTTTGATGTGTGATCTAAAAATAGGTCTTTTTTTTTTGGGTGGAACCAGGGATTGAACTCAATCCCTTGCACTTGCCAGAGAAGTGCTTATTCTACTGAGTCATCTCCCCGAACCCCTTTAATTTCTCTTTAAAAATGTATTATTGTAATAGACTAATTGTTGCCAATCCTCCTCAACATGCTCTCTCTTCCTTCAAGAATATAAACTATTTTTCCTGCCACCTAATGAAGCAGTTCTGGAAGACCTCTTTCTTGAACATCTTTAGTTGCACAGTCATAGTGGCCTCAATATTATCAGTCAGTGCAAAGTATTTCCCTTCCATGGTCATTTTGATGAGGGACAGCCAGAATTTGCACAGCACTAGATCCAGCCAATAAGACAGATGTGGGCACACCATAATATTATTAGGAGTCTGTCTTTGTGTTGGATGGCATTTGGCATCAGTATTCATTGAGTTCTTTATCATACATCATAAATACACAATGAAAGAGGATTTCCAGAGCTGCTTCAGAAAGTGACATTAACACTAAGTGTTTCAGAAGTTAGAGAAGAATTTTTAAGAGATTATTGCCAATGTGATTTTTACAGTAAATATCAGTTTTAATATGTGGTATTTATACATTCACAAAAGGAGGACTCTGATAAAATTGGACTTTTATAAAACACATTCCACATTTTAAAATCTAGAATGCTTCATTTACTTCCTCAGAAGTGTGGGTTAATTGGTTCTAACTGAATATTGTGAATATTGTATCTCACATTTGCAAAATGTATATGCCTCTCCTTTCAGATATATGCTTTTCCTTATTATTAGCTTTCTTGGTTTTAAGTTTATCATGAATTTACTTTCTAAAGATACATTCTAACTTTTTCATTTTGTTTGCCCATGAGAACAATTTCTAGATATTTAAGATATCTTGAGGTGCACACATTTATAAATGACAAGTTCAGAATTTTGCTTGATTCTAGGTTCAGACAAGTAGTTCCATTATTTTCTGGCCAATAATATCTTTTTTTCATGAATGCAAATTTTAGAAATTAGCCAAAACCATATCTCTGGGAGGTAAACAGCACCGCGATCTAAATATGGCAGAAATGCAAGCAGTTGGTGAAAGATAGAGTTTCAGCCCAACGGAAGTCCAGGAATGGGCCCTGGTGACCCCTAATTTGCCATCTTTAGGATAACAGAATGAAGTTTCTAGATGGCTGGCAATAGGAGGCAGGCTCATTGCACAGCATAGAGTATTGTCATGAGATTCCCCACTTAAAAAAAATAAAAGAAGGGACAGCAAGATAGCTCAGTGGGTTAAAACACCTGCTTAGCCAAGCTTAGCCAAGCGTGGGAACCGGGGTTCCATCCCCAGCACCACACGCCGTGCCAGCCAAGCCCCCAGGGTGGGCTGCGCCAGCCGCAGTCTGGGCGTGATGGCGAGTCCTGTAACACCAACACTGGGGAAGCTGAAAGCAGAAGGATCACCAAGAGTCCAAGGTGAGACCCTGTACCAAATACATTAAAAAAAATAAATTTTAAAAAAATCCAAAAAAACTATGCTAGAACTCACTGGTTGGGTCTTCAGTTTATCTAAATCTGCATTTTGAGAGACTGCTGTGGAAACCAAATAAGCCCAATAACTGTTTTAAGAGAAGCTGCCTTTGCATTACTGAATAAAATTGTAAGATCCACAGTCTGGAGCTGAGACAGAAAGGCTGAATCATCAGCCAGGCACTGGCTTAACACATGTTATGAGATTTGAGTTTTGATTTATAAATCTACATTAAATATTTTTCATAATGCCAATATATCATTCTTTTAAAGTGACAGAGTAAACAAAGGGAATGTCACATCAGCACCGTTTAAACATATTATTGATCATGATTCTACTCCAGATCAAAGTGTATCTCATGTATTTGAAAGTATTATGTTATGACTTAGAATAAATTACAAATATTTTAAAGTGCAAAATTCAGATAAATTATTTGGTATTGTAAGATCTCTATGTGTTTTATAAACTTAGCTTAACCAAATTCAAACCATTAATATCAGGAATAATCTACACAAAGAATGAATATTGGACAGAACTAATTAGATTATTTTCATTATTTCAGGAAAATTAATTCTTATAGTATACTTTAGATGGAAAAAGTAGCTTTGTTTCAGAAGTTATTAAAAACACAACAGCAAACTGAGTTAAGCTTTACTGTGTAATCTTCCCATTTATTAAATCTATGATACTGTTTCTTTCATATTTTCCTTCAAAATATTATAATTGGTATGTTGGCATTTTGCCAAAACATTTCTTACAAAAATTGAATAAAACAATATACCAAATGTTATTTAAATACAGATATTAGATCTAAAGCTACATAAATAATTTTTTGAATTTAAACTTTTGAAGATAGAAGAAACACTACATGAGAAACAAAATAATTATATTTTCTTAAAACTAAATTGAAAACCCAACAAATCAGTAACAGTTTTTGTGATTCATGACTCAGATATACATTATTATTAACATATAAGGCTGTTTCACTAATGAAAACAGCAAACACTTCAACAGAAAATTTATGTACTATTTAAAAAGAATTTCAAAAATGGGCTGGAAAGATAGCTCTGTGGTCTAAGTGTCTATCTGGCAAGCACAAGGACCTTAGGTTCAATCCCTGGGTCAGCATGCTATGTGAGGCCCAGGACCCAAATCCCAGGATGCACTATGCCAGCCACTGAAACTGGACATGTGGGCACATGCATCTAATCCCAGCTTTGGGGAGACTGAAGCAGGAGGATCACTATGAGTCTGAGCTGTGTAGCGAGACCCTGTTCCAAATAAATAAAGAAAACATTGGTGCCTTACAAATAGCTCAGTGGATGAAAGCACTTGCAAGCAGGTGCAGGGGTAAATGTTCGATCTCTGGGGCTTACCATGCCAGCCCTGTCCCTGGGACATGCTGAGAGGGCAATTGAGACTGGGCGTGGTGGCAGGTGCCTGTAATCCCAGCTCTTGGCAGGCTGTAAACAGGCGGATCACTATGAGTCCCATGTAGTAGTGAGACCCTGAACACCCTTAGACCCTTCCCTAAAACACACCAAAAAAAGAAAGAAAACA
>NW_004524682.1:10019678-10020319 GCF_000260255.1 Octodon degus | reverse complement strand
ATTTTTATTCTTCAAAATCAAATGAAATTGAATTAAAAAAAAAGTAAAGACAAGAAAACAGGAAAAGGTAAGATGTCTTGATAGCAAGCACTAATAATCAAGTATTTGTCCAATCTTGAATATCTATTTCTGTTAATCTGCGCAACAGATTTCAGGATAAAAACAAATAACATAACAATTGTTGTAAATTAACTATTTTTATTTTGAAATTCTGTAACATATGTACTGTGATATGTTGTCCTATTTCTATCTTTGTTTCTACCATTTGTTGTTGCTTTTGATTTTATTCTTCAAAATAAAATAAAATAAATATCTAAAAAAAGTAAAAAAGGAATTTTAAAAATGAAAATCATATATAGGGGAGGGCAGGCCAAACAGCTCAAGGGCCAGACAAATAGCTCAGCAGATTAAAGTGCCTGTTTAGGCAGATGCAGGAACCGCCAGTTCAATCCCTGTGCTAGCTCAGCTCCCAGGACTCATTAAAATGGGGATTGAGACTGGATATTGCGGGTCATGCCTGTAATTCCAGCACTTGGGAGGCTGAAAAAAAGAGAATCATTATAAGTCTGATCTATGCACTGAGACCTTGTAGACCCTGTACACCCTGTCCTAATACCAAAAAAAAAAAAAAAAAAAAAAAA